>NC_092419.1:9764841-10119841 GCF_040894005.1 Engystomops pustulosus | reverse complement strand
CGTTAGGCCCACCAGAGAAAATCAATTTGGGGGCCCACTCATTATCCCCCAGGAAATATACTCTAGCAGCCTCCAAATTGTGGTGTTTTCTGATGGACCTCTGGGGTTCAGTATTGGGTTGAGCAGGGGCCCACCGGAGGATCCTCTGGTGCTCTGGTGGGCCAGTCCGACACTGGGGCCATTATACACCATGTGATGGTCATTGACTTTAGACGTTAGGAGAACATCTAGCAGAGTTGTCTGCCATTAGGGGCACGTGCTCCAAGTACGGGGAGAATAAGAGACTGAGAAGCCCCTGATCCTTGACCAGGATATTTACATACGTGAAATGGGCAGCACTTCAGGTGAAAAAGAACCCCAGCTACCGGAGACTCCTGGTCCCAGGTGTCGGTAGGGGCGTAACTACAGTGGTAGCAGCCATAACAGCTGCTATGGGGCCCGCAGAGTCAGGGGGCCCCACCATCTGCCCTGACACACTAATGAATGGAAGATGTGCATCATTATATACATATTTTGCAGCACATGATACAGTATAACATGTATATAATGGGGAACATCTTCCACAGGACGCAGCATAAATCAGCAGCTCAGATAAGAAATGTCGGTGGAGAGGGAGGGGACAGCACCAGGGATCTCATCTCGAATTCCTGCCGTGTACTTCCCCCATGTGGTCAGCATCATAAATGTGCGTATATGTGTGAGTGTACGCATATGTGAGCGTGTAGGGGGCCCCATTATGAAGTCCGCTTTGGGGCCCTACCTCTCCTAGTTACGCCCCTGGGTGTCGGCTTATGTCATGGTCTGTGGTGGTCCAGTGGGTCCACTACCCCTGGTACCGGACACTCCGGAGGTCATATTTGGCAGGTGTCTTCTCTCTCGGACGCTCAGATGAGATGCAGTTTATCTCCAGAAACCCGTCTGGCTCTTCTCATAAAATAATTCTTCCATTTCTTGCATTGTGGCCAAAACTGCCATTTATTGAGACACATTTAATTAAAGTCGTGGAAGAAATGATTCATTTTAAATCGTTTTCCCTCAAAGATAATAATTTTATTCCCCTGGGAAGTGAATACGTGACATGAGAGGATGATGGCAGCCGAGCCCATGAGACCAGTGTATACAGCAGCGGTAGGTTACTGCACCGGAATACACCGTGACCCCAGGCATCGGATATATAGAGGGGGGGGGGGTCTGTGTATCAGTGGATGGATATAGCCAGGACTAGGGAGGGGGCAGGTTTAGTCCTGACGCCACCACTGATAGACTGAGGATAACTATGGGTTATAGATAAGCGGGGACCTGCCGCGGGGGACTGGTAAGCCAAAGAGATACAAAGAAGAGAGAAGGATAGTGAGGGGAAGGAGGAAGGGAAGAACCAGAGATGGGGGAGGAAGAAGTACTGCAAGGGAGGGAGAGAAAAGGGTCAAAAGAAGGAAAGAGGGGGAAGTAATACACAGGGGGGGGGGAGTAATATATGGGGAGAGGGAAGTAATATAGGGGAGGGGGAAGTAATATAGGGGAGGGGGGAGTAATACACAGGGGGGGAGTAATATAGGGGAGGGGGGAGTAATACACAGGAGGGAGAAGTAATATAGGGGAGGGGGGAGTAATACACAGGAGGAGAAGTAATATAGGGGAGGGGGAAGTAATATAGGGGAGGGGGTAGTAATATAGGGGAGGGAAGAGTAATATAGGGGAGGGGGAAGTAATATAGGGGAGGGGGAAGTAATATAGGGGAGGGGGTAGTAATATAGGGCTGGGGGAAGTAATATAGGGGAGGGGGGAGTAATATAGGGGAGGGGGGAGTAATACATAGGAGGGGGAAGTAATATAGGGGAGGGGGGAGTAATACACAGAAGGGGGAAGTAATATAGGAGAGGGGGGAGTAATACACGGGAGGGGGAAGTAATATAGGGGAGGGGGGAGTAATACACAGGAGGGAGAAGTAATATAGGGGAGGGGGGAGTAATACACAGGAGGGAGAAGTAATATAGGGGAGGGGGAGTAATACACAGGAGGGGGAAGTAATATAGGGGAGGGGGGAGTAATACACAGGAGGGAGAAGTAATATAGGGGAGGGGGAGTAATACACAGGAGGGGGAAGTAATATAGGGGAGGGGGGAGTAATACACAGGAGGGAGAAGTAATATAGGGGAGGGGGGAGTAATACACAGGAGGGAGAAGTAATATAGGGGAGGGGGGAGTAATACACAGGAGGGAGAAGTAATATAGGGGAGGGGGTAGTAATATAGGGGAGGGGGTAGTAATACACAGGAGGGGGAAGTAATATAGGGGAGGGGGAGTAATACACAGGAGGGAGAAGTAATATAGGGGAGGGGGAGTAATACACAGAAGGGGGAAGTAATATAGGGGAGGGGGGAGTAATACACAGGAGGGAGAAGTAATATAGGGGAGGGGGGAGTAATACACAGGAGGGAGAAGTAATATAGGGGAGGGGGGAGTAATACACAGGAGGGGAAGTAATATAGGGGAGGGGGAAGTAATATAGGGGAGGGGGAGTAATATAGGGGAGGGGGAGTAATACACAGGAGGGGGAAGTAATATAGGGGAGGGGGAAGTAATATAGGGGAGGGGGGAGTAAAAACACAGGAGGGGGAAGTAATATAGGGGAGGGGGGGAGTAATACACAGGAGGGAGAAGTAATATAGGGGAGGGGGGAGTAATACACAGGAGGGAGAAGTAATATAGGGGAGGGGGAGTAATACACAGGAGGGGGAAGTAATATAGGGGAGGGGGGAGTAATACACAGGAGGGAGAAGTAATATAGGGGGGGGGGAGTAATACACAGGAGGGGGAAGTAATATAGGGGAGGGGGGAGTAATATAGGGGAGGGGGGAGTAAAACATAGGAGGGGGAAGTAATATAGGGGAGGGGGGAGTAATACACAGGAGGGAGAAGTAATATAGGGGAGGGGGGAGTAATACACAGGAGGGAGAAATAATATAGGGGAGGGGGAGTAATACACAGGAGGGGGAAGTAATATAGAGGAGGGGGAGTAATACACAGGAGGGGGAAGTAATATAGGGGAGGGGAGAGTAATACACAGAAGGGGGAAGTAATATAGGGGAGGGGGGAGTAATACATAGGAGGGGGAAGTAATATAGGGGAGGGGGGAGTAATACACAGGAGGGAGAAGTAATATAGGGGAGGGTCAGTAATACACAGGAGGGGGAAGTAATATAGGGGAGGGGAGAGTAATACACAGGAGCGGGAAGTAATATGGGGGAGGGGGGAAGTAATACACAGGAGGGAGAAGTAATATAGGGGAGGGGGGAGTAATATAGGGGAGGGGGGAGTAATACACAGGAGGGGGAAGTAATATAGGGGAGGGGGGAGTAATACATAGGAGGGGGAAGTAATATAGGGGAGGGGGAAGTAATATAGGGGAGGGGGGGAGTAATACACAGGAGGGAGAAGTAATATAGGGGAGGGTCAGTAATACACAGGAGGGGGAAGTAATATAGGGGAGGGGGGAGTAATACACAGGAGGGAGAAGTAATATAGGGGAGGGTCAGTAATACACAGGAGGGGGAAGTAATATAGGGGAGGGGGTAGTAATATAGGGGAGGGGGAAGTAATATAGGGGAGGGGGGGAGTAATACACAGGAGGGAGAAGTAATATAGGAGAGGGTCAGTAATACACAGGAGGGGGAAGTAATATAGGGGAGGGGGTAGTAATATAGGGGAGGGGGAAGTAATATAGGGGAGGGGGGGAGTAATACACAGGAGGGAGAAGTAATATAGGGGAGGGTCAGTAATACACAGGAGGGGGAAGTAATATAGGGGAGGGGGGAGTAATACACAGGAGGGAGAAGTAATATAGGGGAGGGGGAGTAATACACAGGAGGGGGAAGTAATATAGGGGAGGGGGGAGTAATATAGGGGAGGGGGGAGTAAAACATAGGAGGGGGAAGTAATATAGGGGAGGGGGGAGTAATATAGGGGAGTGGGGAGTAATACACAGGAGGGAGAAGTAATATAGGGGAGGGGGGAGTAATACACAGGAGGGAGAAATAATATAGGGGAGGGGGAGTAATACACAGGAGGGGGAAGTAATATAGGGGAGGGGGGAGTAATACACAGAAGGGGGAAGTAATATAGGGAAGGGGGGAGTAATACACAGGAGGGGGAAGTAATACACAGGAGGGGGAGTAATACACAGGAGGGGGAAGTAATATAGGGGAGGGGGAGTAATACACAGGAGGGGGAAGTAATATAGGGGAGGGGGAGAGTAATACACAGAAGGGGGAAGTAATATAGGGGAGGGGGAGTAATACACAGGAGGGGGAAGTAATATAGGGGAGGGGGAAGTAATATAGGGGAGGGGGTAGTAATACACAGGAGGGGAAGTAATATAGGGGAGGGGGGAGTAATACACAGGAGGGGGAAGTAATATAGGGGAGGGGGGAGTAATATAGGGGAGGGGGGAGTAATATAGGGGAGGGGGAGAGTAATACACAGAAGGGGGAAGTAATATAGGAGAGGGGGGAGTAATACACAGGAGGGGGAAGTAATATAGGGGAGGGGGAAGTAATATAGGGGAGGGGGTAGTAATACACAGGAGGGGAAGTAATATAGGGGAGGGGGGAGTAATACACAGGAGGGGGAAGTAATATAGGGGAGGGGGGAGTAATATAGGGGAGGGGGGAGTAATATAGGGGAGGGGGTAGTAATACACAGGAGGGGAAGTAATATAGGGGAGGGGGGAGTAATACACAGGAGGGGGAAGTAATATAGGGGAGGGGGTAGTAATACACAGGAGGGGAAGTAATATAGGGGAGGGGGGGTAATACACAGGAGGGGGGAGTAATATAGGGGAGGGGGTAGTAATACACAGGAGGGGAAGTAATATAGGGGAGGGGGGAGTAATACACAGGAGGGGGAAGTAATATAGGGGAGGGGGTAGTAATACACAGGAGGGGAAGTAATATAGGGGAGGGGGGAGTAATACACAGGAGGGGGAAGTAATATAGGGGAGGGGGTAGTAATACACAGGAGGGGAAGTAATATAGGGGAGGGGGTAGTTATATAGGGGAGGGGGAAGTAATATAGGGGAGGGGGGAGTAATACACAGGAGGGGGTAGTAATATAGGGGAGGGGGAAGTAATATAGGGGAGGGGGGAGTAATACACAGGAGGGGGAAGTAATATAGGGGAGGGGGGGGGAGTAATACACAGGAGGGGGAAGTAATACACAGGAGGGAGAAGTAATATAGGGGAGGGGGTAGTAATATAGGGGAGGGGGGAGTAATACACAGGAGGGGGTAGTAATATAGGGGAGGGGGAAGTAATATAGGGGAGGGGGAGTAATACACAGGAGGGGGAAGTAATATAGGGGAGGGGGAAGTAATATAGGGGAGGGGGTAGTAATACACAGGAGGGGAAGTAATATAGGGGAGGGGGGAGTAATATAGGGGAGGGGGGAGTAATATAGGGGAGGGGGTAGTAATACACAGGAGGGGAAGTAATATAGGGGAGGGGGGAGTAATACACAGGAGGGGGAAGTAATATAGGGGAGGGGGTAGTAATACACAGGAGGGGAAGTAATATAGGGGAGGGGGGAGTAATACACAGGAGGGGGAAGTAATATAGGGGAGGGGGTAGTAATACACAGGAGGGGGAAGTAATATAGGGGAGGGGGGAGTAATATAGGGGAGGGGGGAGTAATATAGGGGAGGGGGTAGTAATACACAGGAGGGGAAGTAATATAGGGGAGGGGGGAGTAATACACAGGAGGGGGAAGTAATATAGGGGAGGGGGTAGTAATACACAGGAGGGGAAGTAATATAGGGGAGGGGGGAGTAATACACAGGAGGGGGAAGTAATATAGGGGAGGGGGTAGTAATACACAGGAGGGGAAGTAATATAGGGGAGGGGGTAGTTATATAGGGGAGGGGGAAGTAATATAGGGGAGGGGGAGTAATACACAGGAGGGGGTAGTAATATAGGGGAGGGGGAAGTAATATAGGGGAGGGGGGAGTAATACACAGGAGGGGGAAGTAATATAGGGGAGGGGGGGAGTAATACACAGGAGGGGGAAGTAATACACAGGAGGGAGAAGTAATATAGGGGAGGGGGTAGTAATATAGGGGAGGGGGGAGTAATACACAGGAGGGGGTAGTAATATAGGGGAGGGGGAAGTAATATAGGGGAGGGGGGAGTAATACACAGGAGGGGGAAGTAATATAGGGGAGGGGGGAGTAATACACAGGAGGGGGAAGTAATATAGGGGAGGGGGGGGGGAGTAATACACAGGAGGGGGAAGTAATACACAGGAGGGAGAAGTAATATAGGGGAGGGGGTAGTAATACACAGGAGGGGGTAGTAATATAGGGGAGGGGGAAGTAATATAGGGGAGGGGGAGTAATACACAGGAGGGAGAAGTAATATAGGGGAGGGGGAAGTAATATAGGGGAGGGGGTAGTAATACACAGGAGGGGAAGTAATATAGGGGAGGGGGGAGTAATACACAGGAGGGGGAAGTAATATAGGGGAGGGGGTAGTAATACACAGGAGGGGAAGTAATATAGGGGAGGGGTAGTTATATAGGGGAGGGGGAAGTAATATAGGGGAGGGGGGAGTAATATAGGGGAGGGGGGAGTAATATAGGGGAGGGGGGAGTAATACACAGGAGGGGAAGTAATATAGGGGAGGGGGGAGTAATACACAGGAGGGGGAAGTAATATAGGGGAGGGGGTAGTAATACACAGGAGGGGAAGTAATATAGGGGAGGGGGGAGTAATACACAGGAGGGGGAAGTAATATAGGGGAGGGGGTAGTAATACACAGGAGGGGAAGTAATATAGGGGAGGGGTAGTTATATAGGGGAGGGGGAAGTAATATAGGGGAGGGGGGAGTAATACACAGGAGGGGGTAGTAATATAGGGGAGGGGGAAGTAATATAGGGGAGGGGGGGAGTAATACACAGGAGGGGGAAGTAATATAGGGGAGGGGGGGGGAGTAATACACAGGAGGGGGAAGTAATACACAGGAGGGAGAAGTAATATAGGGGAGGGGGAAGTAATATAGGGGAGGGGGGAGTAATACACAGGAGGGGGTAGTAATATAGGGGAGGGGGAAGTAATATAGGGGAGGGGGGAGTAATACACAGGAGGGGGAAGTAATATAGGGGAGGGGGGAGTAATACACAGGAGGGGGAAGTAATATAGGGGAGGGGGGGGAGTAATACACAGGAGGGGGAAGTAATACACAGGAGGGAGAAGTAATATAGGGGAGGGGGTAGTAATATAGGGGAGGGGGGAGTAATACACAGGAGGGGGTAGTAATATAGGGGAGGGGGAAGTAATATAGGGGAGGGGGAGTAATACACAGGAGGGGGAAGTAATATAGGGGAGGGGGAAGTAATATAGGGGAGGGGGTAGTAATACACAGGAGGGGAAGTAATATAGGGGAGGGGGGAGTAATACACAGGAGGGGGAAGTAATATAGGGGAGGGGGTAGTAATACACAGGAGGGGAAGTAATATAGGGGAGGGGTAGTTATATAGGGGAGGGGGAAGTAATATAGGGGAGGGGGGAGTAATATAGGGGAGTGGGGAGTAATATAGGGGAGGGGGGAGTAATACACAGGAGGGGAAGTAATATAGGGGAGGGGGGAGTAATACACAGGAGGGGGAAGTAATATAGGGGAGGGGGTAGTAATACACAGGAGGGGAAGTAATATAGGGGAGGGGGGAGTAATACACAGGAGGGGGAAGTAATATAGGGGAGGGGGTAGTAATACACAGGAGGGGAAGTAATATAGGGGAGGGGTAGTTATATAGGGGAGGGGGAAGTAATATAGGGGAGGGGGGAGTAATACACAGGAGGGGGTATTAATATAGGGGAGGGGGAAGTAATATAGGGGAGGGGGGGAGTAATACACAGGAGGGGGAAGTAATATAGGGGAGGGGGAGTAATACACAGGAGGGGGAAGTAATACACAGGAGGGAGAAGTAATATAGGGGAGGGGGAAGTAATATAGGGGAGGGGGTAGTAATACACAGGAGGGGAAGTAATATAGGGGAGGGGGTAGTTATATAGGGGAGGGGGAAGTAATATAGGGGAGGGGGAGTAATACACAGGAGGGGGTAGTAATATAGGGGAGGGGGAAGTAATATAGGGGAGGGGGGAGTAATACACAGGAGGGGGAAGTAATATAGGGGAGGGGGGGAGTAATACACAGGAGGGGGAAGTAATACACAGGAGGGAGAAGTAATATAGGGGAGGGGGTAGTAATATAGGGGAGGGGGGAGTAATACACAGGAGGGGGTAGTAATATAGGGGAGGGGGAAGTAATATAGGGGAGGGGGGAGTAATACACAGGAGGGGGAAGTAATATAGGGGAGGGGGGAGTAATACACAGGAGGGGGAAGTAATATAGGGGAGGGGGGGGGGAGTAATACACAGGAGGGGGAAGTAATACACAGGAGGGAGAAGTAATATAGGGGAGGGGGTAGTAATACACAGGAGGGGGTAGTAATATAGGGGAGGGGGAAGTAATATAGGGGAGGGGGAGTAATACACAGGAGGGAGAAGTAATATAGGGGAGGGGGAAGTAATATAGGGGAGGGGGTAGTAATACACAGGAGGGGAAGTAATATAGGGGAGGGGGGAGTAATACACAGGAGGGGGAAGTAATATAGGGGAGGGGGTAGTAATACACAGGAGGGGAAGTAATATAGGGGAGGGGTAGTTATATAGGGGAGGGGGAAGTAATATAGGGGAGGGGGGAGTAATATAGGGGAGGGGGGAGTAATATAGGGGAGGGGGGAGTAATACACAGGAGGGGAAGTAATATAGGGGAGGGGGGAGTAATACACAGGAGGGGGAAGTAATATAGGGGAGGGGGTAGTAATACACAGGAGGGGAAGTAATATAGGGGAGGGGGGAGTAATACACAGGAGGGGGAAGTAATATAGGGGAGGGGGTAGTAATACACAGGAGGGGAAGTAATATAGGGGAGGGGTAGTTATATAGGGGAGGGGGAAGTAATATAGGGGAGGGGGGAGTAATACACAGGAGGGGGTAGTAATATAGGGGAGGGGGAAGTAATATAGGGGAGGGGGGGAGTAATACACAGGAGGGGGAAGTAATATAGGGGAGGGGGGGGGAGTAATACACAGGAGGGGGAAGTAATACACAGGAGGGAGAAGTAATATAGGGGAGGGGGAAGTAATATAGGGGAGGGGGGAGTAATACACAGGAGGGGGTAGTAATATAGGGGAGGGGGAAGTAATATAGGGGAGGGGGGAGTAATACACAGGAGGGGGAAGTAATATAGGGGAGGGGGGAGTAATACACAGGAGGGGGAAGTAATATAGGGGAGGGGGGGGAGTAATACACAGGAGGGGGAAGTAATACACAGGAGGGAGAAGTAATATAGGGGAGGGGGTAGTAATATAGGGGAGGGGGGAGTAATACACAGGAGGGGGTAGTAATATAGGGGAGGGGGAAGTAATATAGGGGAGGGGGAGTAATACACAGGAGGGGGAAGTAATATAGGGGAGGGGGAAGTAATATAGGGGAGGGGGAGTAATACACAGGAGGGGGAAGTAATATAGGGGAGGGGGTAGTAATACACAGGAGGGGAAGTAATATAGGGGAGGGGGGAGTAATACACAGGAGGGGGAAGTAATATAGGGGAGGGGGTAGTAATACACAGGAGGGGAAGTAATATAGGGGAGGGGTAGTTATATAGGGGAGGGGGAAGTAATATAGGGGAGGGGGGAGTAATATAGGGGAGTGGGGAGTAATATAGGGGAGGGGGGAGTAATACACAGGAGGGGAAGTAATATAGGGGAGGGGGGAGTAATACACAGGAGGGGGAAGTAATATAGGGGAGGGGGTAGTAATACACAGGAGGGGAAGTAATATAGGGGAGGGGGGAGTAATACACAGGAGGGGGAAGTAATATAGGGGAGGGGGTAGTAATACACAGGAGGGGAAGTAATATAGGGGAGGGGTAGTTATATAGGGGAGGGGGAAGTAATATAGGGGAGGGGGGAGTAATACACAGGAGGGGGTATTAATATAGGGGAGGGGGAAGTAATATAGGGGAGGGGGGGAGTAATACACAGGAGGGGGAAGTAATATAGGGGAGGGGGAGTAATACACAGGAGGGGGAAGTAATACACAGGAGGGAGAAGTAATATAGGGGAGGGGGAAGTAATATAGGGGAGGGGGGAGTAATACACAGGAGGGGGAAGTAATATAGGGGAGGGAGAACTAAGGGTTTATTCACATGACAGTAATGGGGGCTGTGTTCAGGTTGCACAATTTGCAGCCACATCACGGCCCCCATTAAGGTCTCTGGCACCAGGTCACGGAGTGTCACCCATGACTGAGCCGGGCAGCCGCACCGCATAGTACAGGATACTGAGCTCCGTTTCCGGCAGCGCAATGACCCTTTCAGTGCAGGATTTTGTGGTGCGTTGTGTATAGTACAGTACAATGTGGACACTTCTTACATACATGTACGAGCAGTTTGCATCTTCTTATTACTGCAAAGTCAGACACAAAGCTGGTAACGCTGTAATAAATCTGGGCCAGTAAGTGAATCCTAATATGAAGATACTGAGGGGTAACCTCCCCGGAGCTCAGCCCAGAAGGATGATGGGAATAGTAATCAGCAGGAGCGACTCCGAAGACTAAATTCTTACACATTACTATTGCACATGTCACATGAACCTAGAAATAGTGTGGGTGTAGGTGCGGGGGAGGCGCAGGGACGTGCTGTATGTGGTGATGTGCGCTGCAGAATTACTAATACATTCACAGTGACATCACAGGAGACCTGCAGGGATATTACTAGAAGAAAACTATGGCTGCAGCACAGAGGTCAGAGGTCAGAGATGTGCCCTGGTCTGACCTGGGGTACAGGGCACATAAGTCTCAGCAATGGCCGTGTAGGAAGCCCATCCTATCTGCCGTCATTACAATGATCTATTCCCCAGACTTACAATGTGTTGTTACAATGGGGCTCATTTACTAAGGGCTCCGCGGCCGAATTCCGCCGGGATTTTGGCGCACGCGCCGGCTTTCAGAAATTGGGGGGGCGTGGCTGCCGGAAAACCAGACGGATTTGGAAAAACCGCGGAATTTAAAGAACGAATTGTGTCGCAAAATCAATCACTCACATGCACTGGGAATGGGTTGGTGAACTCCGGCGGACCTCGGCGCAGCAGTGACCTCACGACCTTAGTGAATCGTCAGAAGACCCGAATCCTCGTCGAACAACTCGTCGCGGCATGCGGACAGGACCGGGTAAGTAAATGTGCCCCATTGTATCTGGATCAATGACTGATCTGGCCAGCAGGGGGAGCCGTGTGAAGATTCAGAATAGTCGCCCTCTTTACCAACAACACAACAATATACATTTAAAATACAATGTGAACGTGATACTTTCACGTCCCACTCCCAACCGTCCGCGCCCTCCTCTTCACACCCCACTGGTGTGATGGTGGCGGATTGGGGCAAATAATCGCAAGTGCTATCAATAAGCTAGCATTTGCGATCGTTTCAGGGCCTCTACGCCCGGTCCTGATAAATATGCTCCTTTGTCACTATTATGGGGTCATATGATGGAACAGTTATTGAGGGGGCTATGTCTCATTATATTGGGGGCATATAATGGAACAGTAATGGGGGTCTGTGTTTCATTATTATAGGAAGAGATGATGGAAGAGTTATGGGGGTCTGCGTCTGTCACTATTATGTAGGCATAAGATAGAACTGTTATGGGGGTCTGTGATTGTCATTGTTTATGGGGGCATATGATGTTACTGTTATGGGGGGTCTGTGACTGTCATTGGGGCGTAAGATGGGAATGTTAAGGGGGCTCTGTGTCTCATTATAATGGGGGCATATTATGGAATACTTATTAGGGTTTTGTACCTGTCACTAATATGGGAGCACCAGATGGAACAGTTATGGGGGTTGTGGCTCTCATTGTGGTGGAGACACTGGGTGGAGCAGCTATGAGGTCTCCTGGTGCCACCATTGCCTGGCACGATTTATGTTGGTACTTTGTGCTTACAGTCTCCTCTTATGTGATGAATGCTGTAGGTTTTCCCACCCCGTCTCTGAATCCTCCTACGACACCTCCTTGAGATGTCAGCGGTGATGCCTGTCTGCTGCGGTAGAGCGTCGCCCTTTGTTCTCCTGATATGATCAGATTTGGTTTTCATTGTTCAGTCTATAACCAGGCACTTGGATGCCGTCTTTGTCATGGAAATATTGGAACATGACTTCCCTAATTCTATATAACTGAAGCTTCTTACTATGCTTAGAATACACAAGAGCGACCCCTGCAGGACACAAGGGGAATAAGCAGCAGAAAATGTCTGGCACACGGAAACATGAAAAACTGGTGTAAAGTGAAACCGTTCCTCCAAAATTCTGGTCTAATTACAGTAATCCCCTCTAGGGATCATGTGTTCTATGATGGGGTCACAGAGACCTGTATCTTAGCTTCCTGTGGATACTGGAGACCATCCCTTTAAATTTCTCAATTTGATTGAATATAGATATAATCTAATAGCCAGAGCCGGAGCATTGTGTTCCGAAAGTGACTCAAGCCCAAACACAGGCGCACATGGCACCTCTCCTGACATGTTTCGGATATATATCCTCTGTGATATAACAATCCTGGTGCACGCTGTACAATGACTTATTTATAAATGTATTCCCCTTGTCATGTGATCACAGACATCACTGATTGGACAGCGTCAGACTAAACATCTTCATTTATTGATTTCTAGTAGAAATGAAAGATGAACAAAACAGGTTCTCATCAAAAAAGCCACGACAAAAAACTGGCGCAAACCAAAGCGTGACCGTAAAGTTACTGGACAAAAATTAGTTCTATCACATGCTCGTTCCCCAAACCCTCAATCCGATTGAACACTTTAGGGCACATTTGGATGCATTTGGTCCGTTGGATGCATTTTCATTGGGTTTCCCATCTTTTTACCGTTTTCCCTTGAATTGCCCCGGGTTTTTGGCGCATGCGATCGGATTGTGGCGCATCAGCTGCCGGCTTGCATGTGACACAAATTGGGGGGCGTGGACATCGGACAACCCGACTGATTCGGACAAACCACGGAATTTAAAAACCAAATTGTGTCGCATACAATGCACCGGGAAGAGGAAGGTGAACTCTGGGGACCTGAGCGGGGAAGTGACACATGCAGGATATCGGGCGCACGATCTTAGTGACTCCGTGCACAGCGCATTATACACGGACAATGCACTTACATGCACCAGGAAGAAGAAGGTGAACTCCGGGGACCTGAGCGGGGAAGTGACACATGCAGGATATCGGACGCACGCTCTTAGTGACTCTCCGCACAGCACATTATACACAGACAATGCACTTACATGCACCAGGAAGAAGAAGGTGAACTCCGGGGACCTGAGCGGGGAAGCGACACATGCAGGATATCGGGCGCACGATCTTAGTGACTCCCCGCACAGCGCATTATACACGGACAATGCACTTACATGCACCAGGAAGAAGAAGGTGAACTCCGGGGACCTGAAAGGGGAAGCGACACATGCAGGATATCGGGCGCACGATCTTAGTGATTCCCCGCACAGCGCATTATACACGGACAATGCACTTACATGCACCAGGAAGAAGAAGGTGAACTCCGGGGACCTGAGCGGGGAAGAAACACATGCAGGATATCAGGCGCAGGATCTTAGTGACTCCCCGCACAGCGCATTATACACGGACAATGCACTTACATGCACCAGGAAGAAAACGGTGAACTCCGGGGACCTGAGCGGGGAAGAAACACATGCAGGATATCAGGCGCAGGATCTTAGTGACTCCCCGCACAGCGCATTATACACGGACAATGCACTTACATGCACCAGGGAGAAGAAGGTGAACTCCGGGGACCTGAGCGGGGAAGCGACACATGCAGGATATCGGGCGCACGATCTTAGTGAATCGAGGCAGACCCGAATCCTTGTCGGACAACGCACAGCGGGGATCGCGACGGGACGGGTAAGTAAATGTGCCCCATTACGTCTGTGTCGGGGCACAATAAGGGGGACTTCCAGGGTACAATGAGTGGTTTGCGACGTGCTATGTACTTAATGTGCGTCGCACTACTACCCCTGTAATAGGCTGCGGAATACAATACAGGAACAACACCGCAACGTGCATGAAGTAAGTAGCACTTCGCGCAGCACTCATTGTGCCCCGGACAGCTGCTCCTGTGTTGGTCTCTGATCAGGAGCTCGCAGTAAGATTAGTGATGCTGCCCAGAAGATCTGGGCAGGCTATGGATTCCCATTGGCACCACGCATGTAACTAGCCACCTACCACCAGATAATAACTGTTTAGTGATGGTAGATGTGTCCTAATAAGAAGTTCCTCAGAAACCTTGTTCCTCAGGACTTCTTTTATTATTACTGTATATCCCACAATTGTGAAAAAAAATATAGAGTTATAAAAATTATGCAAATTATTCTGGGGCGTTTAGGCTACTTCACCCGAGCGACCTCAGGCAGCCTAGTATTTTATTGTTCCACATTTCCGTCTGGTGGTAATGAACGTTAATGCAAGTGACTGGGCCCAACTCGATGTCTGGCTACCGCTGCTACAGTGTGAAGGTGGTCGTCTCCAAGGACAAAAATCTTATTTGTAAGGGACAACAACATTTGTGGGAAATCATCTGTACATTGGTATTGTTTTAAAAACAACAACATGCAATTGAAGGAATGTAAATATGTGATACACAGCGCTTGAATCGAGTTTTGAAACACAATCCAAAGGCTGCGGGGAGGGGCTCGGGCAGATTGCGGATGTGTTACGGTACGTTACAGAGTGTAAATGCTTGCAATCGGTAACGAGCTCCCGGTATTTGTCATGTAAACAATGCACTGGGTGCTCGCTATCTGTGGAAACACATTGTGCTGAGCCCCTCCCCGTTCCGTTTTGAAACGCAATCCGGATGCAACGTGTGAACGCTGCTTTAGTGTCAGACTAGCTAACGCTCTTGCTATGTCCTGGGACTCTTATAAACTTTTGGGGTCTTTGGACTCTCTGTAAAGTTGGCAAATAAGCTGCGTACCGCTGAAGTGAAGCTCTTTTGAAATCCCACAATGTGGAAGTTACACAGGAGAGACACTGATAAAAATGTCAGGGGTCTTTAGGACCTCATAAACCTCTTCACTATGACCCAGTATCTGTTTGTTCATATTCATCAATCCTGTTCGTAGCAATAAAGATTATTCAAACCTGCCCTCATCCATCATGGCCGCGCGCGGCTCGGCGCCAGTTATGTTCCCGCTTCCGTCAAACTCTTCCTGGATATGACGTCACTTCCCGTTAAGGAACGGGCAACTTCTCTTGTTGCTTAGCAACAGCCAGAATCCGCCGGGATCTACATAACGAAGGGTCTGATATCCGCACAGTGTGAACGGGGGTGTAGGTGACGTCACTTGTCTGTCAGGGGGAAGCGGCGGGAATCATAGGCGACACTATCAATAGCGAGGGAGGGAGAGCTCTGCTGTAGGGTGCACTAGAAGGCGCCCTGTTTTGGTATTTCTGGGGTGCAGTCACCTTGGGGTGATAGTGGAGTCACGTGCCGAGAATTTTTGGTCGCATTTTATGGATTTTGGAGAGATTGGTGAGATGTTGGTCACGTGACAAGACTCTTTTGGGGTCCAGATTTAGGACACAGGCGGCCACAGGTCAGAGTTTTGTAACATTGGGGGTTTCAGAAGATTTTTTAATGCATTTTTGGGTCAGTTGGAGAGATATTAGAGATATTTAGTTCTTGCCTAAAGTCTTGTGCAATTTTGGGGTCACATTGGGGCCTACATTCCTCATAGATCCAGGCACCGGGACTGTGGTATCTTCTTATATCTGTTATCCTTGGCCTCCTTCCTTCTAACATCAACTTTTATAATTATGCTAATGAGTCTGACCTGCTCCTGGGGTGGTTCCCAGAGCCCCTCTGTGTTGCAGCTCCACAGGCTGCTACACCCCCTCCCCCCACCTCTGCCTGATCTAATCTCACACATTGGGTGGGGGAACTGCTCCAGCACAGTGTAACAGCCTGTGAAGCTAGAGGTCTGGGTTTGTTGTTTACCCCCCTGCCACGATCAGTTGTGTCACAGGTATTAACTCTTTAAATGGTGTCGCCAAAGCCACCAGGGGCATTTGTATTAATGCCACTTAGATACCAGTAAGAGGGGGGGTGGCAGAAATCCCTAAAATGACGATGCTGGGGGCATTTAATGTGGGGCAGTGATGAGGGAACTTTTCATCCATAGTGATGAGGCTTTTGCAGATCTGGGACGTGTGGTGAGACTTATAGGGTCGCTGGGAGGTTATGGCGAGACCTTTGTCCCATTTCACCTTTTGTTTGTTTGAACCCAATTGTTGATACTTTTGTGGGTTGTGGACCACGTGGTGAGATTTATGTGTGTCTTTTCTTGGATTTGGTCCTGGTGGTCATGTGGTTAGACTTTGATTCTTGAAGTTAACACCTTATGGATCGTTTGTTAAAACTTATGATGTCTTTGGGTCTTGTAATAAGACATTTTTAGGATCCTGGTAATTTGATAAAATTTTTCACGATCAGGTTCCTAAAACTTTCCTGATTCATGGACAGAACACTGAGGGGTTGAAACATAAAATAAGGATGTGGGGTCTGAGAACTCGGCTGTAGTGCAGGAATGATTGTTCATATACTCACAGGATTGTCTTTTCTCATCAGAGATGGCGGAGGTCCACGTCATTGGACAGATCATCGGTGCCAGCGGCTTCCCACAGCACAGCCTGTTCTGTAAATGGGGGGTGCACACAGGTAGGGGGCTCTGCAAATAATAATCAGAATTTTGTGTTTTTACTGATGCCCAGTGATGAATTGCTAGCGACCTCGGGTTGCGGCCTCCCTGGGCGCTCCTCGGGCTGCGGCCTCCCTGGGCGCTCCTCGGGCTGCGGCCTCCCTGGGCGCTCCTCGGGTTGCGGCCTCCCTGGGCGCTCCTCGGGTTGCGGCCTCCCTGGGCGCTCCTCGGGTTGCGGCCCCCCTGGGCGCTCCTCGGGTCGCGGCCCCCCTGGCCGCTCCTCGGGTCGCGGCCCCCCTGGCCGCTCCTCGGGTCGCGGCCCCCCTGGGCGCTCCTCGGGTCGCGGCCCCCCTGGGCGCTCCTCGGGTCGCGGCCCCCCTGGGCGCTCCTCGGGTCGCGGCCCCCCTGGGCGCTCCTCGGGTCGCGGCCCCCCTGGGCGCTCCTCGGGTCGCGGCCCCCCTGGGCGCTCCTCGGGTTGCGGCCCCCCTGGGCGCTCCTCGGGTTGCGGCCCCTCTGTCCGGATAGGATAACAGCAGGATCAGGACAATGATTTCCAGGGAAGAGCTGCCGCAAGGGGATACATTTCACATTTGTAAAAGAGCTGAATAGGCCTGAATGAATGGGCTGCCAGGTTCTGCATCATCCTGGAGAACCAGTCACGTACTATAGAAAAGCCACAGACTCCTCCCACAGGACTGTGACAAGGAAGAGTCCACAGCTAGAGGATGTCCTACCACTAGATCAGGATGGTAGTCGGAGCTGTGACTCCCGGAGGAGACCTGTGAGAGTGCAAGCGGCTGATAATAGTGGCTGTTGGGCTCTTACTTTGGCTGGAGATTGTAGAATATAAATATTAGTTTTTAGCGGCTGATCCTTTATTACATTTCATGTTGCAGAAACTTTTTATTTTTTTTATTAATGTAGGGGGAGCATGGAAGTTGCTTTCGGGGACTGTGGAGGGTCAGACACAGGTAGACAACCCTCAGAATGAAGAAATGGCTTTCTGGTCACACCCCATTGACATACACTTTGCTACCAAAGGCCTGCAAGGTAAGTCGGCGCCAGGCGCTATTAGATGGAGCCTATTTGCTTCGCTGTAGGCTCTTCTTCTGTGTTGATCCTCCATGCTTTGCACGGCAGCTCTGCTTGTGCCGTACGTTAGACCACTTCCGTATTAAACCACGTCCGCCTCACCTCCCCCAGGTTGGCCTAAGCTTCATCTTCAGGTTTGGCATCAAGACTCTTTCGGTCGGAACGAGCTGTACGGTTACAGCTTCCTGCACATTCCTTCTACTCCAGGAACTCACACGTTACTGAGCCCTACATGGAGACCCCTGGGGACCTGGCAGGAACAGATATCTCAAATGTTTGTAGGGGGCGGACCACAGCTGAAGTCACCGAACCTTATATACGGAGGAGCTGACCGGTATCGACTGCAGACCACAGCCATGGGGCAGGTGCATGTGGAACTGACCGTTATACTCAGAAACTTTGATCGATTTGGGGTGGAATGCTAGAACTGTAATGTAGCAACCCCGAATATGTGTTGGAGGGTCAAAGAACTGATACAAATTCAACATCAGCAGAGACCCATAGTCTTGTTCTCGCGTGTTATCACCATCCCACCCCCTCTAATGGTATATATATGGCATCATCCTTGGGCTACATTCACACTAACATATGGGAGACGTATATACAGGGTATATACGTCCCCCATACACCGCAATGGCCTCATGGCTCCGTATGGGAGGGGTATGGTGCGGCACGGTTCCGTAGCTTGTAGAAATATAGGACATGTCCTATCTTTAGACAGAATACGGCGCCAGGTCCTATGTTACTCTATGGAGAGGGCCGGGGGTGAGCGGTGCTCTCCCCTGCGCCGATGTATGCCCGCCGTACTATGGGCATACATTGTGTGAATGTAGCCTTAGTGTGAGGCTTCCCATACGCACTTTTTCTCTATGAACTCTGCCTCCTGGGAGTGTTCTGTGCATCGTATATATACCCCACACCTGGACCGGCTGAAGACAAATCACATCTGCAACCAGGTGGTCCGTACTTGTTTTATATGTCAAGATTTTATAGGAATTTTTTTACCTTGTACATTTTTTTAAATTTTGTTTTTATACCTAATAATAAATTGTAATTGTAATAAAAAAAAAAGGTCGTCCTGTATTTCATGATTTATTACATTGTGTAACTTCTTTACTTTTCCACTTCAGATCTTTGATATCAGACCTGTGACAACCCAATGCAACCCACCCCCCCACCCGCTGATAATTTGAGGTTTGGATCAGTCTTGTGGCTTCCTTCCTCCTTACCAAGCACAAGCCCTTCTATCATCTAAGTTCACTTTCCTGGTGTGTTGTGACCAGCAGATGGCGGCACAGCACAGTAATCGTGTGATCGCTCCTCTTACTTCTCATCGTCTTCAGATGTATCGTGTACGTTCACAATTGTACGTTTTTTTGGCCGTATTGGATGGAATGATGTTCAGGTTGTTCAGAATAAATTTTTTCCTCTTCAGGGAAAGTATGCGCCCGAAGCGGCGTAGCCAAGATGTATAACTATAATAGGAAAAGGTATGTTCTCTCTCTGAGAACAAAGGAGGGGGAATCGCCAGCGAGAGTGTGAGAGACCACAGGTATCATTACTGGAAGGTGGGAGCGCAGAGCACCGAATATACAGCGTAACCTGTGACTGAACTGTGAATGAACTTCCTGCTCATCTTGCATATCATTGGATGAAATATGTTTTAAGGGCCTGTGCATCCATACTGAAAGTGTCTGCGATCAATCCCTGGCAGCCCCTAATTAGAAAAGGCACCAAACCCCACAGGACAGTGCCTGGGTGTTAGTTATTAGTCCGCTAGCTCTTTTCTAAAGTGTCTGATCTGCTGCTGATTGACCTCCATGTTTTCGACCTCATTTTGGTTTATGACCGTCTCTGATTCTCATTCCAATCCTGTTGACCCTGCCTTGACCTGACCTCTAGTCAACTCCCTGACCTTTGGCATGTACATTGAATTAGGTATAACTCTGCCTGCCTCAAGCTTTGCTTGTCCTTGTCCCTGTCTGATCCGCTGTTGCTTTGGACCGGCATCTAGAGACCATTCTCGGTCAGCTGCCACTTGTACTGAGATTATTAGGAGAGGTAGCAACCTGATAACCCTGTGTAGGGGTTAACATTTTTAAAGGGAACCTGTCAGGAGAAATTGACCCACTACTAGTATGTATGTATGTAAGTATGGATCAAGCAGATGAAAACCTCTTAGATCAGGTTCCTTCAGAGCTCCCCACCTTGACTTCAGTGTTTAACTCTCCTCCTTGGCGTTATACAAAGTATTTACCTCTCACTTCAAAGGGTCCATGAAAGACACAAAAGCTCGAAGGTGTGAAAATATACTGGTAGTGCTTTAAGAGGCCAAGTGTTGATGACAGGTTCCCTTTAAAACTATCAAGGTCCAATAGGAATAACACAATATGATAGCAGTTGGGTGAGGTAAGGGTGAGCTCTGTGGTAAGATATAAAATTTATTATGTTACTCGCCTTCCTCGGCTGTTCAGTCTCATTTCTATAGATTTCTGAGGACACATAATATAATTCTTCCGAGTTTATAATCCTTGGAAGGTCAAGACCTACCCCGGCTCTTATTCACACAACTGTATTTGCGGGCTTTGATCTGGTCGTATAAATTGAAGCCGGATAACGGCCATCATTGATTTCTATTACTCTTGGTCAAGGATCGGTGAGCACATAGGGGCACATTTTCTTACCCGGTCCAGTCGCGATCCAGCTGTGCGTTCTCCGACGCTGATTTGGCTCTGCCGGGATTCACTAAGGTCCGTGCGCCCGATATCCAGCAGGTGTCGCTGCTGCGCCGAGGTCTGCCAGAGTTCACCTTCTTCTCCCTGGTGCATGTAAGTGCTGATCTTGTGACACAAATTCTTTTTTAAATTCCGAGGTTTTTCCGAATCCATCGGGTTGTCCGATGGAAACGCCCCCCCCCCCATCTCTGCTGCGTGAAAGCCAGCGCCAATGCGCCAAAATCCGACCGCGTGCGCCAAAATCCCGGGGTAATTCGGTGGAAATCGTCGGGAAACCCTACGAAAGTGCGCGATTCAGACCCTTAGTAAATGAGCCCCATACTGTTCGACTCGCACCACGACCCAGCCTGAAGGCCGTTTGAGATGGAACAAGTCCTATTCCTACTCGGATTGGCAGCGCGGCCGCTCAGCTTCCTATGGAAGTTTAACTGTACCTCAAAATAATATTTCAATGACTCCCAGTCAGCCTCAGTATTTTATAATATAAAATCTCACGATCTGAGGTCGTACGTCTTTTAGATCTGTCAGATTTACAAAAACAAACATCATAATAAATGTGAGTCATAACCTTGCACCGCTGGGCACGTTGGCACAACCAATGCCAGGTATAAGGATGGATGAGGCCGCGTGATTCATACATCATACACCTGACACATGGAGGTGTGCTGCAGGTATCATCTGTGGCGGGAAATCAGCACAGAAATAGGCCCCGCCCTTATTTTGGGGGACACGTCCATATCACAATCTTATTTTTTTTTAAAAAACACCTTTTAGTTGGGAGAAACAAAAGAACTGTGATATCCAGACAGCAGGGATCCCCGTGCACCTCCGGACACTCTTATACCATCACAATTTGCTAAATAATTTTTGGAATTATTACGCATTGATCATATAAGAATACGGGTAAAACGAGTCTCCTCGATGACGTTGACCACCAGGAAACCCTTTCGCTACCCTAGACCACTAAGAAATTTCAAGGCAACCTAAGCCACCAGAAAATTTACAGGCAACTCTTGCGCTACTCCAGTCCAGAGATGAGCGGACGTATTGCCAGATTGGTGGCTGAACAGAAACTAGCCGTGGCTCATCTCTACAGGCAACTCTTTCACTACCGCCCTTTGTTTTACATTAGATGACCTCTAAATGTACCATCAACCACATTGATGCCTTAGACCATCAGCAAACTTACAGGCAACACTTTTGATAATAATAATTCTTTATTTATATAGCGCACACAGATTACGCAGCGCTGTACAGAACTTGCCAAATTGGTCCCTGTCCCCAATGGGGATTACAATCTAAACAACCAACCAGTATGTTTTGGAGTGTGGGAGGAAACCAGAGGACCCGGAGGAAACCTACGTAAACACCGAGAGAACATACAAACTCTTTGCAGATGTTGACCTGGGTGGGACTTGAACCCAGGACTCCAGCGCTGCAAGGCAGAAGTGCTACCCACTCAGTCACCATGCCGCCCACCAGGGACCTTACAGCTAACCCTTTTGCTACCCGAGACCACTAAAAAATGTACACTTCAGCTACCCTTTACCATCAGCACTTTGGCAGTAAACCCTTTCCCTACTCTAGTGTTCCTTACCACCAGGCTGTGGCACAATAGTGGGCCGTGGATCATTTAGTTCTGGTTCACATGAAGAGGACAAGGCAGGAGTAGCAGCAGACTAATGGTGCAGAGATACCCGGACAGCCTGCTCCTCACATGTCCCACTTACCACATGGGAGGTGTAGGACCACCGATAAATGTGCTGTGGCCACGATCCTCTACAATTCATTCAGTCAACAGCCTCTCGTGCCGCATGCTCCAGTTTCCACCAGTGGGGACCACTGCTCTAGACCACCAGGAAACTAAAAAAGATTTTTTTACAAAGCTGTCAACGAAATGGGGGCGGAATTCACATCCCTTGTTGCTCACGTGTCTGGCCACAGCTCTACGAGTCCTCCAGTCCAGGTATCTAACCTTAACGTAACTCTGTATTCGCATAGATGGAATATAGAAGCCGAAGAATCCTAGGAGAGCTTTATGTTCAGTGGATGGGAAAGACCAATCTATATGTGTTATGTATTTTCTCATACAGGCCTATAGCATATGGCACAGTTATCATTTGCATCTATAATTAGATAAAGCAGTAGGGGATCTATTCACTGTAGTCTCCTGTATGACTCCATTACCGGCTGCTATGTTCCTGCTTGACCGGTCAATCCACTGGTGAGTTTTGGGAATCTCCAGTCAACCGGATAAATATGTGACTCAGCAAACAATGGGGAGCCCATTACCGGACTGATGGGGTGTAGATTCTGGACGCAATTAACAGTAGTTCCCTGTGGAGTTCCAGATTCTTCATGTACGCCTGTCATTTCTAATTACTGACAGTGGTCCGAAAATGTTCCTTCAACTCAGCAAGTCAACCAGCCGATCCAGTCACTCTCCGGAGCTCGTGGTTTCATTTGAGGACACAAATTTTTTTGATATTGAGAAGTAACTAGTCTGAAGGTGGATGACGCTACGTGTAGTTCTTCTTATGATTAGGGCCGTACCATTGGTTTAGCAATGATAGATGTGTCCTAGTAAGAAGTTTTTTGTTCTTCAACAATATCTATATCCCGCGAGTTATCTAGAGTTATAAAAGTCATTGTAATTACCCTGGGGCGCTCAATACACACAAGGGCCTCAGGGAGCCTAGTATTTTAACGGGGGGTGCATACATTAAAGAACAAGTCACCCAAGCGCCCAAGGCTAATTTGCATAAATTTTCTAACTCTATATTTTCGCAATATAAAGTTATAATAAAAGAACTTCTCAATAGGACACATCTAGCATCACTAAACTGATGGTCGATGTCTTTTAAAGGAATTCTGGAAAACCCCTTGGGGTGGAGACAGGAGTGCAAAACAAAGTGCAGCTACCAAGATCTGGATTCCCATATTGCACAGGGACTGAAAGCCTCGATTTTACTCCCAACTGGAAAAACCAAGGAGTCGCAGCTTCGGTCCATGGCTTATCTTTTCATTACAGATTGAAGCCTCAATGGGGCACATTTACTTACCCGTCCCTGGTGCGTTCCCCAATATGCATTGTCCGACCATAATGCACTGTGCCGCGATTCACTATGATCATGCGTCCGATATCCTGTATGTGTCGCTACCCCGCTCAGGTCCCTGGAGTTCACCTTCTTCCTCCTGGTGCAGGTAAGTGCATTGTCCGTGTATAATGCGCTGTGCGGGGAGTCACTAAGATCCTGCGCCCGATATCCTGCATGTGTCGCTTCCCCGCTCAGGTCCCTGGAGTTCACCTTCTTCTTCCTGGTGCGTTCCCCAATATGCATTGTCCGACCATAATGCACTGTGCCGCGATTCACTATGATCATGCGTCCGATATCCTGTATGTGTCGCTACCCCGCTCAGGTCCCTGGAGTTCACCTTCTTCTTCCCGGTGCATGTAAGTGCATTGTCCGTGTATAATGCGCTGTGCGGGGAGTCACTAAGATCCTGCGCCCGATATCCTGCATGTGTCGCTTCCCCGCTCAGGTCCCTGGAGTTCACCTTCTTCTTCCTGGTGCATGTAAGTGCATTGTCCGTGTATAATGCGCTGTGCGGGGAGTCACTAAGATCCTGCACCCGATATCCTGCATGTGTCGCTTCCCCGCTCAGGTCCCCGGAGTTCACCTTTGTCTTCCTGGTGCATGTAAGTGCATTGTCCGTGTATAATGTGCTGTGCGGGGAGTCACTAAGATCCTGCGCCCGATATCCTGCATGTGTCGCTTCCCCGCTCAGGTCCCCGGAGTTCACCTTCTTCTTCCTGGTGCATGTAAGTGCATTGTCCGTGTATAATGCGCTGTGCGGGGAGTCACTAAGATCCTGCGCCCGATATCCTGCATGTGCCGCTTCCCCGCTCTAGTCCCCGGAGTTCACCTTCTTCTTCCTGGTGCATGTAAGTGCATTGTCCATGTATAATGCGCTTTGCCGGGAGTCACTAAGATTGTGCGCCTATATCCTGCATGTGTCGCTTCCCCGCTCAGGTCCCTGGAGTTCACCTTCTTCTTCCTGGTGCATGTAAGTGCATTGTCCGTGTATAATGCGCTGTGCAGGGAGTCACTAAGATCCTGCGCCCGATATCCTGCATGTGCCGCTTCCCCGCTCTAGTCCCCGGAGTTCACCTTCTTCTTCCTGGTGCATGTAAGTGCATTGTCCATGTATAATGCGCTTTGCCGGGAGTCACTAAGATTGTGCGCCTATATCCTGCATGTGTCGCTTCCCCGCTCAGGTCCCTGGAGTTCACCTTCTTCTTCCTGGTGCATGTAAGTGCATTGGATGCAACACAATTTGAATGTTAAATCCAGCACTCAGTCCGAATCAGTCGGATCATCCGACGACCCGCCCCCATTTCTGCTGCATGGAAGCCGGCGCCACTGCGCCAAAATCCATTCGTATGCAACACAATCCCCTTCTAAATACCTGTCAAAGCGGTGAAAATCACGAAAACATCGGGAAGTCCAATGGAAATGTCATCCGCGGACCCTTAGTAAATAAGCCCCAATGTATGTTTCTGCTCCAGTTTTAAGTCCTCAAGTGGCACTTTTATCGGTTTCCATTGGACCTGATGGACTCCCTTTAACCGTCACCTGTGAATTTTGCGTTTTATTATAGTCAGGGAACTTCTCAGTGACCTCTTATCATTTACAGCTTATATTACATTGGTGACGCTCCTTAGCAGTGGACTGTAATCTGTGGCCGTCAGGGTAGATGTATTACAGTGCAGTTTTACCATCATGACCTGGTTCCTACCCATGGTCGTGATTAGGTCACTGCTTGGATACGCAGTATCACCATTCAGGACACTGTGTGGGTAATAGGCAAGTGTTGATCAGGAACCGGTGAGTCTCGTCTGGCTGGGAAAGGAAGTGTCTGGATCGCTCCTCTATAGCAGGACAAACATTTCCGTCTGTCTGAGCTACAGCCTGTTATTATGTTTCTGGTGCAGTTAATCATAATCATACTGTCCGTCTGTCAGACACGGGGTCGGTCCTTCCATGCCCAGGTTACTCAGAGCAGGGGATTGATGATACGAGAGGGAAGTCACTTATGTGGTCTGGATGACCAACTCACATGAAATTGGTTACCGGCTTCTTCTGCTGATGGTTCTGATATTTTTTTGGCCTAATTTTGGAATAATTTTTTCCCGAGGGGAAAAAAAATAAGAGGAAGCAAAAGAGTGACACATAAGAAGAGCAAACTGTGAATCATAAATTGTGTCCCTCCGACTGTAGGACGACTCAGGGGACAGCAGGGACGGGAACTATGACACAAGATGTTTGACCTCTCCATGTATCACATTGGACTGGCCTATAACCCTGTAACGCTCTCTGAAGCTGAGTTTGGAGATAATTGAACTTGCACTTATGGTCTATTCCTTATAGGATGCATCACATATACCCTATTAGACCTTATTGGTTATATTTCAGGGACCCAAGGAACCTCATAGTTTCTATATTTGCCACCAATGGATACTAAAATATTAGACTAAACAATGAATGAATGGGAGTAAGAACTTCTAGTGAGGGGGATGGGGCTCCAAGATGGCGCTGCAATGATACCAGAGGACAGCAGGACACGGGAGATCGAACAAAAAGAAAAAGTATCAGTGTGGACAATGCTGGATGGTTGCTCACCTATTAGCAGACAGAATTTGAGTATGTAATACAGGTAGCGCGGCAGAACCTCGTGAATATGGCGTTCAGATGAGCGTTGATTTATGACGACAATGTAGAGAACAACCAGAACTTTAGTCCTGGACAGAGAAGCTGCTACACTCTTTGAATATTTTATATTGTGAGTATGGATAACCCACAACGTGTTTCGGCTTAGCACCTAAACCTTCTTCAGGTGAGAAACAAGCATAAATACAGTATGACAGGCAGGGTATTATGGGGCATTCTAAAAACAAAACCCCAGCAGACATAGGAATGGCAACACAGTAATACCATACCTATGCGTACTGGCAATTCTCTGCCTCCTTGCTATTGCCCTCTCTTCTGCTCATGGCCTCTGTGTATGACTAAGGTTGCTGCGACAGCTGAAACATCATGATCTATGTGCAACTGGGACATAAATAAACATAACCTTAATTGCCACTTGGTGCGCCTGGATTTAACTTACATATTGGAGGGGAACCCTAATCCTCAGCACCCAGCAACTCTGAATCAATGTGAATCTGTACACTAAAATACTACAGTATATATACAAACACAAAAGTTTGATCCTTTCTCATCTGATTGGTGCACTCAGGTGTCAATCTTGTCTGGTCCTCCCCTTCCGTTCACTCCCTTCCTGTTTCTTCCTTGTCCTATATGTCCTGCCTGTCAGGCTTTATGTATGGCTGTTCCTCACCTGAAGAAGGCTTCAGTGCTAAGCCGAAACGCATCGTGAATTATTCATATTCACAATAAAAAATACTCAACCAAAGACATAGCAGCGCCGCTATCTCCGACCAAAGTCCTGCTTGCTCTCTACACTAACGGGAGTAAGGAATTGAAACAAGAACTTTGGAAGGACGAGGACAAAGTGTGTATTCTCCTGAAGAATTTAGAAACTCTTGGAACCATGGGGCACATTTATCACCCGGTCCAGTCGCGATCCCGCGGCGCGTTGTCCGACGAGGATTCGGGTCTGCAGGGATTCACTAAGATCGTGCGCCCGATATCCTGCAGGTGTCGCTGCTGCTCCGAGGTCCACCAGAGTTCACCTGCTTTTTCCCGGTGCATGTAAGTGCTTGATCTTGCGACACAAATCGCTTTTTAAATTCTGCGGTTTTTCTGAATCCGTCGGGTTGACAGACGGCCACACCCCCCGATTTCTGTAGCGTGAAAGCCGGCGCCTATGTGCCACAATCCGATCGTGCTCCAAAATCCAGGGCCAATTTGGCGCAAATCGGAAATATTCGGGAAACTTGGAGAAAGTGCGCCGTTCGGACCCTTAGTAAATGAGCCCCCATGTCTACAACCATCAGAGAAGCCAAGATCCGGTGGTATAAAATGACATCATCGGGATAATGCATCCTATTCACACCCTATGATGTGCAAACTTATCATACACAATTAGTGTACCTCTGGTACTCAACGTCCTGACCTCTAAATCATTGGGTATGTTCGGGATCACTTGTTTTGTGAGAAGCAGAAAACGCCCCCAAGATTTTTTTTGCCCATTTACAGTTTCACCTGCTTTCATATGTATCCAGACCCGAAATTAATGAGGTAGAGGACAAGTGGGCAGGTTGGATTTTGTGTCACCAAAAAAGTTGACTTGAAACAATGGACTATTAAAAGACTCAAAGCTGTACCGGCCCCCCTTATGTTTCCACAAGTGCTGGGTTGTGGCATGAATGCTAACATGAGTGCCATGTGGTATCTGGCATTAGGACCTGAACAGTAGGTCCTTTAAGTCCTGGATGAGGACTATGAGGTGCGGCCTCTATGGATCAGACTTGTTTTTTTTCCACTACAGCAAACAAAACCTCAATTTGAATTATACTAGAGAATTTCTTGCCATGAAGGTCGACAAACAGCAAATTCTATCGAAGTAATATCCACTTGGATGCCAGAACCGACGATCTGTTAAGAGAACATTTCCTAGATTGTCACACGGCCTTCGCTGGTTTGTCTTTTTCCAAAGTGCATCCTGGTGCCATTTTTTTTTTTAATCTCGGCAACCGATGCCCATAAACGCAACCATCCACATGATTCGTCCGGCTATGCTTTCTTCCATTTCTACTTGGTCCGGTTCTGATGCCCCATTTACCTACCTGAACAATCTGTGATCACATACACAGGAAGCTGTGGTGCCGTACGTTACCTGACACCATTTTTAGCAGTAGTTCTTCGATGGGATCGTTCTGGACAAGCATGACGCTATCACCCTAAGAACCTGTCACCAGTTGTCTTTCCTTTGCTACGACCCAGTTGCCTTGACTTCACAAGTTGGCTCTTGCCCCCCACAGATTTACTTTTGCCAATTCGTTTTCACGACTTATGTAATTGCTGTGTAATATCTCCTGCTCCTTGACCTCAATGTAACGATTCAGTGTTATTCACTTCACCTGATGTTATGGTTCCTAGATACGGACTTTATTGTAGTGGTAGTCTTACACAGATGAGTGCACGGAGTGTTATCTGCAGTGCGGACTCTGTAAACCAGATGTGTCTCACATACCTCTGGTGACTCTTGTAAAGAATAAGGTTAGGTCCTACTTGCTAAAACTTGCCGCCGGGACAAGCCTCTTACGATAACTTACTGTAAATATTTACCACCGTAATTGTTACTCTCCCTAATGACTTACATGTGCATCACACATAATTACTCACCACGTCTAACCAATAATTACTTTCACTGCCGTGTGTACACCTGATCTCCGGTGCTGACAAGGTACAACTATTCTCTTGTTGTTGTTCTCTGGTCTAATCAGGTCCAACCCGGCAGAGAATATGTTTGGATCTCTTAGGAGCCTCTTTGTAGACTCAGGCGCCCAAGCTGCAGCAGGAGGAATCTTAAGACTGGCCACTATCTTCTCATAGGTGTCATCGATTCCTTCTTCCTTCACCGGGTTTTTCCAAAATTCACAATAGTGAGAAGCCGTTTCAATGGAGTCCAAGTCCTTCTCATTGCACAACCAAAGTGAGATAGTATTGTGATAGAGTGGCTAACTATGTCTCCCGCCCTCGAAAACATGTTTATGTACATGGCTGTCTCTGGAAGTGAGTGGAGAAACTCTGTGCCACCTCTTCATTCAAACTTCTTCTCAACAAAGTCGGGCAGAAAGGAGAAAGGTGGAAGCTCCAAATCGTCCTTCTAGTGCCTGGTGGGATCTCCATTGATCAACTATACGGTGGATTGGTGTAAATAAATAAATGGAAAAACCCTTTCAATCTGTAACTGTTCCTACTGCCTGTACTACATGCAACTATCATCTGCTCTTGTCGAGGATGCCTCGTCCAAACTATGCTGCCTACGCCTCGTACAACCACAACCTTGACACACCCATCATAAAAGATTAGTCTAAAAGAAAAAAAAAACACCTGTTCCTCTGGATTTAAGTGGAAAAAACTGAAATTTCTTCAACTTGAAATCCGACTCACTCATTTAACTCGCTGTGTTCCTCGTGACTGGCACCAGGCAACACCAAGTAGCGGTTAACCCCTTGCCCTCGACTGCCAGTTCTCCCTTGGTTGGGTTGTAGTAGCCATAAATTTTCCAGTTGCTTGACATTCGGGCTTACATGAAGTGTTGCAGGCTTACAGAGCGCTTACTTTGCAGTTTACAGGAGCTAATAAAGTTGCCTATTGCTTAAGTATCCCTGTCTGTACAGGTTAGGCATGGCCAGGTGCCAGGTGTTTCCAATAACCAAGGCCCCAGGGTGAGAGAACTATTTTCATGTGACAGTGCTTATGGTAATACACATGGTGGCCATACGTGCCAGTGTGACTGATCTCGGTGGGGAGGTCTGCTTTTGTCCAACTTATCTTTCAGATGAATTATCCCGGCTGAATGAATTAATTACATGGGACTTCTTACATAAGGACCAGGAATTTCACTCTGATGGTTACTGGAAATTGGCTAGGCGGACCGTAATTGGGTCACGTTAGCTTTTCTCTCAAGCATCGTGAACATCAAAGTTCCGTTTGGTTTCTTAAGATCTGTGTCTACAAGGTATCTGAATATAAGCAGTCTAGTTTTTTGCGTTTGGAATTTGAGACCATGAAACTTTCTCTTCGGAATAGTCTGGAGCTCCGTAGTATCGTCTGTAAAATAAAATTTAAAAAATTCTCCAACCAGCCACTTTTTGGGTTGAGATCTCTTACTTCTAGTATTCGAGCCTCGTTGATCTGGCTCTCATTATTTTTTAAGGTGGCCAAGCTCATCGGATAGAAGTAGGTTGCTGAGTCAACATGGTCGACTTATTTTCATTTGATGTTTGATTATTTAAATTTTACTGCAACTTTAATGTAATCTGTAACCTCCTGAGGTTGTCTGGACTTGTTTGGGCGCTCAAAAACCCGGTGTTCGTTACATCCTTCTATGCCTGAGTTACACACTGATACCTTTTATTCAAAAAGTGTTTACAAAAAGATAGTGTTACTGTATATGTATGAAATAAATATATATATATTGTCAGGCTCCAGGGGTAGTGGGCCCACTGGACCACCGCGGACGATGATGTAAGCCGACACCTGGGACCGGAGTCTAAGTGGTACCCGGTTTTCACCAGAGCCCGCCACAAAGCAGTTTGGACTTGCTGCGGTGTGGTACCACCAGGTCGTTCTTTGTCCACGGTGTTAGGCGGCAAAGGTTCAGGGTCAGAGTCAGAGCAGAAGATCAGGGCTCGCGGCGGAGGAGCATAAACAGAACAGGTCCGGAGTCACAACGGGAAATCACACTAATCACAAAGGACATGGGAAGCAAGCTTTTTCTAAAGCTGTGCGGCACAAAGATCCGGCAGGGTGTGCGGGGAGAGGATGGGTTAAATAGAATTCTGGGTAAGGCCAGCGCCAATTAACGGCGCACTGGCCCTTTAAATGTTGTGAAGCGGGCGCGCGCGCCCTAGGACTCGGGGACGCACGACCAAGGACCCGGAAGCAGGAGCGAGGACAGGTAAGTCGCTGCGGAGCGCGGTCACAGGACTACCTGTGACATATATTTTAATGGGCCTACCTTGTACATTCATGTTTCGAAAGAATGGTTGTCAAAGGAAATAAATTAATAAAATATAATAGAAATACATAGAAAAACATAAAGAGATGGTTTTGGGATTGGAGTTGTGGTGGGGACATGTTCTGATCCCAAAATCATCTCTTCTTCCCATCTCTTTGATGGGGTGAGAATCTACCACCACCATTGCATCCTCTTGGGTTTTATTAAGAGCAGAGCAGCTATTTTTTCCGTTATCTTTGAGATTTATAAAGCTTTTTAAGGCCCTCTAAAAAGACTGGCGTAGGATACGGAACTTGGTGTTGTTCGACGAAGAGACCACGACTATTATTTTATTTGGTTTGCTAAAAGTGTTAGTGGAAGTAAGGTCGATTGGATAGACTATTTGGCACTGGGCAGCAAGTCATCTCTTGGCACCAATTGGGGCGTGATGCGCCGTGAAATAACAAATTTTCGTTTTTTTTTTATGTCATTAGAAAGTAAGACTGGTCAGACTGAATGTAACTGCTTCTCATTATCTCACTGTAATAAGATTAGACTATAATTACAAACATATACTGTACAAAGCGGAACCAGATGTGTTATATGAAACAGATCAGGCCGGCTACATGACCTTTCTTTTATATAGCGCTCCATGACACATCTGTTGTACTCTGCACCGCGGTCAGATATAGACAGAAGGGGGCCCCTAGGTCTCCATGGGAGAGTGCCGGAACGAATAAAGGTGCTTGGAGAAGAGCTCCACCCACAGGGCTCCTGAGATTCAGAAGTGCAGGGAGCCATGGGACAAGCGTATTTCGGAGTCTAGTGCTTTGTGGCCCCCCCATTCTCTAGTCACTGGCTTCCTAATGTGCCTCCTTCGTAGAGATGGGCAAAGCTATTCATTGGTCGGTAGATTTCGAACCAATCCGGCATTTTTCGGGCACCAAATAGAATCTGAATCTTTTCCGAATTCACTTTCCGACAGATCTGTCTGGATAATATTGTCATTCCCGACCCCGAGGAACGATTGTAAAATATTAAAGAACTAGAGGAGTTTATTTACCAATTTCCAGGACAAATAAAGATCCATCGGAATCGGATCGGAATCTTTAGAAGCTTCTATGAATCGAGTCTTGGATGAATCAATTATCTCTACTCGTTCGTTCCTTGTCAATGTTGCTCTGCCAGGATCAGATCCTCATAAATAAAAACCGAGAGGAGGATCTTGGCATTTGTCAGCTTCTTCGTTCACTATGATCACATGATGAGATGGAAAACATCATCCTAGGGGGGAATTTATCACTTTTTTCTCAGCCTCTTCTTTCGCAACCTGTTTTGGCTCTACTTTGCACACAATTTATCGCGGGTATTTTTTTTATGATTATTTGATAAGGTCTCTTTTTTCGCTCTTCGCTTTTCTTTATACATAGTTTGTTGAGACTTAGTCGCATATAACGAAGCGAGGGAAGAAGTTTCATACACAACAGAGAACTTGCAATAGAGGAGGAGGCGTGAGGTCCCGTGGCTGCTGCTGCTTTCTCTGCCGCCGTGGACCTGAGGTGCTTTTGTATTACAAATTGCGACACAAAACAAGCTGATGAATCGGCCATATTTGCAGCATAACGTGGTAGACATGGATAAATAATGCGCAAATTGGGAAACGTGGGGCTCAAGTGCTCCAGAATTTTGGGCCCAGTCGCAAATGAAGCACAAATGTACCATTATATGCAAAATACTCACGAAAAAGAAGAACGACAACCTCAATCTCCCTTCTAAGTTTTTTAACGAGCCACTATCTGCATATTACCATAAACTTAGGTCCTGAATGAAGTCTGTTGTAGGGCTTTAGGCCTACAAACTGCAACCAACTTGTTAACTAGGACTTGTGGTTGGATTACGATGATGCCCTCCTATATTCTGGGATCTGTACTTTGCTTCCATGATCCTCTGATTGATGTGTAATTTTTGAGAGACAATTTTTTGACATTCAATGCAGGTTTTGTCCATTATAGGGTGCACCGTATCGGGCACTCGCATGTTGTTGCATGCAGGGATCTTCAGGCAATGCATTTCTATCAGTAAGGCTTTGCAAATTGTCTTAATTAAAAGTCACTTAATTCTGTTTGAAGCAGTAATGCACAGCTATATGTTTCCATGGCGACAGACTGCAAACTATGTGTTCTCCATTTCGGCAGACCCTTAGTTCTTCCTTACCTATCTAATATTAGCCTGCAAGAATAAAGAGACAGGGTGAAGGGAGTCTGACTACGGCATCAGAATACACAGAGTTTGCTTGTAGACCGTAACATTGAGGCCTGTAAATCCACATAGAAGGTGTAGTTGGTGAAGGACAGGAGACCCTGATGGTCTGAATGAAGCAGGTTTGGTGCCTGGCTGGCAGTAGAGCTTGGCACCCGTCAATCTGCAGAGTTGATCATCTTTAATCTTGGCCTTAGACCGAATGCCATCCGCTTTGTTCTGTGTCGCTGTAATAAGTGTCTCATGATGGGAGTCAGACACTAATAGGATAAGGCGTTGTGCAGCAAAACCCAACCTTTCCTGTCTTGCAGCATATGGAAACAATAATGGGTTAATAATCTTTCCTTCTTTTTGTTGGTGCGCCGCCTGACACCTGCGGTATTTCAACCTTTCGGAAAGAACATTTCCCTTGTTAAAATTTAGCGGTTTCTTAGTTAAATCCATTTCTGGGTAATAATCAAAATGGCCGCCTTCCTAAGCCCCCACCCAGCTCTTTCTGTATCATGAACGGCAAATCTTCAAAACTGGACAGCAATAGTGTAGCGGGGGGATTTAGATGTAGCTAAGGAATGGAAAAGTCACATTTTTAACAAGGTGAATGGAATTTTTTTTTAAAGATTTAAAAAACTTGACTTTTTTTTTCCAAAACCCGTACAACGGCGGTTCCAATGGTCGTATGAGGCAATTCACTCCTATTCACTACAATGTAGTTGAGCTGTAATACCAGGTTTAAACTGTGTCCTGGTGTGGTGCTATATTTGGTTTTTGGTCATTACAGATTCTAATTAATTCTTGTTCGGGAGAGGACCACGCGTGTCATGGATCTTAATGGTTGGGCGTTGATTGCTTGAGCTGAATAAAATGACCAAGCAAGGAGCCGTCTGCCCCTGCCCCACCATTGAGCCTCCGCTGCTGCTATGTGTGGCAGAGGTTGGTAGGAGGGATGTAAATTGGCCGACTTCGTAGCCATCTACAAGCATGGCGGGGAGGGGAGGAGGCATAGTGCTACGGGGAATGCGGAAAGGTGAGTATCTGAAGGAAAGAAGAAGAGTGGATGGGGAGACATCAAAATGCATAATGACAACAAAAATTGGAGTACTTTAGGCAGTAGAGGAAATGGCGCATTATAAGTTGGGGGCTAGAGTAGAGGAATTAACATGGATATAGGGACACATTTACTTACCCATCGGGAGGAGTTTCCGAAAGCGCATTGTCCGACGATAATATACTGTGCCACGATTCACTAAGATCCTGCGCCCGATATCCTGCATGTGTCGCTTCCCCTTTCAGGTCCCCGGAGTTCACCATCTTCTTCCTGATGCATGTAAGTGCATTGTCCATGTATAATGTGCTGTGCGGGGAGTCACTAAGATCGTGCCCTGATATCCTGCATGTGTCGCTTCCCCGCTCAGGTCCACGGAGTTCACCTTCTCCTTCCTGGTGCATGTAAGTGCATTGTCCGTGTATAATGCGATGTGCGGGGAGTCACTAAGATCGTGCTCCCGATATCCTGCATGTGTCACTTCCCCTCTCAGGTCCCTGGAGTTCACCTTCTTCTTCCTGGTGCATGTAAGTGCATTGTCCGTGTATAATGCGCTGTGCAGGGAGTCACTAAGATCCTGCACCCGATATCCTGCATGTGTCACTTCCCCTCTCAGGTCCCTGGAGTTCACCTTCTTCTTCCTGGTGCATGTAAGTGCATTGTCCGTGTATAATGCGCTGTGTGGAGTCACTAAGATCCTGCGCCCGATATCCTGCATGTGTCGCTTCCCCGCTCAGGTCCCCAGAGTTCACCTTCTTCTTCCTGGTGCATGTAAGTGCATTGTCCGTGTATAATGCGCTGTGCAGGGAGTCACTAAGATCCTGCGCCCGATATCCTGCATGTGTCGCTTCCCCGCTCAGGTCCCCAGAGTTCACCTTCTTCTTCCTGGTGCATGTAAGTGCATTGTCCGTGTATAATGCGCTGTGCGGGGAGTCACTAAGATCCTGCGCCCGATATCCTGCATGTGTCGCTTCCCCGCTCAGGTCCCCGGAGTTCACCTTCTTCTTCCTGGTGCATGTAAGTGCATTGTCCGTGTATAATGCGCTGTGCGGGGAGTCACTAAGATCCTGCGCCTGATATCCTGCATGTGCCGCTTCCCCGCTCAGGTCCCCAGAGTTCACCTTCTTCTTCCTGGTGCATGTAAGTGCATTGTTGCGACACAATTTTAATCTTAAAGCCCGAGCTCAGTCCGAATCGTCCATCTGCACCCCCCCCCCCCGATTTCTCTCGTATGAAAGCTGGCACCGCTGCGCCAAAATCCGATCGCGTGCGACACAATCCCCTTCTAAATACCTGTCCCTTAGTCCCGAATACCATGAACAGTCCAACGGAACAGCGATCCGCGGACCCTTAGTGTTAAATATTTGGTTGGTTTGAGACAATCCGAATGTCTTTAGTAGATTTTGTGTATCCTGGGCTATCCCAGCTGACAGGGATCATAGAGGGTTAATAATGACTGCTCTTGCACTGCTGGGTGTGAGAGGCTCCTGGGATATTCCAGCCTGCGGGGCCCTTTCCTAGCGCTGTAATAAAATCTGTAATAGACACATGATCTGACATGTGTTGGTGTGTGCCCAGCCCAGGAGAGCTGATCCCGCTAAGTCAGAAGCCCCCGTATCCACACAGACGTCTTCAGCCTGTGAGCGAGAGGAACAGAAGGTGCCCGCTCCGTGCTGATGAGCCCACTAATCCGTCCACGGCCATTTACAACTTAAGTTTCATAGGCAATTTGTATTGGAGTGATGGACGAGGCTCCGGCTCATTACCCATGGTTACTACATCATCACATTGTATGAGTAGTGGGGGCAGATATATTTCATGCCTGCGCTGTGTATTGTATTACAGGGCCGCAGAGGACAGATGCCTACACTCTGCCGGGGATACAGATGGACATAATGAATATAACAGTAAAACAATGGCAGGGATAAACCACAGGCTCTGACTACGACTACCATGACCCAGGAAAGTATAAAGGAGGTGCAGTACAAGGGATGTTCTGCCAGTCTCCTACGTGATTGAGACATTTGATGTAGGAACATACGTAGAGTTTATAGAAGTTTCCTTTGGGTATCACACTGTTTGCCCATTTCCCTGGTGATCCACAAAAAGTTTAGCCAATATTTATAAATTGGCCTTTCCTGATCCATTGGTTTTATATTCTTTGGTAAGACTAGGCTTGGGGCAATCATGTATTTTATGGTTGTTTATTCATCTGAATTGGTAATATGTTGACTAGTGATAAATGTACCAAAGCCCGTGGGGTCATTGGGAGGGACAATCCTAGGATGAAAATGCTGCCGGAAGCTCTGTTGGCTTGTGGGTGTTAGTTCCTGGTATAAAAATATGGTTGAGGGGTGAACTTGAACTTCTGGCTGAATGTTGGGTGTGGCCATGTACATTGGGGGTTCGGGTCCCAGAACCCATACTTCAACCAGAAGTTTGTGTTCAGCATTGAGGTTCACCCACCAACCAGCTTTTCACACCCACCCAATGCTATAACGCACGATTGGTGGGTGCTAACCCTTTAAATGCAGAACCTATGGCAGCATTTTTCCCGAGGATTGTCCATCCTTGATGACATCACAATGCTTTGACAGTGGCATTTGAAGACCTGCGATAGGTACCAACACTGATCGTGGGTGTAAGCAGTGGGTCCGGGTGCCCACACACGACTTTTCTTCCCGATTTGGCCAAACCTGCTGAACCCATACCATCGTAGGTCCTCACTAATGTTGACCTGTTAGCTGACCTCTGGAACCATCACTCATCACAATTGTAGGGCTCCCAGGGATGGCTGAGCAGTGTACTCTATTCTCTATTTATTCAGGGGTACAAGGGATCTGTGGGAGTCCAAGCCCTCAGCGTATGAAAGAATGTTCAAAAAATAGAATTTCAGTCTTTCGGGAATGATAACTTCTCCAGCCATCGCTCCATACTGCCTATTACTCCCACGATAAACTCAACCCAAATTACGTCTCCTACAATTTGTACATTTGTGATTCTCCTGCACAAACTCTCATGTGTTCTAAATTAGTCCTTATCATTACAGTTACTTTTCTCCCTGCCAAACGCTCCCCCCCCCCTTCTCACAATTCAGTGGTTTGGTGAAATTGTTTATTCCAAGTACGAGTAAGTAGTGCATTCTGCTTTGACGGTTTTCTAATAAAACATTATCAGGTTTCAGCTTTAAGCCTCACCACCACCCCCAGGAGTCCGCAGCAGTTCCTTAAACTACTCTGTGTTAAACTTAAAAGTACCATCATATCCTGGGTGGAGCCTTGTTACAGAAAAAGCATTAAAAAAAAAAACCCTGCCTGTTACTGCACACAGGAGGAAGGAGCGAGGGGGGACGGGAGAAGCATGTTCTAGCAAGCTGCGAGACAAGGCCGTCAAGTTACACTGAGAGCAAGGCACAAGTCAAAGAAAACTTCTCAGAACTCATCTCAACTTTCAACTCGGGACCTTCGCTCAACACCTTGCCAAAATTTCCACTCTTATAGAGTGCGATGCAAATCACCGACTTTGCATAAACTTTTAGTTGGTCACGTTATGTTTTGCTCGACCTAGATGCTGGAGGACATCAGCTTGTCTCTGAACATGGACTTGTCCTTATGGACGGGGAGACGTTAGGAGTATTTAGGGGATGATCACCGAGCACCTGAAAATATCCTTAGTGTAGATTGGTCCAGCTGGGAAATTAAAAAAAAAGTTAGAAGGACGTGGTTGACCGTACGGAAATCCTCAAAAGTTTGATGTCAACAAGATCTGAATTTGAAAGCAGGAAACATGAAAATCCACTTGATGTTTTTGTTGCTAGATTTTCTCCATGTGGCCAAGTCGATGTCAACGTGCAAGGCGGTGGATATGGAAGAGGTGAAAAAACGGAGGATCGAAGCCATCAGAGGACAAATTCTTAGTAAATTAATGCTTACCGAGCCTCCGGATGTGGAGAGCGAAGAGATGACCGTCTCCGAAGAGATCCTCTCCGCTTACAATAGCACTTTGGAGGCAATTAAAGAGAAAACGGAGAAAGAGAAGCCGATGGTGGAAGGATATTACTCGGAGCAGGTGTTGAGAATTAACATGTTCAAAACAGGTAAGATCCAACACAACTTCTGACCGTGATATTACTGTATTTATTGTAGAGGTTTTTGTGATATCCGGTGTCGCTATCTGTTATAAGATTCAAGAGTCTACGAAGTCTTGGCTGTAGAAAAACCTATTTGTACCACCAAGTATCAACAGTTCATCTCTTACGACGCTGTTGGCCATCACTTTGGTGTTTGATGTACTTATGTGTGGAACCAAAATGTATACAACTTGGCAAAACAATTCTTCCATCTTGAAGGAGTTGTCTCATGAAAGATTGGTGGCATAGAATGGGACATCATTGTTAAATCACCGGGGCGCCGTTCTCGAGAATAAGGTGCTCGGTAAACAACTGTCCTTGATAGTAGTTCTTTGATGCTGCCTATAATAGTCCTTCATGGGGGTCACCCGAAAGAAGCTGACAAAGTAGTGATGGTGGACTTGAACCTTGTTTTAAAGATCTGAGATCCTTACTTAGCAGACACTGACAAGGTATCCCCCTTTAAGTTAATTTGTACCCATCCTGTAGTCATGTCCCCAGTACTTGGGTGTAAGTTGTGTTGACTGAATACAACAATCACAGCATTGTATACCGTTCATCGGAAACAATTTCAACATTTCAAATCCAAAAAGTGGCAGTGTTTCTGTGGGGGAACAATAAAAACCAGTTTTGCAGCTTACGGATGAAGGGGTTAACAGGCCAAATTGTAAGCACATTGCATGTTTTCCTGTCTGTCCTGTCACTGCTTCCATATCATCTCCTCTTCCTCTGGCTGCAGCCTCCACCACATCCCTACTCCAGATCTGTGACCCTGATCCTTCCCTTATCTCTCGCCATCCACCCTTCACTCCCTCACTCATCCTGCTCAGTCTCTCCTTGTCAGTCCTGTGTGTATTTGTCTCTAATTCGCTGTCATATCCTTCGTGTTCTTCGTCTCCGACCCCCTCTGTTTACCTTGTTCTCGACTCCATTACCCCCATTACAGCTCGGCTTCCTGTCAGCAATATCCACCTACATCTCGTGTGGTTCTCTGTGGTCCCTCATGGTCAATTCATATTGTTCCACCTTCTTTTGATGTATTTGCTGTCTTCCTTCTCGTCTCCTTTCTTTATTTCTCCTCCTTCATCCTCCTTGATCCCTCCATTTCTTTTTGTTACGTGAAAGCCATAGAAATCCCTTTTTTGGACCTTTTTTTATCATTTGTCATCATCACCTCTTCTTTATTCACCTCCAAGTTTTTACCATCTTCTGTTTCCATTCTCCTATTATGTACAATCTGGGGTCTTGACCTGTGGTATGTGTTCCCCGTGTCATGGGGTACGTGCGGTTTCTATGACATACCTTTACTAGGGTCATACTCTACTTTTTACAGGGAGTGCAGTGTATCGTCATAGCCCTAGTAGTACTTTGATGTACAGGCGGTCCCCTACTTAAGAACACCTGACTTACATACGACCCCTAGTTACAAACGGACCTCTGGATATAGGTAATTACTGTACTTTATCCTTAGGCTACAATAATCAGCTGTAACAGTTATCACCGGCGTCTGTAATGAAGCTTTAGTGTTACTCCTGGTTCTTATGACAATCCAACATTTTTAAAATCCAATTGTCACAGAGTCCAAAATAACTTTGGCTTCAGTTACAATTTTAAAATATACAGTTCCGACTTGCATACCAATTCAACTTAAGAACAAACCTACAGAACCGATCCTGTACGTAACCCGGGGACTTCCTGTATTCTGATTGACACTTTGTGTAGGTACAATGATACACGTTCTTATACCTTGGGCTCTCTCCTCTTCTGTACCTGATTATTGAACCCTCTATGTCGTCTGTTTTTAGTTCTTCTCGTTCTTGTTTTCACTTCAGCCTCATCCAACCCGTCCTTCTCACATCACTCATCACTCTGCACCTTCTAGCAGGTAATCTTACTGCGTGCATCTATTCTCTAGGTCCTTCTCATATTTTTTACTACAGACTTAATTTTTCACGTCCTTCTACTCACTTAAAAGGTCCCTATGGCTGTTGTTGGGCCCATCCCAAGGTGGATAACCCTTCCCGGTCTCCCCTTCTCTTACATTACTGTAAGTGTAAGTAAGGTGCTTGGAATGGGCTATTGGTAGCCATGCCGGGGAAAAAATCTGTCCATGTTGTCTCTGGTGTCAGATTTGGGAACCATAACGAGGTCCCCTTTCTTCTGTGTTAACCACCGTTCTACCTCTCGTTGATTCCAGGTCGCCTCCTCATTCGATCAGCTTTTCTTCTTCTGTTCCCATCTCCTGACTCCGCCCAATCTATCTATATTGTTGTCCCTCACATCATTCTTCTACCAATGGGGACAACACTGTACCCCTCTTATCTTATTCCTTAATAAGGTCTCATAAAGTCCTTATAAACACAAGAGAAAAGTCTTACCCAACAATTTTGGCAAGACTGGCCAACTATCTCCAAACTTTTCGCAACAATTGGAAAGAATTCTGGGGTATTTTTTTTTTTTTTATCACCCATTGGTTTTGTCTTTTTGGATACAAATTGCCACCAAAAGTTCCTGCAGCTCTTCTGAATCAAGCGGTACATGTATAAGAGGAATAGCCATCAACTCAACAAGAGAGTGGCCAACATCTACTGAAGGTGGACGGACATCTAGAAGTCCATCTTTTTATCTTCTCTGGATATTTCTCTTCTTCTTTCTCCTTAACCTCTTACCTTTACTTCTCTTCTCTGTTCTTTATAATTTTATATCTCTGTTTGACCTTCCTGATACCTTCATTCTCAAATTTCTTATTATTCGAAACTCTCTCTATGTCCCTCATACCTTGATTTTCCTCCATCCTGGCTTGTCCTGTCCTCCTCCTCGTCTTGTTTCTCTTCCATATCCTCCTAAAATCTCTGTTCTTCGCTTCTCCTCTGGTTTTCCCCTCGTATTCAGATCTCTATTCCATTTTCTTCAGTATTTCCTCATTCTTAGTTCCAGGACCTCTCTCCTGGTTCTCTCTTCCTCTCCACTTATTTTTTATTTTTTTTTGTGCAAGCTCGTGGCACATGACCAGGAAACGCACCGCCGCTGCTCTCGTCATTTACTACGTTACATGTCACATCGTGTGTAGAGCATTACTTGTACTCAGTCAGACATTTGAGTCACTGAATGATGACCGCCAACCAGGAGCACCAGACTGTGCGTTATAACCATGATCTCAGGTGACCTACGTTCTTCCCACCAATACTGGACCTCTATAATGAAGAAGTTGATGACAATGGGGCACATTTACTTACCCGGTCCTGTTGCGATCCAGTGGCGCCTTCTCCGACGAGTATTTGGGTCTTCCGGCGATTCACTAATGTCGTGCGCCCGATGTCCACCAGTTGTCGCTGCCAGAGTTCACCAATCTATCCTGGGTGCATGTAAGCGCGTGTTAAGCGACACATTTTTTTTTTTAAATACCGCGGCTTTTCCGAATCCGTCGGGTTTTCCGACGGCCACGCCCCCCCATTTCTGTGGCATGAATGCCGGCGCCGATGCGCCACAATCCGATTGCGTGCGCCAAAAACCCTGGGCAATTTGGCGCAAACCGATAGTTTTCGGGAAACCGGACGAAAAAGAGCGATTTGGACCCTTAGTAAATGAGCCCTAATGTTTAAGGATTTGAACAATTTTGGCAAGAACCTCATTTTGATGGCTTAGATGACTTAGGTAGAACGTCTCCAAACTGATAACTTGACCTGGTCTTGTGCAGTGTTGCCAGGATATAGAGGGACTACTGGTGAACCTACAATAGGGTTATGGTGGCCCAAGGTTCATTGATGTGCAGATGGAGAGAAGGCTAGACTTCAAGCTCACAATGAGGCACATATAACACAAATCATTGAATAGCTCAAAGAGTTTAACCAGGGAACATCATAACAAGCAGAGCAAGGTCCCTCACAAGGTCTTCCTGCCTTTCTCCGTCTCTCCATGTCTGGTCCAATGGAGCAGCCACTTCTCACAGACATGCAATAAAGCCCCAATTCAAGGTTACCCCCTCTCTTAGGTCATTGTAGCATGTGTCCATGATCCGAGGGTGGAGTCAAGCTGCCGTACTGAGGATAATTTAGCCTCAGGGTGCGTTCAGTTTTTCAGAAGCCAAAAGCAGTTATGGATCACAATGGGTGAGGACATATCATTAAGGGTTGTTACTCCTCTTTTTTTTCCACTCCTGCTTTGGACACCGAAAACTGCATCTGAAAAACTGAAAGTGTGAACACACCCTGAAAGACATGGACAGTTTGCCTGTTGGTAGTATGTGGTATTGCAGCTCCGTTCACTTCAATAGAGATGAGCTCCAATACCGGACTTTATCTATGGACTGGTGCGGTAGAGGCAGCCATGTATGTATAATCCTGTCCAGTCCCAGGTTACCTGCAGCAGACCCAACCTGCAGCATGTCTATGTATGCTGTGGGCTTCCCCCATCACGATGCAGAGGTTGGAAGCACCAGAAGATTTCCTGCATTTGCACCTGGCAAACCTCCATAAGTAGGCCATTTTTTTAAAAAAAAGTGTAGGGTTAGGGTTATATCCATTACTTTTATGTATGTGTCAAGCTGATGGCATGGGAGGATCTTTTAGCGAGGCATTGGACAACCATGAAAGATCTAAGAACTTGAGGAAATCTACCATCAAACATCATCATGATAAACCAGTGCCACTTACATATCCAGGCCCCGTGACACCACCGTGCGGTAATCTTATATTTGTTGGCCTCATTCATTCTATTATCAACTTTTAAAATTATGCTAATGAGTCAGAAGGGCTCTGGGATGCGTTATAAGAGCCCTTCCGTGCTGTAGCTTCACATGCTGTTAAACTGTCTCCTCATCCCTCTGCTCTCTCAGCATTTCCCCCTCCCTCAGCCTGATGTAGTGATGGGAAGTCCGGCTCTTTATAGTGAGTTGGATCATTATGCTGATGGCTCTCCTGGCTATTGAAGGGCTCCCTATGTAATTACATAGAAATTCATTTTCAGACACCCGTCCCCGCTCCACTTTTAACCCGAAAAGGGGCATGGCTCAAAAATAAGAGGAGGGGCTACTCGATTCGAGCTATTGGGTCTCTGCCAAGAACCGACTCCTATTGTTCACCATAAAGAGTCGGCTTTCGTTCGCGAATGACCCATCACGAGCCCGATGTAATCTCACATGATGCGAGGGGGACGTACTTCTGCACAGCATAACAGCCTGTGAAGCTACAAACACAATGTAGTGAGTTTCTCGGACCAAACTTTCTCATGGGTAACATGTAAATTCCACAAGGATTCTGAATTATGATATTCCTTCCCTCTCAATCCCCATCAGTGGCTCCACACGCAGACGCAATAGACGCAGCAGACGCAATATTGTCAGCAGAAATTTTTTTACTGCACCGTATAATGGGAAAAGTTGAAATGGGAATGAGATGACGCTCTGGATCCTCCCTCCTGGAATGTATCTTCTGCAGATATGACAACAGTATCTGCCTGTGTGCAGCGCGGATGCCCAAGCAATGAGTCAAACTGTGATGAGATTATTTTTACACTTCGGGTGTTTGCGTCAGGGAACTGTATAATCGCTGGAACCTGCTTTAGAGGAAAATCAGCCGAGCGCTCGCGTAGCAACATCTCCTTTTTATTTAAGGAGGGGGAACCTGGGAATAGTAAACTATTTATTTGACTGTCTGTCTGAGCCCCCATTGCCCCCTATCCCATAGGGCTTCAGACTATGAAGCGATTGTTACCGAGACTTCCCAAACCGCCCTCATTATAAACACACGGGAGCTGCCGTCTGATCCACACCTGAAACATGAGCCCGTCTGGAGCGCACGTGTGGAGCCGGCACGACCCTACTGAGCCACCTCAGTCCCGAGGACCAACACATCAAAGATGAAGTTGGATTTTGGGAAGGTTTCATGCGTTTCGAAGTAAGACGACGATGTATCCAAGGAGGGAAGTAACTTGTCGCCATCAAACTTACCGAAATGTTATAATACTGGCACCGGCGGCAACTTTAGGCTCTAGAGGAATAACATTCACGTGTGACATTGTGGTCGCATCCGAGGACTTTGACCGGTGGCTCATCTTCTGTGCATGGAGGGGTCTCAGAGCTTGTTGGATTTTGTGTCCCATCTTTTTATTATTGAAATGATCAAATAGTGATAAGTGAACTCACTTAAGTTCGAGTCCAGCGGAGTTCAGGCCAGTACACAAATTAAAAATCATCTTTAGGGTCCGGGTTTGGTACCGGACCACAACCCTAGTAATACCCTAGTGTTCACTGTTTTAATGATTGATGCATGGCATACATGCTAGCACTGATGTTCCGCCATGTTGGGGAGGATCAGCGCTCCCCAATGACATCATGGGGAGTGCCGGGCCCTTCCTAAAATATTGAACCAGGCACCAGTAACACCCAAAATCCGTGCTGTCAAATGATCGGTGCACGCTGGTACTTATGTACCAGCCATTTTGGGGAGGATCGGCGCTCACCATGACCTTCTGGGGAGTACTGATCCTCCCCAAAATGGCTGCCATGCAACATTCCGCCATGTAATTCCCGGCACACATGCACCAGAGTCAATAGAAGGGCGATTGAGTCGGACCCAGACTTTTAATGAAGTCCGGAGTCGGGATCGGGAGACCCTATAAGGCAAAACCCAAACTCCATTGTTTCGAGTCTGATCTTCTCTAATATCTAAATTTCCATCAAACTTTGCAGAAACCTTTCGTCCAGCGGGAGAACATGATTGTGATCTCTCTGTATTTTGGGATATTCCCTCTGGCTGGTGTGTAGAGATGTAGCTGCTGGGACTCACTCTTCCACCTCTGCCAAGAGTTTCTGTGTAATGTGACTCCTCATTCAGCTTTTTGTCAGTCTTGGTAGCAAGAAGGAATTCAGCAACAATTTTAATTTTAAAGCAGATCAGAAGGGAAGTAGAGGGGGATGATAAGAGCCAAAGTAAGCGGAGAAGGAATCACTTTCCTCTGATATAATATATGACAACGTTTATTGTACTCAGTTTTACTACTGGTTTATGTTTAAGTTTGTTGAAAATTTACCAACAAGTAATAAGCAGTTACATCCAAGAAGGGATTTACATGAGGGGCACAAGGCACAGCTGTCTGGTTACCAGGTTTAGGCACCTAATTTGTCCATAAAAATCATAGAACAAAATATCCTAAAGGGAACTGAACCAACTACGAGAAGAGATGTGTTTGAGAAGATCGTAAATTCACATTTCTAGGGAAAACATTTTCCAGGAACAAATCTTTAAATCCTCCCCGGACATTAGAGGCCGATGGAAATGAAGGTTTCTGGAACAGTCAGGAGGGGGAAGGGCTCTTGAGCAATATTTCCTATATTCCTAAATGTATGAATAGACTGTGAGGAACTTTAATAACTGATATTGCAGTGTAAGTGTCCGTGACTATTATAGATCAGAAGCAAAAATTGCCGTGCCAGGGTCAGACTGGCACCTGAAGCTGGCACAGGGCAATGTAACATCCATCATGATAAACCAGGGACCCTTACTCGTAGATCCGGGCACCGGGACTTTGGTAATATTCTCATATTTGTTACCCATGGCCTCCGTCCTTCCAAAGTTAACTTTTCATATTATGCTAATGAAGCAGAAGAGCTCTGGAGGGTGTTATCAGATTCCCCTCCATGCTGTAACTTCACAGGCTGTTACACTGTTTCGGAGCACTTCTCTATTCCAGCTTCAGTAGGAGCCCCACCAGTCAGGAGAGAGGAGGTCCTGGTGAAGCCTCCAGAGGTAGAGACTCTCCATAGCTACTCTCAGGCCAAGCTGATTGATCAAGCTTCTGAATTAGAATCCCCCGCAACTATTTAAGGGTTGTCCTATAAATGTAACCTATCCACTATACAGAGGATAAGCTACAGATAGCTGAGGGTCCGACCACGTAGAAGTGAATGAAGGTGAATAGTTGGCCACAGAACTGCAGCTTTTAAAAGGGTTCTCCACTTCACAGGAAAGGGGATAACTTGCTGATCGGGACCCCCACGGATCGTGAGCACATTGAGACCCCGTCGTACCCCCAAATGAAGAGAGCAGCCGTTCTTCCCCCGTTCTTGGAACCCATCACTGAGACCCCATCGATCAGCAAGTTATTCCGTGTCCTATAGAGAGGGGCTAACTGGTTTGTCCCTGGGGTATGGGGGTGGGGTATTTAAAAACTGGGTTTTAATGCCAGACATTCGCTTTAATGCGAGATGAACAGTTTCTCATTTAGAGGAATAACATAATGGGGCTCATTTACTAAGGGGCCGAATCGCCGGGTTTCCCGAATATTACCGGTTTGCGTAGTTTTTCCCTGAATTGCCCCAGGGTTTTTGGCGCACGCGATCGGATTGTGCCGCATCAGCGCCGGCTTGCATGCGACGGAAATCAGGGGGGCGTGGCCGTCGGAAAACCCGTCGGATTCGTAAAAAACACGGAATTTAAAAAAGAATTTGTGTCGCTTGACATGCACTCACAAGCACCGGGAAGAGAAAGGTGAAATCCGGCGGACCTCGGTGCAACAGCGACACCTGCAGGATATCGGGCGCACGACTTAAGTGAATCCCGGCAGAACCTGAAACCTCGTCGGAGAATGCGCTGCTGGATCGCAACTGAACCAGGTAAGTAAATGAGCCCCAATGTCGTTGTAAATTTCCATCTTTATGATATTTTACTTAGGTGGTGGTCCCATCAGCAGTGAAGCCTGTATAAAGGGCTGGTGGAGTCCAGATATCTCTGAGACCAAGTCCTAGAAAATCTCCGACCTTTATCTTCTGATCCACATGGCCTAATGGATAAGGCGTCTGTTTTTTCGGACCGCAAATTAGAGGGTTTGAGTTGCTTCGTTGTTGAGGATGTGCTAGGACTTTGTCTCACTGATGACTACTATGGACATAAGAGTAACTGGAGAAGATCAAAGTTCTGCGCGGCACTGGTAAGGGAGGCAGCGCGTGGGTCACAGATGATCATTTTTCTTACAAAATGCAGAATTTTGGAGCATCTGTGCAGCAGGAGAAGACGTATCTGCCACATATACAATTCCCATGAAGACTTCTAGGCTCCAGGCAGGAATAAGATCAAAGGGACTGTAGACCCTACGGCAAAATCTAACGCATCTCCTCTTCTACTTTCTGTTCTTTGTCAGGGTTATTGAGTGGGCGGAGCGGCGGAGTCTGCGGGCAGATAGTCCTGGTGGTGGGCGCATAGACCTGGTCTAAGGCACGGGAACACATTCCTCCATAGACATCAATGATCTCTTTGTGGAGATGTTTGTCGAAACACCAGCCGCTCCCTGCCCCCTGACCAAAAAGAAACAATGCGAAAATAAATCAGGAATCCACTGAGCTGTTTAGTGTTTGTGATCTATAAATATCGCGGTAGTCAGAGCTGGCACAATATCTATCCCTTCTTTACCTCTTAGAAGGTGACTTCCTATAAGTCATTGCCCGAGACGAGGGATTGTGCCAAACCAGTTCCATCTGTTACACAGGTTTTGCTCCTCATCAGAGCAGTGAAAGTCGCCCACTGACGTAGAGATGAGCGGCTCCGATGGTCGGATCGAGTTCTGACATCCGACCTAGACATGTCGCATTGGTGGCCCAACAGCCCATCCGGCAAATTGACATCCTTGATAACTAGCCATGGCTGTGATTGGCCAGAGGTCTCCATCTTTAGAAACATATTGAAACTTTATTCACTAAGTATTTTGGGGAAATGATTTAACTCATTTTCTCAACTTTGTGAAATAAGATTTTAAATCTTAATGGAAATCTACCATCAAAGTCCATCATGATAAACCAGGGGGACACCCCCTGGCCAATCACAGCCCTGGCTAGTTGCTACGGGCATCAGTTTGCCGGATTGGCTGTCAGGTGGACACCCCCTGGCCAATCACAGCCCTGGCTAGTTGCTAGGGGCGTCAATTTGCCGGATTGGCTGTCAGGTGGACACCCCCTGGCCAATCACAGCCGCGGCTAGTTGCCAGGGTTTGCCGGATTGGCTATTTGGCTGCCAATCCGGCAATACGTCTGGGTCAGGTGGCTGAAGCCAAACGCCTCCATGGGGTCGGCTCATCTCTCATAGGGAGGCGTCTTGGACGGTCGCACTTGAAGCCGAGTTTTCCATTTTCCACTAAGACACTTTGTTGAATTATTTTCCCATGATGAGTGGAGAAAGTTTCCATACGTCTCTAAAGATGATGATCCCCAGGAGACACATCCCCCTCGAAGACGTTCTACTGTCCTTGGCTGGAGACATATATGAAGTTTTTGTTTCAGACGTTGCGGCAGTTTTTTGATTGGATCGAAAAGGGACGGACTTATATTTCTCCTTCCTTCTAAATCCACTCCAGACTTTGCAGGAAAATACGGAGACAGGGAAATAGAAGGGACACGGGCAGCAGTCACATCATCTGATCCAAAAACATCTTTATTCTCGTGGCAGCACCAGACAGAAACACGGAGACGCACGGGGTTAACCACAGAGGAAATTGCTGGAAACAAACAAACCTGCAGCGATTAAAGTGGATTGGAATCTTTACAAATTCTCTCTAATTTGTGTGTAAAATCCACCACAAGTCAATTATTTCTCCAGCTTCTCAGTGTACTTACCCGCTCTGGCTCCCTGGTCCTGTGTCACGCTGGTACTTCCAGTGTTTTGGCACCTGCACGCGGCTGGAGCTGTTTGGGGAGGTCACTGGACCCACTTTGCTCAATCCTTGGCCTGTTTGGACCTTGGGATGTCATGTGGTCTGAGGAGGCCACGGATTGGCTGAACCCCCCTGTCACACTTCCAGCCAGGTGCAGGAGCTGAAGACGGGAAGTACCGCTGCAAAGCTGGAACCATGCAAGAAGTTGGGAAATACAGCTACCCAAACATCTTCATCCTGTAATTCTTAGTTCACTGTCACACTGCAGCGTCATCACTGTTTATCTTCAAGCTTCTTACTTTATTGGTTAGAGGAACCCTGAAACAAATCTGTGCAGCATGGAGGAGCAGTCTGCTGTATAGCAGGATGTCAGATAGGACTTTGTAAGACCACTACACAGCAGGGTCTAATCACAAGTCTCTGTCACAGATCCCGACACATTGGAATAAAATGGACCCTATGGGGCACTTTGGGGGTCATTTACTAAGGGCCCGATTCGCGTTTTCCCGATGTGTTACCCGAATATTTCCGATTTGCGCCGATTTCCCCTGAATTGCCCCGGCGCTGGCATGCACGCGACGGAAATGGGGGGGGGGGGGGGATTGACCGAACGAAAACCCGACGGATTCGGAAAAACAGCTGCATTTAAAAAAAAAAAAAATGTCGCGAAACTTGCACTTACCTTCACTAGGAATAGGCCGGTGAACTTCAGTGCATTCCGGGGAACTTCAGCGCAGCAGCGACACCTGGTGGATGGCGGAGGAACTACCTTAGTGAATCGCCAGAAGACCCGAATCCACCGCAGAGAACGCGCCGCTGGATCGCGAATGGACCGGGTAAGTAAATCTGCCCCATTGTGTCTATTGGGTGATGGATCGGTCACCCTTTGTATTCTCCTCCCTCAACATGTCCAACTCTTTGCCAAAAAGAATCATGTCATGTACAGACAACTTTCTGAAGTTCATTTTTTCCTTCTATCCGGTTAAATCTTAAAGGAAATCTACCATCAAAATCCATCCTGAAAAATCACGGACACTTACCACAGTCCCGGTGCCTGGATTTATTAGTATCTTCTTATATTTGTTGTCCATGGCCTCCTTATTTCTAAAATCAACTTTTTAAATTATGCTAATGAGCCTAAAGATCTCTGGGGGCTTTACCAGAGCCTTTTCGTGCTGCAGCTTCACGGGCTGTTACAATGTGCAGGAACACTCCCCCTTCCTCTGCTGCAGTGAGATCATATAAGGGAGAGGGAGACAGTGTGAGCTTGTGGAGCATGGAGGGGCTCTGGTAATGCCCCCCGGAGCCCTTCAGGCTCATTAGCATACTTTTTCAAGTTGAATCTAGAAGGAAGGAGATTATGGATAAGAAATATAAGAAGATAGCACAGTCCCGGTGCCTGGATCTAGGAGTAATGTCCCTGGTTTATCTGGATGGAGTGTGATGGTCGGTGCCTCTGGTAGCACAAGGTTTCCCTTCAGGACTTGTTCTATGGCTGATGCCGGGATTAAGGCTCCATCACCGACGTCCTGACTAATCAAGGATGGAAAATAAGAAGCGAAACCTCCTTGAATCAACTCAATCTTTTTCCACATTGAGCCGGATGGAAGAGAAAAGAGAAAATCACCTGCTTAACCCCATCCCTGCCGCTCTGCTGCCGGCGCCGTCTCCATCTTGTGCTGTCTCTTATTTAGAGACTAAAAAGTTTAGAAACTGAGAGATTTGTGGATTTTCAGTCTAATTGTAGAGAATGTGAATCGGCTGCGGATTGTTACAATGTGTCCCCTTCACAATGCAGTCATTATGGTGATCAGCGGAGATCCGGCCAATCATAACCCTGGGGAATGGCGAGGATTGTGATTGAGGAAGCCGTACCGTGCCTCAGCTGCTGCATCTCCTCATCCGCCTGTTTCTACACATTCATCTCTTATAGTGGGACGTCCGAGCAGAGGACCCATAACCTAAGGCTACAGCCAGGCCCTCAGCCATGATATGTAATGTGTAGTATTAGACCCTTCACATGGGGATAAGTCAGGTCTAATCTGCATATTATAGAGCAGGAGGAGCTGTGTGTATTGTACATCGTGACCCCGATTTATTAATAGTGAGGTAATTATTGAATACTGGCTCACCGGGGGGTATTTATCAGGGCCAGTGGTGTAGAAGCCCTAAAATAATCGCTTGTTGATACCACTTGCAATTTTTTCCCCTTCCCACCACCTCTGCACCAGGGGGGCATGGAGGAATGTGAAGATCGGCAGACAGCATGTTATAGAGCAGGAGGAGCTGATCAGATTGTACATAGTGTCCTATCTGCAGGCAGCATGTTATAGAGCAGGAGGAGCTGAGCAGATTGTACATAGTGTTCTATCTGCAGACAGCATGTTATAGAGAAGATTGTATATAGTGTCCTATCTGCAGGCAGCATGTTATAGAGCAGGAGGAGCTGAGCAGATTGTACATAGTGTCCTATCTGCAGGCAGCATGTTATAGAGCAGGAGGAGCTGATCAGATTGTACATAGTGTCCTATCTGCAGGCAGCATGTTATAGAGCAGGAGGAGCTGAGCAGAATGTACATAGTGTCCTATCTGCAGGCAGCATGTTATAGAGCAGGAGGAGCTGAGCAGATTGTACATAGTGTCCTATCTGCAGGCAGCATGTTATAGAGCAGGAGGAGCTGAGCAGATTGTACATAGTGTCCTATCTGCAGGCAGCATGTTATAGAGCAGGAGGAGCTGAGCAGAATGTACATAGTGTCCTATCTGCAGGCAGCATGTTATAGAGAAGGAGGGGCTGAGCAGATTGTACATAGTGTCCTATCAGCAGGCAGCATGTTATAGAGCAGGAGGAGCTGAGCAGAATGTATATAGTATCCTATCTGCAGGCAGCATGTTATAGAGCAGGAGGAGCTGAGCAGAATGTACATAGTGTCCTATCTGCAGGCAGCATCTTATAGAGCAGGAGGAGCTGAGCAGATTGTACATAGTGTCCTATCTGCAGGCAGCATGTTATAGAGCAGGAGGAGCTGAGCAGATTTTACATAGTGTCCTATCAGCAGGCAGCATGTTATAGAGCAGGAGGAGCTGAGCAGAATGTATATAGTATCCTATCTGCAGGCAGCATCTTATAGAGCAGGAGGAGCTGAGCAGATTGTACATAGTGTCCTATCTGCAGACAGCATGTTATAGAGCAGGAGGAGCTGAGCAGATTTTACATAGTGTCCTATCTGCAGGCAGGATGTTATAGAGCAGCAGGAGATGAGCAGATTGTACATAGTGTCCTATCTGCAGGCAGCATGTTATAGAGCAGGAGGAGCTGAGCAGAACATCTAATTCACAGTGGACTTGTGTACCGGTGCCCAGTTTGGCAGAGTTGCATTCAGAATTCATGTTGTATTATATTATCTTCTATTTATAATGTAACATTAATGTCCGGATTTCTCTGTTCTTTATACAGATGATAAGACGAAATATGTTTTGACCTTTAACGCATCTATGGCAAAGGAGGTTGTGGAAAGTCCGGACTTACTGCACAATGCGGAGCTGCGCATGTATCGGAAGAAAGATAAATACATGGATCATCAAAATGAGATCAGATTGGAGCTGTACAGGGTAAGCCGGGGGATGGGGGTTATCACTGTTACCATGGCGATTAGGACGGCTCTAGCATTACCAGTGCTGGACCTCATAACCTAGTTGAAGTTATGTCCCCCAGGAAATAATGGCCCACTGTTGGTTACAAACCAAATTATTTTGTGTGTAACCCATGGACAACTTCCTCAAAACTCAATGTCCATCACTTTGACCAGAACTTAATCCATGAATACCTCCCATGGTCAACACCATCTGAATCCTGGACCCACCACCTCCTCGGTAGGAAAGATTGCTTTAACCTAAACATTGCCGTAAAATTATGGCGCCTGCTCCTGCGGGATTTGTTGCTGGTTGAAAGTTTTGGTGAGATATCTTCCTTGTATCCGCTATATGCAAATCTACTCGTATGAATGTCGGAAAAATCGGTAAGAATCAGGAAAGAATTTTTTCTACTTGGGGTTTTTCTCCATAACTCAATGGCCGTTCTTCATCACTGCAGGTTTGTAGTTCGGGACGTTATTTCCAGCTCACAGTCTGTGGTTACATTGCGAGTCGGCCTCGAGTTTGTTGGATCCACCAGTTGAAAGTATTAGTAGACCCAGTTCTGGCCTCTGAATTGGATTTTCTTCTGCTTTATCTCTGGGGTCCAGGATTGAGTTAGAGGTTACTGTAGATTTATCAGAGGATCTTCTGGTGGTCCAGTCCAAGAGCACACAAAACATGAAGCCAATCGTCTTCAAGCTCCATCTACTGTGGTACGAACATGAAGTCATCCGATTCTGGCTCCATCTACTGTGCTCGAATAGATGATCTTGCATGGTCCTGGTCCATCTACTGTGCTCGAATAGATGATTGGTCCTGGTCCCTCTACTGTGTTGTGCTGGGCCTGAATGGATGATCTTGCATGGTCCTGGTCCCTCTACTGTGTTGTGCTGGGCCTGAATGGATGATCTTGCATGGTCCTGGTCCCTCTACTGTGTTGTGCTGGGCCTGAATAGATGATCTTGCATGGTCCTGATCCATCTACTGTGTTGTGCTGGGCCTGAATAGATGATCTTACATGGTCCTGGTCCCTCTACTGTGTTGTGCTGGGCCTGAATAGATGATCTTGCATTGTCCTGGTCCCTCTACTGTGTTGTGCTGGGCCTGAATAGATGATCTTGCATGGTCCTGGTCCATCTACTGTGTTGTGCTGGGCCTGAATAGATGATCTTACATGGTCCTGGTCCCTCTACTGTGTTGTGCTGGGCCTGAATAGATGATCTTGCATTGTCCTGGTCCCTCTACTGTGTTGTGCTGGGCCTGAATGGATGATCTTGCATGGTCCTGGTCCCTCTACTGTGTTGTGCTGGGCCTGAATGGATGATCTTGCATGGTCCTGGTCCATCTACTGTGTTGTGCTGGGCCTGAATGGATGATCTTGCATGGTCCTGGTCCCTCTACTGTGTTGTGCTGGGCCTGAATGGATGATCTTGCATGGTCCTGGTCCCTCTACTGTGTTGTGCTGGGCCTGAATGGATGATCTTGCATGGTCCTGGTCCCTCTACTGTGTTGTGCTGGGCCTGAATGGATGATCTTGCATGGTTCTGGTCCCTCTACTGTGTTGTGCTGGGCCTGAATGGATGATCTTGCATGGACCTGCTATCTCCAGGGTTTGTTGGATCTACCAGTTAATAGTGGACGCAGTTCCAGCCTCTGCATTGGGTTGTCTTCTGCTGTTCCTCTGGGGTCCAGGATTGAGTTAGAGATTGGGCTAAACGGAGGATCCTCTGGTACGAACATGAAGTCATCTGATTCTGGCTCCACCTACTGTGCCCGAATAGATGATCTTGCATGGTCCTGGTCCATCTACTGTGTTGTGCTGGGCCTGAATGGATGATCTTGCATGGTCCTGTTGTCTTCAAAGCACCGATCATAGGTAGATGGCCTCTCCTGTGGCCATAATAAATTGAGTGTTTTCTTCCTTCTTCTGGGTTTATATAGTTTCTATAAACGGGTCGAACTTGTTGAGCTTTTAGGGTTTTCCTGGAAACAAGGTCTCCTTACCCTGCTTCATCTCCTGGTTTCTGCGTTGCACCAGAACTTATGATCCTGGTGCTGACAGCATGGGGGAAGTGTATGGAGTCACAGGACCCCCTTTGGCCAGTCAGTGGCCTCCTTGGAAAATTGGACCTCACTTCATCCTACGCCACGAGTGATGTTCTGTGGTTTCGAAGAGGCAAATGATTGACTGAAAGGACGTGGGAACCAGGAGCTGGTGCCGAGCAAATGCCCTTTTTTTGCCCACCTGTCCCCCCTGTACGTTTTACAAGATTTCTGGAAAACACTGTTTACTCTTTCCTTCAACCCACTAACACCTTAAAAATAATCTGAGATCAGGTCTACCTATGGGCTGAGAAGTCTTACACAGATTAAACATTTTTGAGGGACTTTTAACCGGCTCTAAATTCCCCCCACAACTAAAATAGTCATGGTGTAGGCTGCTACATACCGGACATAACTTTCCTATTTCCCATTGTTGAGTCAATTTTGAGAAATTCAGTTTTTATCTTTATGCAAATTAACTTGGCATTGAAAGTAGAAAGTGGGGCACCAGCAGACATGGCCCCTCCCCTAGTGCACTGAGAAACTCTTTTGCATAATGCATGATGAAATTAGTTTTTGTTGCACCCATGAAAGACCTGTCACTTATTCCCTCCCACAGGTAGAAAGCAACGCGTCCTCTCGATTCCTGGACAGTAGGTTTGTCTTCCCAGGAAGTCCCGGGGAGTGGTTGTCATTTGATGTCACTGAGACCGTGAGGTGGTGGCTGAGCCGACCAGGTGAGACATTGGTCACAAAGATCTGTTTCTGAAGAGTGTCCACCATCTGTCCCTCCAAGACTCCTTCTAATTTCCAGGGCTCATCCACTTTCTTCTTCCGTCTTGATTTGGGCCTTTTTTTGTGTTTATGGTAAATTTTGTAGCTCCATTGGAAGGATTACCCTGGTAGCTGGAAGTCTTCTTAGTGGACCCTGATAGCAATGCCCCATTTACTGCTCAATGGGGGTCCTACGATTATGGAAGCTTTTGTTAATCATGTGACGTCTATTATAATCACATCTGTTCACTAGTGGATTATAATATAGGCGGCCTGGAGGTCAAATCTTCTAGGAGGCCCATGGCCACCCAAACCACCCACCAAATTCTATACTGAGAAGGACCTTCACCCATGAAATCATCATATATCTGTTCTTGCTCTCAATGTACACAAGAGCCATTTCAGGACCTTTCAGGTCCTAAAACCACAGATTGAAGATCGGCAGAAGGGACTAGTCCTCCATTCCCCAAGAAATGATTCTAGTATCATATGTAGGAAGTGACTCCAGACTTGTAGGGGCCATCGCAGTCCTAATGCACCCCTACCTACCTTATAATGTATTATTTATAGTGTGGATCTCTTCATATGCTGAAATGTCGCTTCTTGGGTCTCCTTTAAGGTTTCTAGGTTCCAACTCTCTAATTGCATCACCCTCAAGTTACACCCCAGCCAGTGTACACCTTCAGTAGTTGTCCGCTGCATGAGCTTTGGTTGACAACCCTTCTTCTCGACTCTGCCGTACACATACATGCCTGGTTTGGTCAAGGGTGCAAGTTTTTGTCAGAGGATGTAGGGTTCTACCCTGAGATCAAAGAGATGTTAAAATATAACAGCATTCCCCCAACATTTCAGTATGGAGGATGTCTTGAAATTGCCCAGACTGCCGATATATTGATGAGATATCGATATATAAAGATGCACTTAAACACGCAGATCATCATCTCTTCCACTAGTAATGTCTGTGCCTGTTCTCTCTACAGGAGCCAACGAGAGCTTCAAGCTCCAAGAACCTTGTTCCTGCAATGGCCCCGAGAGTGAGATCCAGGTGAAAATAGGGGGTAAGTAAAGAAAGGGCAAAAACCCCAAACATAACATAAATATTTTCAAGATCATCCCACATCAAGTGGTAAATACTCATTTTCATGTTTTATTCCAGGTTTTTCCGACACGCGGGGCGACATGCAGGTTCTCAGCGACAATGCGGAACAAAGTCCTTACCTGCTTATTACATACACCCCAAAGGGGAGGGTTGAAGAGGGACCCAGCAGCCGCAGAAAGCGAGGGGTGGACGAAGAATATTGTCGCACGTAAGTATAGGACTTGCTCGGCATCAATAGCGTATCCAGCGTGGAGAAAGAGGGCCCCAGACCACTGATGTGTAGCCGCCATCTTTGAATGGAGAAGTGGTCTTACAAGCAATGATGAACCTATTCCCGCAGATTTGAAGAAAGCCCCACTCATGTCCCTGGGTGTATGGATGAAATATAGGTTGGGGGGTCCTATATTTTCAGCAATTGAAAATAGTTCTGATTGCAACCATCACCGGGTTATGCCCAGATCGTCCTCAAGTGACCGTACCATAAGAGTTGACATACATGATGGACATTTGGCCTGAATTTGGGGAGATAGTAGAATAGTTATCACACAGTTGTCGCAGGATTTCATTGGTTTAACCTCATCTATTTAATTTGCAGGAATAGCGGCAAAAACTGCTGCGTAAAACCGCTCTACATTAACTTCCGTAAGGACCTTGGGTGGAAGTGGATTCACGAACCTAAAGGCTACGAAGCTAGTTATTGTCTGGGGAACTGTCCCTTTATCTGGAGCATGGACAAGCAGTACAGCCGGGTAAGTATGAGGACATCACAGTTACATAGGACTTCGGTCTGTATGTACTCATGCAAGAGGACAGATATTTTGAAGGGTATGAGACTGAGAAAAGACAAGAGCCCATATAGTGTAGAAGGAGACCACCAGGGAAGTAAACTGAGAGTGCAGGAACACCAGACCCAGACAATCTAGGGCAGTGATGGCGAACCTTTTAGAGATCGAGTGCCCAAACTGAGACCCAAAAACCACTAGCTTTTCCTAAAGTGCCAACACGGCAATTTAGGCAGTAACAAACTTATTGCTACCAGAATCTTTGAGCTCCAGTCCGACACCTTTTCACTCTTCGAACAGGGATGCCTCCGAATGTCACCAGTGCCATAGGTTCGCCACCACTGATCTAGGGGGCTATAAGTTATCTCTACTCCAAATGACGAGACTATAAACAAGCCGTAGTTCGGAGACCTGGTACAGACCTAGTATTGGTGTCCAGTGGCTCCAGGTAGCACCACACATAGCACCTGACCCTCCCTACACCGGCAGTAGGACAGGGCTAATACTTGACTCTACTTGTTTCAGGTCCTGTCCCTCTACAACCAAAACAATCCAGGAGCATCCATCTCTCCATGCTGCGTGCCCGATGTCTTAGATCCCCTCCCGATCATCTACTATGTTGGTCGAACACCAAAGGTGGAGAAACTGTCGAAGATGGTGGTACGATCCTGTCAGTGTAGCTGAGACTCGTGAATCAAGATCAAAGGTTAAGAAAACAACGTGGTACTGGACTCTCCCGCTACACATACTTTAGTCAGAATGACCTGTGGTCAACACTTGTCCTCACCCTTCACCCCTCTGTATTTGAAACTAATGCCTGGGGCCAAAGGTCAACAGTGGAGTATCTCCTGCAAGTCAAAGGTCATCAAAGACTCTTTTTTTTTTTTAAACCGGGCGTCTTGGCAATGGTTCCCGTACTGCGGCGATAGTCTACCTCCATCAACCCATGTATGAGAGGTGACAATGAACTGCCTCTCGAAAACTCAACAAGGACTAGACCGACCATACTCAAGGAAGGATCCTCATGTATCAATTAGGAAACACAGGACTGTAGATTGTTCTACAAAACTCACATGGGCCATAGGACTAAGAGCACCACACACTGCCATTAATGGCCCATGAGTTTCCTGCCCTCATTGCGGCCATCAAGAACAAGTCAACTTCCAACAAACGTCTCCAATACTGCCAACCCTCTAGTTCTCACCAGACGTCCCTTCCCAAACTTCATAACTATATATGTACACATTTATATGAAATAATGCCATATTTGATGCTGTTGTATATAAATAGAGGTGTACAGGTACAGCAAGTCCTGCCTCAACACAAGTCATGGCACCTTGGATAGAAGAAAGTAACCTGGATAGAGAAGCAGAACTTCTTCTTCATCCTGACTTACCCCAAGTAGGACACTCATCACTGATCAATATAAAGGGAACCTCAGAAGAAGGCTGACCATGGTGACCATCATATACCCCTCCTCAGAATGATTTGTTATGTCTGATGATGAGTCCAGAAGATATTGGGCTGTCACGATATTGGGTGGTCTTAGCCTTGCTTGGACACTTGGCTCCTTAGGGTTGCAGTCTTTCGAGGAGATATTGACATTAGTCTATCCCTTTTTGTTAGTAGGGTCTTCAGACAATCATTTGATCACGGGGTGTCCTTCTCCTGGAACCCCAATTGATGGGCTGTCATCTGTTGTGAGTTATTTTTTGGTTTACTTTCAGGTGATATGAAGTATGACACAGTTCCCATTACCAGATATGGACAAGCTTAGTCCTCCATAACGAGACGCTCTTTATGTAGACTCATCGATGAGGGTCGTAACCACCTCCAAGCCTTGGTAGCAAAAGTATATATGTGTTCAACAGGGGTATTGCTAAGGAGGAAGGTGGGTAGTCGATGAGTCCAAGTCCTGGAACCTGGTCGGACCCAAAGCTCCATATAACGACCCAAGTTTTAGTAGGAGGGAGTCCATGTCATGGTTTTTTGCACTGGGGCCCAGGAACGTCAAGTTAAACCTCTGGCGTCTATGGATGAGCAAACATCTAAAGCACAAGATGTCCAAAGTAACAGAACATCTAACTAACGTTCACAGATATCCAAACAGGGGTTTCCTGAAGTGGAAACACCGTCAGACTTCCTGTCAGCGTGGGCCCATTGATATCATCAAAAACCTCTACACAGGATGCAATGGGAAGACTATGATATCCTGGAATATGATCTACATATACTGCGGAAAATCGAATTTTATAAAAAATGTTGTACAATGGTGATAAGATGGAAGGAAATGCTAGAAATCCACATGCGCCATCATGCAACTTTGTCCATGACTTGTTTTCATAAACTTTATCAGGAATTAAGGAAATCGTTCAAAACTTCTGGTCTGAAGCAGCTTTGTGTTCCCTTGACAACATATGGTGGGCAGAGATTATTAAGGGGGACCAGTCACATTGCACATATGGTCAGATCAGTTTGTGGAGGGTTATAGAGCAGGAAGAGCTGAGTATCTATGTATATATATATACCATAAGGGAAGCTGTCTAGTTGACATTCCATGCTAATTGAACATAACTTCAAAAAGTGCTATTATACAGCAGTACAACTATCCCTATATTGTTATTCCCCATGCCTGAAAAGTTGCACAGTTCACTTGTTTATTCACCATCAAAGCGAATGACCCCATGTGAGTCCAGTCATCATCTTTCTTCTGAGCTGAGTCTGGCATGTTCATGTTTTCACTGTTGAGCCATTCCTCCAGTTCCCCTTACTAAAAAATAATTCCTGAGAGAGGAGTGAGCTGATTTCTCCCTGATTCACTCCTCCCATGGGAATTCTCTTCGGCCAGTAACACAACCAGCATCTTTTCCATTCCTGAATGATGCAGCAGAGGTGAGTTCACTCAGCCGAAGAGAGATCAGGAAGCTGGAGACACTTTTGAGCTGCATAGATTATGAATCAACTTCGAAAGGGACTGTGGAACATTTCAGGCATGAGGAATAACAGTATAGGGATAGTTGTATTTCTATAAAATAGCAATTCTCAAATATATATTTAGTTTAACAGGTTTCCTTTAAGTTGTTACTTTTTAGTTTTATTTTTTAGTCCAGTGTTGGTTTTAATCAACCCACAGTCCAGAAACGGCAGTGATCAAACTTAAAGGAAATCTACCACCAGGATGAAGGATTGTAAACTAAGCACCCTGATGTACTGGTGTGTGCCACCTCTGTCAGGATCCACTCGTCTTTTACCTTTTTATGCCATGGTTTTTTAAGAAGAAAAGGCTTTTAAAATTATGCAAATGAGCCTTAGGGGCTCTAGGCTCCATTAACCCTTATGGGTACTAGAGCTCCTTAGGATCGTTTGCATAGTTTTAATAGCCTTTTTTTCTTAAAAACCATGGCAGAAAAAGATAAAAGAAGTGCGGATCCTGCGAGAGGGGGCACACACCAGTATGTCAGTGTGCTTGGTTTACAATCCTTCATCCTGGTGGTAGATGCCCTTTAAACAAATACAAGTTGTACAAGTTTGTCTCACTAAATAATGTCTCATTCAGCTCAGCTCCTCATGCTCTATCACAACATCACAAGTTCCCTTTAAGTTTGAAGCCCTTGGGGAAGTCACTCAAAGAGATTTGGAAATGGGGAGGTTTTTGGGCGGAGTCTGGTATTGTAGCCCCGCCCCATTCAGCACTAGGCAGCTATTTATTTTGTGTTGCGGTCATGGATGGGGCAATGGATTGAATGGAAACTGAAATGGTGTCTACTCAGGGAAAAAAGTTGAAAACAAGTAAAAATGTAAATTTTTAGCGGTGGATACATTTCGGGGTGGAATGTAACGCCCCGGGAGAAGTCTGTAGACTTCAAAGAATAAGAAGGCAAATCATTTCTATGATGAATCCAACTGTTGTCTGTTTTTATTGTGTTTTTATATAGTTTGTATTTCTTATTTAAAGAAAAAGTTCAAAAAGATTCCTAAATAAAGAGGTACTTGTAATGAAAGATCAGCCCGCCCCCTTCTTTGCGTCTCTTAAAGGGGTTTTTTCCACTTACCCCAATAATGGGGTATTTTTTGAGTAATTTTTCTTGTTCTAATACCTAAAGGGGTAGAACGTCATCATCCAGAATGTCCCAGGTACAGGGTGACCGAGCGATGGCAAGGAGGTCAATGAACATTGGGATTATGATATTTCCCTCCTTTATAGTAAAGTCTAAGAACATAAACACCGAAAAGGAGACAGAACCGGTAATGGATTCGGGAGTCTCATGGGCGCAACTGTACAAATGTTGACGTTATATTACACACAAGATGCCCCTCCTTCTGCAGGGTGGCGCAGGGTGGCGTTATGGTACATAGTAGATGCCCCTCCTTCTGCAGGGTGGCACAGGGTGGCGTTATGGTACATAGTAGATGCCCCTCCTTCTGCAGGGTGGCATTGCTGTACATAGTAGATGCCCCTCCTTCTGCAGGGTGGCACATGGTGGCATTGCTGTACATAGTAGATGCCCCTCCTTCTGCAGGGTGGCACATGGTGGCATTGCTGTACATAGTAGATGCTCCTCCTTCTGCAGGGTGGCACATGGTGGCATTGCTGTACATAGTAGATGCTCCAGGTTGGTGTTACTGTACATAGTAGATGCTCCTCCTTCTGCAGGGTGGCACAGGTTGGTGTTACTGTACATAGTAGATGCCCCTCCTTCTGCAGGGTGGCACAGGGTGGTGTTATGGTACATAGTAGATGCCCCTCCTTCTGCAGGGTGGTACACTGTGGCATTATGGTACATAGTAGATGCCCCTCCTTCTGCAGGGTGGCACAGGTGGGTGTTACTGTACATAGTAGATGCCCCTCCTTCTGCAGGGTGGCACAGGCTGGCATTATGGTACACCCTTCTGCAGGGTGGTATAGATGGTAGGTATGAGTCAGGGTCTCTGCCCCCTGTACTGTCAGGTAACAAAGACAGGAGGGCGATGAGACATTGTAACAGAGACCTGGCACTGTCCCGGGTGTTAAGAGCCCGTCATTGCTACATTGTGACTCACCCGCATTGTGCCCATGTTTTGTTGGATCAAGTACATTCATGACAAATATGACAGACGGGAATCACAAGCTTTACATTCCGGCAGCGAGGCCGCCCATGCCAGCGCTCATTCCTGCCCGACATTGCACCCGCCGCTGCCCGCGCTGACAAATATCCCTCTTCAAAGGACGGAGGAGCAGCTGCCGGGGCTAAATATAGATCCAGAAGGGATGTGACGGCCGTTATCTGCCCCCACATCCAGGAGCCTCCATCTGCTGACTCATCTCTCATGTCACCATCAGCGCAGTCCAGGAAACACGGATCTGCTGACAGCAGGAAACCCAGAGCCAGGCGTTGTATGTCAATGTCTTATCCATTTCATGATCTCCGCTTGCTGTCAGTGAAGTTAGAAGTTTGCCCTGAGCAAAGTTTTGCGGTTTTGTAAGAAGCCTCTATAATTGATTTAATCTTACAAATCTACTACATAGATAACGAGGAGTCACAGCGGATCCGTGTCTGATCGCTGGCGGCCCGAGCACCAAACCTTCACAGAACACGGGTCACACATGTACAAGTGACTCTTAATGGTTGTAGGGGTAGTGTCACTTCAGAAGCCCCTATCGTCTGTTCTGTAGCACCTACAATCTCATCTTTAAGATGACATCAGGCTTATGAAATGCAAGTTGCAGATAAATAAATAATAACTTTATTATCCCAAAGAGAACTTAAAGATCCAGTTCCAACCCATTTTTGAACTGCCCGTATGTCCAGTTCTGTAGATCACAGAACCCTAAGCCTGTTGGGATCTAAAGATGAGATTCTTACCTTTAATATGACACCAACACCACATGTTTTTAGGTGCTACAGAACAGAGGACAGGGGCTTCTGCATTGATCCGCTCCTTCAAGAACTAAACTTGACTCATCTCATGAGATGAGGAGATTCACATAAAAGAGTGAAACCTAGAAAGGACATTTCATACTCTATGTGATGGGCTAGAAGTTTATTGGGGTAAAACAAGTTATTTAAATGATTACATTCTTGCCGGGGTGGAAACAAGAGCTTAGTACATAGTACTATGTATATACTATGTATATCATGTATACATACTACTATGGTATGTAATAATACCAATAACAAAATGAAAAGCAGTAGCTCCCTCTAGTGGCAGAAGAAGGCGTCCAAAATTTCAACCTTTTATTGGATGTGCTTCTCTCCATGTAACCAGTGATGACACAGTGAGTGCTGGTGCCAACAGCTCTGGTACTGGAGGTGTCATGAGTGCTACAGAGACACAGAGTGCTACAGACACTCATATTCCTACCAGTAAATGAAGCATTATGGGTATTTCTTCGTATATTTCCACCTCAATTCTCAGTTTTACTGGACATTTTATATGGGGACTGTTATGTGATGTATCTGATGTATCTCTCTTATATGGGCTCTGTTGTAGGGTCCATCTGTTATGGGGACCCTGATATGGTTGGATCTCTTATATGGGCTCTGTTGTAGGGTCCATCTGTTATGGGGGCACTGATATGGGTGGATCTGTTATTTGGGCTCTGTTGTAGGGTCCATCTGTTATGGGGGCACTGATATGGGTGGATCTGTTATTTGGGCTCTGTTGTAGGGTCCATCTGTTATGGGGGCACTGATATGGGTGGATCTCTTATATGGGCTCTGTTGTAGGGTCCATCTGTTATGGGGGCACTGATATGGGTGGATCTGTTATTTGGGCTCTGTTGTAGGGTCCATCTGTTATGGGGCCCTGATATGGGTGGATCTGTTATTTGGGCTCTGTGGTAGGGTCCATCTGTTATGGGGGCACTGATATGGGTGGATCTGTTATATGGGCTCTGTTGTAGGGTCCATCTGTTATGGGGGCACTGATATGGGTGGATCTGTTATTTGGGCTCTGTTGTAGGGTCCATCTGTTATGGGGGCACTGATATGGGTGGATCTGTTATTTGGGCTCTGTTGTAGGGTCCATCTGTTATGGGGCACTGATATGGGTGGATCTGTTATTTGGGCTCTGTTGTAGGGTCCATCTGTTATGGGGCACTGATATGGGTGGATCTGTTATTTGGGCTCTGTTGTAGGGTCCATCTGTTATGGGGGCACTGATATGGGTGGATCTGTTATATGGGCTCTGTTGTAGGGTCCATCTGTTATGGGGCACTGATATGGGTGGATCTGTTATTTGGGCTCTGTTGTAGGGTCCATCTGTTATGGGGCACTGATATGGGTGGATCTGTTATTTGGGCTCTGTTGTAGGGTCCATCTGTTATGGGGGCCCTGATATGGGTGGATCTGTTATTTGGGCTCTGTTGTAGGGTCCATCTGTTATGGGGCACTGATATGGGTGGATCTGTTATGTGGGCTCTGTTGTAGGGTCCATCTGTTATGGGGGCACTGATATGGGTGGATCTCTTATATGGGCTCTGTTGTAGGGTCCATCTGTTATGGGGCACTGATATGGGTGGATCTGTTATTTGGGCTCTGTGGTAGGGTCCATCTGTTATGGGGGCACTGATATAGGTGGATCTGTTATATGGGCTCTGTTGTAGGGTCCATCTGTTATGGGGTCTTGATATGGGTGGATTTGTTATTTGGGCTCTGTTGTAGGGTCCATCTGTTATGGGGGCACTGATATGGGTGGATCTGTTATATGGGCTCTGTTGTAGGGTCCATCTGTTATGGGGGCACTGATATGGGTGGATGTTATTTGGGCTCTGTTGTAGGGTCCATCTGTTATGGGGGCACTGATATGGGTGGATCTGTTATATGGGCTCTGTTGTAGGGTCCATCTGTTATGGGGTCTTGATATGGGTGGATCTGTTATTTGGGCTCTGTTGTAGGGTCCATCTGTTATGGGGCACTGATATGGGTGGATCTCTTATATGGGCCCTGTTATACGGTGTATATGTTATGGGGGCACTGATATGGGTGGATCTGTTATATGGGCTCTGTTGTAGGGTCCATCTGTTATGGGGGCACTGATATGGGTGGATCTGTTATTTGTGCTCTGTTGTAGGGTCCATCTGTTATGGGGGCCCTGATATGGGTGGATCTGTTATATGGGCTCTGTTGTAGGGTCCATCTGTTATGGGGGCACTGATATGGGTGGATCTGTTATATGGGCTCTGTTGTAGGGTCCATCTGTTATGGGGGCACTGATATGGGTGGATCTGTTATATGGGCTCTGTTGTAGGGTCCATCTGTTATGGGGGCACTGATATGGGTGGATCTGTTATTTGGGCTCTGTTGTAGGGTCCATCTGTTATGGGGTCTTGATATGGGTGGATCTGTTATTTGGGCTCTGTTGTAGGGTCCATCTGTTATGGGGCACTGATATGGGTGTATCTGTTATATGGGCTCTTATGTAGGGTCCATCTGTTATGGGGGCACTGATATGGGTGGATCTATTATTTGGGCTCTGTTGTATGGTGCATCTGTTATGGGGGCACTGATATGGGTGGATCTGTTATTTGGGCTCTGTTGTAGGGTCCATCTGTTATGGGGCACTGATATGGGTGGATCTCTTATATGGGCTCTGTTGTAGGGTCCATCTGTTATGGGGGCACTGATATGGGTGGATCTATTATTTGGGTTCTGTTGTAGGGTCCATCTGTTATGGGGGCACTGATATGGGTGGATCTGTTATTTGGGCTCTGTTGTAGGGTCCATCTGTTATGGGGGCACTGATATGGGTGGATCTGTTATTTGGGCTCTGTGGTAGGGTCCATCTGTTATGGGGGCACTGATATGGGTGGATCTGTTATTTGGGCTCTGTTGTAGGGTCCATCTGTTATGGGGGCACTGATATGGGTGGATCTGTTATATGGGCTCTGTTGTAGGGTCCATCGGTTATGGGGACCCTGATATTGGTGGATCTCTTATATGGGCTCTGTTGTAGGGTCCATCGGTTATGGGGACCCTGATATGGGTGGATCTGTTATATGGGCTCTGTTGTAGGGTCCATCTGTTATGGGGGCACTGATATGGGTGGATCTGTTATATGGGCTCAGTTGTAGGGTCCATCTGTTATGGGGGCACTGATATGGGTGGATCTGTTATTTGGGCTCTGTTGTAGGGTCCAGCTGTTATGGGGGCACTGATATGGGTGGATCTGTTATATGGGCTGTGGTAGGGTCCATCTGTTATGGGGACACTGATATGGGTGGATCTGTTATATGGGCTCTGTTGTAGGATCCATCTGTTATGGGGGCCCTGATATGGGTGGATCTGTTATATGGGCTCTGTTGTAGGATCCATCTGTTATGGGGGCACTGATATGGGTGGATCTCTTATATGGGCTCTGTTGTAGGGTCCATCTGTTATGGGGGCACTGATATGGGTGGATCTGTTATATGGGCTCTGTTGTAGGGTCCATCTGTTATGGGGGCCCTAATATGGGTGGATCTGTTATATGGGCTCTGTTGTAGGGTCCATCTGTTATGGGGGCCCTGATATGGGTGGATCTGTTATATGGGCTCTGTTGTAGAGTCCATCTGTTATGGGGGCCCTGATATGGGTGGATCTGTTATATGGGCTCTGTTGTAGGATCCATCTGTTATGGGGGCACTGATATGGGTGGATCTGTTATGTGGGCTCTGTTGTAGGGTCCATCTGTTATGGGGGCACTGATATGGGTGGATCTGTTATTTGGGCTCTGTTGTAGGGTCCATCTGTTATGGGGGCACTGATATGAGTGGATCTGTTTTATGGGCTCTGTTGTAGGGTCCATGGGTTATGGGGACCCTGATATGGGTGGATCTCTTATATGGGCTCTGTTGTACGGTCCATCTGTTATGGGGGCACTGATATGGGTGGATCTCTTATTTGGGCTCTGTTGTAGGGTCCATCTGTTATGGGGGCACTGATATGGGTGGATCTGTTATATGGGCTCATTTGTAGGGTCCATCTGTTATGGGGGCACTGATATGGGTGGATCTGTTATTTGGGCTCTGTGGTAGGGTCCATCTGTTATGGGGACACTGATATGGGTGGATCTGTTATATGGGCTCTGTTGTAGGATCCATCTGTTATGGGGGCACTGATATGGGTGGATCTCTTATATGGGCTCTGTTGTAGGGTCCATCTGTTATGGGGGCCCTGATATGGGTGGATCTGTTATATGGGCTCTGTTGTAGGGTCCATCTGTTATGGGGGCCCTAATATGGGTGGATCTGTTATATGGGCTCTCTTGTAGGGTCCATCTGTTATGGGGGCCCTGATATGGGTGGATCTGTTATTTGGGCTCTGATGTAGGGTCCATCTGTTATGGGGGCACTGATATGGGTGGATCTGTTATATAGGCTCTGTTGTAGGGTCCATCTGTTATGGGGGCCCTGATATGGGTGGATCTGTTATTTGGTCTCTGTTGTAGGGTCCATCTGTTATGGGATCACTTTTACAGGGTGGATATCTTATTTGGGCTCTGTTGTAGGGTCCATCTGTTATGGGGGCACTGATATGGGTGGATCTGTTATATGGGCTCTGTTGTAGGGTCCATCTGTTATGGGGGCACTGATATGGGTGGATCTGTTATTTGGGCTCTGTTGTAGGGTCCATCTGTTATGGGGGCACTGATATGGGTGGATCTGTTATATGGGCTCTGTTGTAGGGTCCATCGGTTATGGGGGCACTGATATGGGTGGATCTGTTATTTGGGCTCTGTTGTAGGGTCCATCTGTTATGGGGGCACTGATATGGGTGGATCTGTTATATGGGCTCTGTTGTAGGGTCCATCTGTTATGGGGGCACTGATATGGGTGGATCTGTTATATGGGCTCTGTTGTAGGGTCCATCTGTTATGGGGGCACTGATATGGGTGGATCTGTTATATGGGCTCTGTTGTAGGGTCCATCTGTTATGGGGGCACTGATATGGGTGGATCTGTTATTTGGGCTCTGTTGTAGGGTCCATCTGTTATGGGGGCACTGATATGGGTGGATCTGTTATTTGGGCTCTGTTGTAGGGTCCATCTGTTATGGGGGCACTGATATGGGTGGATCTGTTATATGGGCTCTGTTGTAGGGGCCATCTGTTATGGGAGCACTGATATGGGTGGATCTGTTATTTGAGCTCTGTTGTAGGGTCCATCTGTTATGGGGGCACTGATATGGGTGGATCTGTTATTTGGGCTCTGTTGTAGGGTCCATCTGTTATGGGGGCACTGATATGGGTGGATCTGTTATATGGGCTCTGTTGTAGGATCCATCTGTTATGGGGGCACTGATATGGGTGGATCTATTATTTGGGCTCTGTGGTAGGGTTCATCTGTTATGGGGGCACTGATATGGGTGGATCTGTTATTTGGGCTCTGTTGTAGGGTCCATCTGTTATGGGGGCACTGATATGGGTGGATCTATTATTTGGGCTCTGTTGTAGGGTCCATCTGTTATGGGGGCACTGATATGGGTGGATCTATTATTTGGGCTCTGATGTAGGGTCCATCTGTTATGGGGGCCCTGATATGGGTGAATCTCTTATATGGGCTCTGTTGTAGGGTCCATCTGTTATGGGGGTCCTGATATGGGTGGATCTCTTATATGGGCTCTGTTGTAGGGTCCATCTGTTATGGGGGCCCTGATATGGGTGAATCTCTTCTATGGGCTCTGTTGTAGGGTCCATCTGTTATGGGGGCACTGATATGGGTGGATCTGTTATTTGGCCTCTGTTGTAGGGTCCATCTGTTATGGGGGCACTGATATGGGTGGATCTGTTATGTGGGCTCTGTTGTAGGGTCCATCTGTTATGGGGGCTCTGATATGGGTGGATCTGTTATTTGGGCTCTGTTGTAGGGTCCATCTGTTATGGGGGCACTGATATGGGTGGATCTGTTATATGGGCTCTGTTGTAGGGTCCATCTGTTATGGGGGCACTGATATGGGTGGATCTGTTATGTGGGCTCTGTTGTAGGGTCCATCTGTTATGGGGGCACTGATATGGGTGGATCTGTTATTTGGGCTCTGTTGTAGGGTCCATCTGTTATGGGGGCACTGATATGGGTGAATCTGTTATTTGGGCTCTGTTGTAGGGTCCATCTGTTATGGGGGCACTGATATGGGTGGATCTGTTATTTGGGCTCTGTTGTAGGGTCCATCTGTTATGGGGGCACTGATATGGGTGGATCTGTTATATGGGCTCTGTTGTAGGGTCCATCTGTTATGGGGGCCCTGATATGGGTGGATCTGTTATTTGGGCTCTGTTGTAGGGTCCATCTGTTATGGGGGCCCTGATATGGGTGGATCTGTTATTTGGGCTCTGTTGTAGGGTGCATCTGTTATGGGGACACTGATATGGGTGGATCTGTTATTTGGGCTCTGTTGTAGGGTCCATCTGTTATGGGGACACTGATATGGGTGGATCTGTTATTTGGGCTCTGTTGTAGGGTGCATCTGTTATGGGGACACTGATATGGGTGGATCTGTTATTTGGGCTCTGTTGTAGGGTCCATCTGTTATGGGGGCACTGATATGGGTGGATCTGTTATATGGGCTCTGTTGTAGGGTCCATCTGTTATGGGGCACTGATATGGGTGGATCTGTTATTTGGGCTCTGTTGTAGGGTCCATCTGTTATGGGGACACTGATATGGGTGGATGTTATTTGGGCTCTGTTGTAGGGTCCATCTGTTATGGGGACACTGATATGGGTGGATCTGTTATTTGGGCTCTGTTGTAGGGTGCATCTGTTATGGGGACACTGATATGGGTGGATCTGTTATTTGGGCTCTGTTGTAGGGTCCATCTGTTATGGGGACACTGATATGGGTGGATCTGTTATTTGGGCTCTGTTGTAGGGTCCATCTGCTATGGGGCCCCTTTGTCTCGCTCTATAAGGCTACTAATGGATACATAAGACATAGAGCGATACAGTTGCAGATGTGGGTCCCGCCTGGGGTCTGTATACTCGCTTGTCTCCACGTTACCTCCTGGGGTGATATCAGACTTTCCATATACAAACCCCCTCCACTCCTGTAGGAACAATGTGTGTAGCACTTACACCTCAGCCTTGTATCTGCCTATACATTATCTGATGGGTGCTGGGAGAGGTCGGGCCCTCGGGGTCTACAGAGAAGAACCAGCTGTTTTTAGCTACAATAACACTGGCGTCACGTGCCGGACTTCCTGCCTCTGGCTACAAACCGCAGAGAGGAGGAGACATCTGATGTTACTAGTGGGACCAAAGCGAGAAGCTTCACTTCAGCCGACCAGAAGTTTCAGGAAAACTTAATTGTCCTTACATATCACAGCAAACTATCAGGGAAAACTGTACAATAATAACGGGGCTCTAGGACCCTGTTGGCACCTTCAGCTTGGGTACAAGATGATATATGGTTGGTCATTGAGTAGACAGGTTGTGGTTATAGGTTCTGTAGATTCCAGAGCTGGTGGAAAGGGGCAGGACATGGACAATGACGCTCCCTGCCTACTTACTGGGTCCATCCTAAATAGTAGCCGGTAACTGGACGTCGGTCCCTCCCAGTGTAGACACGTAACAAAACAGACATATAATAATAATAATAATAATAATAATAAGTATGTACATAATGTAATAGTAGTTATATATGTGTTGGATGCAAGAAATGTGTATGTAATGCAGTAGTATTGGGCAGGGTGTATGTATGTATTAGTATCGGGCAGGGTGTATGTATGTATTAGTATCGGGCAGGGTGTATGTATGTATTAGTAACGGGCAGGGTGTATGTATGTATTAGTATCGGGCAGGGTGTATGTATGTAGTAGTATTGGGCAGGGTGTATGTATGTATTAGTATCGGGCAGGGTGTATGTATGTATTAGTATCGGGCAGGGTGTATGTAATGTAGTGGTATTGGGCTGGGTGTATGTATGTAGTAGTATCGGGCAGGGTGTATGTAATGTAGTAGTATTGGGCAGGGTGTATGTATGTAGTAGTATCGGGCAGGGTGTATGTATGTAGTAGTATTGGGCAGGGTGTATGTAATGTAGTGGTATTGGGCACGGTGTATGTATGTAGTAGTATCGGGCAGGGTGTATGTAATGTAGTAGTATTGGGCAGGGTGTATGTAATGTAGTAGTATCGGGCAGGGTGTATGTAGTGTAGTAGTATTGGGCAGGGTGTATGTATGTAGTAGTATCGGGCAGGGTGTATGTAGTGTAGTAGTATCGGGCAGGGTGTATGTAGTGTAGTAGTATCGGGCAGGGTGTATGTATGTAGTAGTATCGGGCAGGGTGTATGTATGTAGTAGTATTGGGCAGGGTGTATGTAATGTAGTAGTATCGGGCAGGGCGTATGTATGTAGTAGTATCAGGCAGGGTGTATGTAGTGTAGTAGTATCGGGCAGGGTGTATGTATGTAGTAGTATCGGGCAGGGTGTATGTAGTGTAGTAGTATCGGGCAGGGTGTATGTAATGTAGTAGTATTGGGAAGGGTGTATGTATGTATTAGTATCGGGCAGGGTGTATGTAGTGTAGTAGTATTGGGAAGGGTGTATGTATGTAGTAGTATCGGGCAGGGTGTATGTATGTAGTAGTATCGGGCAGGGTGTATGTATGTAGTAGTATTGGGCAGGGTGTATGTATGTAGTAGTATTGGGAAGGGTGTATGTATGTAGTAGTATCGGGCAGGGTGTATGTATGTAGTAGTATCGGGCAGGGTGTATGTATGTAGTAGTATCGGGCAGGGTGTATGTATGTAGTAGTATTGGGCAGGGTGTATGTATGTAGTAGTATCGGGCAGGGTGTATGTATGTAGTAGTATCGGGCAGGGTGTATGTAGTGTAGTAGTATCGGGCAGGGTGTATGTATGTAGTAGTATCGGGCAGGGTGTATGTATGTAGTAGTATCGGGCAGGGTGTATGTATGTAGTAGTATCGGGCAGGGTGTATGTAGTGTAGTAGTATCGGGCATGGTGTATGTAGTGTAGTAGTATCGGGCAGGGTGTATGTATGTAGTAGTATCGGGCAGGGTGTATGTATGTAGTAGTATCGGGCAGGGTGTATGTATGTAGTAGTATCGGGCAGGGTGTATGTATGTAGTAGTATCGGGCAGGGTGTATGTAATGTAGTAGTATCGGGCAGGGTGTATGTATGTAGTAGTATCGGGCAGGGTGTATGTATGTAGTAGTATCGGGCAGGGTGTATGTAGTGTAGTAGTATTGGGCAGGGTGTATGTATGTAGTAGTATCGGGCAGGGTGTATGTATGTAGTAGTATTGGGCAGGGTGTATGTATGTAGTAGTATCGGGCAGGGTGTATGTATGTAGTAGTATCGGGCAGGGTGTATGTAGTGTAGTAGTATTGGGCAGGGTGTATGTAGTGTAGTATAATCGGGCAGGGTGTATGTATGTAGTAGTATTGGGCAGGGTGTATGTATGTAGTAGTATCGGGCAGGGTGTATGTATGTAGTAGTATCGGGCAGGGTGTATGTATGTAGTAGTATCGGGCAGGGTGTATGTATGTAGTAGTATCGGGCAGGGTGTATGTATGTAGTAGTATCGGGCAGGGTGTATGTAGTGTAGTAGTATCGGGCAGGGTGTATGTAATGTAGTAGTATTGGGCAGGGTGTATGTATGTAGTAGTATCGGGCAGGGTGTATGTATGTAGTAGTATCGGGCAGGGTGTATGTAGTGTAGTAGTATGGGGAAGGGTGTATGTATGTAGTAGTATTGGGCAGGGTGTATGTATGTAGTAGTATTGGGCAGGGTGTATGTAGTGTAGTAGTATTGGGAAGGGTGTATGTATGTAGTAGTATCGGGCAGGGTGTATGTATGTAGTAGTATCGGGCAGGGTGTATGTATGTAGTAGTATTGGGCAGGGTGTATGTATGTAGTAGTATCGGGCAGGGTGTATGTATGAAGTAGTATTGGGCAGGGTGTATGTAGTGTAGTAGTATTGGGCAGGGTGTGCAGACGTCTTTGTACGGTGCTGTGTCCTCTTCTCGGGTTGTCATGTTGGGTGGGGGTGGGGGTCCGCACTGGTAAATGCCATCATTCATGACTCGGCACTTTCCATAATGTGTAGAAATTTTCCTTGAACATCTGTTTTGTATCAGGTGAAGCCGTGAGCTGTGACCGGGGGTGGGGGAGGCTGTGACCGGGGGTGGGGGAGCGCTGTGACCATGGGTGGGGGAGCGCTGTGACCGGGGGTGGGGGAGGCTGTGACCGGGGGTGGGGGAGCGCTGTGACCGGGGGTGGGGGAGGCTGTGACCGGGGGTGGGGGAGCGCTGTGACCGGGGGTGGGGGAGCGCTGTGACCGGGGTGGGGGAGCGCTGTGACCGGGGGTGGGGGAGCACTGTGACCGGGGGTGGGGGAGCGCAGTGACCGGGGTGGGGGAGCGCAGTGACCGGGGGTGGGGGAGCACTGTGACCGGGGGTGGGGGAGGCTGTGACCGGGGGTGGGGGAGGCTGTGACCGGGGGTGGGGGAGCGCAGTGACCGGGGGTGAGGGAGCGCTGTGACCGGGGGTGGGGGAGCGCTGTGACCGGGGGTGGGGGAGCGCAGTGACCGGGGGTGGGGGAGCGCTGTGACCGGGGGTGGGGGAGGCTGTGACCGGGGGTGGGGGATCGCTGTGACCGGGGGTGGGGGAGCACTGTGACCGGGGGTGGGGGAGGCTGTGACCGGGGGTGGGGGAGGCTGTGACCGGGGGTGGGGGAGGCTGTGACCGGGGGTGGGGGATCGCTGTGACCGGGGGTGGGGGAGCGCTGTGACCGGGGGTGGGGGAGCGCTGTGACCGGGGGGGGGGAGGCTGTGACCGGGGGTGGGGGAGCGCTGTGACCGGGGGTGGGGGAGGCTGTGACCCGGGGGTGGGGGAGCGCTGTGACCGGGGGTGGGGGAGGCTATGACCGGGGGTGGGGGAGCGCAGTGACCGGGGTGGGGGAGCGCAGTGACCGGGGGTGGGGGAGCACTGTGACCGGGGGTGGGGGAGGCTGTGACCGGGGGTGGGGGAGGCTGTGACCGGGGGTGGGGGAGGCTGTGACCGGGGGTGGGGGATCGCTGTGACCGGGGGTGGGGGAGCGCTGTGACCGGGGGTGGGGGAGCGCTGTGACCGGGGGTGGGGGAGCGCTGTGACCGGGGGTGGGGGAGCGCTGTGACCGGGGGTGGGGGAGCGCTGTGACCCGGGGGTGGGGGAGCGCTGTGACCGGGGGTGGGGGAGGCTGTGACCGGGGGTGGGGAGCGCTGTGACCGAGGGTGGGGGAGCGCTGTGACCGGGGGTGAGGGAGCGCTGTGACCGGGGGTGGGGGAGCGCTGTGACCATGGGTGGGGGAGGCTGTGACCGGGGGTGGGGGAGGCTGTGACCGGGGGTGGGGAGCGCTGTGACCGAGGGTGAGGGAGCGCTGTGACCGGGGGTGGGGGAGGCTGTGACCGGGGGTGGGGAGCGCTGTGACCGAGGGTGGGGGAGCGCTGTGACCGGGGGTGGGGGCGCTGTGACCGGGGGTGGGGGAGGCAGATAGTAATGGCCTCACAGTGAGGGGGGGGGGGGGGCGGACACATTACAGGACCGGTAGGGGGGGGTCCATTATATGAAGATGATTAGCAGACTACATCGGACGTATGAGAGGACAGGAGGATGCTGGGAGTAGCTGGAGCACAGGCGGTGGGATGGGGGGGGGGGTAGAGGAAGGGTCTTATCTGCCGCATTTCCTAAACACAGATCTAGGCTGTACCACGGAGGAGGATCAGCCGCACGCTCCCGGGCTCCGGCCCTTGTACCACGCGGTGCTATCACACAGGAGCCAGTCACCAGCTCCAAAAATATGAGTCAGCGACCCCCCAGGAACTCCCCGGAGAAGTGTTACTAGTCTCCAGGAGAGGAGGAGGTCCTCAGCCATCGCTCACTGCCCCAAACATCTCCAGACCCTCATCACGTATCATCCCACCCACACAACCAGCAAGACATGACTACACCCCATCACCAGGCTCTCCGACTGCTCATACATCAGCCTCATACTCACACCTCAGCCATACATCACCATCATACTACACTCATACTCACACCTCAGCCATACATCACCCTCATACTACACTCATACTCACACCTCAGCCATACATCACCCTCATACTACACTCATACTCACACCTCAGCCATACATCACCCTCATACTACACTCATACTCACACCTCAGCCATACATCACCCTCATACTACACTCATACTCACACCTCAGCCATACATCACCCTCATACTACACTCATACTCACACCTCAGCCATACATCACCCTCTACACTCATACTCACACCTCAGCCATACATCACCCTCATACTACACTCATACTCACACCTCAGCCATACATCACCATCATACTACACTCATACTCACACCTCAGCCAATGACCTACATCTCTAACCTGCTCCTATTCCTATCTACAGGACTTCTCTCATGCTGCACCCAGTCATCAAGTGTCTGACTGCCCATGTGAACCTTTACTGTAGAGTGTAAGCTCTTATGGGCAGGGTCCTCTCTCCTGTAGAGTGTAAGCTCTTATGGGCAGGGTCCTCTCTCCTGTAGAGTGTAAGCTCTTATGGGCAGGGACCTCTCTCCTGTAGAGTGTAAGCTCTTATGTGCAGGGTCCTCTATCCTGTAGAGTGTAAGCTCTTATGGGCAGGGTCCTCTCTCCTGTAGAGTGTAAGCTCTTATGGGCAGGGACCTCTCTCTCCTGTGGAGTGTAAGCTCTTATGGGCAGGGTCCTCTCTCCTGTAGAGTGTAAGCTCTTATGGTCAGGGTCCTCTCTCCTGTAGAGTGTAAGCTCTTATGGGCAGGGTCTTCTCTCCTGTAGAGTGTAAGCTCTTATGGGCAGGGTCCTCTCTCCTGTAGAGTGTAAGCTCTTATGTTCAGGGTCCTCTCACCTGTAGAGTGTAAGCTCTTATGGGCAGGGTCCTTTCTCCTGTAGAGTGTAAGCTCTTATGGGCAGGTCCTCTCTCCTGTAGAGTATAAGCTCTTATGGGCAGGGTCCTCTCTCCTGTAGAGTGTAAGCTCTTATGGGCAGGGTCCTCTCTCCTGTAGAGTATAAGCTCTTATGGGCAGGGTCCTCTCTCCTGTAGAGTGTAAGCTCTTATGGGCAGGGACCTCTCTCCTGTAGAGTGTAAGCTCTTATGGGCAGGGTCCTATCTCCTGTAGAGTGTAAGCTCTTATGGGCAGGGTCCTCTCTCCTGTAGAGTGTAAGCTCTTATGAGCAGGGTCCTCTCTCCTTTAGAGTGTAAGCTCTTATGGGCAGGGACCTCTCTCCTGTAGAGTGTAAGCTCTTATGGTCAGGGACCTCTCTCCTGTAGAGTGTAAGCTCTTATGGGCACGGTCCTCTCTCCTGTAGAGTGTAAGCTCTTATGGGCAGGGTCTTCTTTCCTGTAGAGTGTAAGCTCTTATGGGCAGGGGCCTCTCTCCTGTAGAGTGTAAGCTCTTATGGGCAGGGGCCTCTCTCCTGTACAGTGTAAGCTCTTATGGGCAGGGTCCTCTCTCCTGTAGAGTGTAAGCTCTTATGGTCAGGGTCCTCTCTCCTGTAGAGTGTAAGCTCTTATGGGCAGGGTCCTCTCTCCTGTAGAGTGTAAGCTCTTATGTTCAGGGTCCTCTCACCTGTAGAGTGTAAGCTCTTATGGGCAGGGTCCTTTCTCCTGTAGAGTGTAAGCTCTTATGGGCAGGTCCTCTCTCCTGTAGAGTATAAGCTCTTATGGGCAGGGTCCTCTCTCCTGTAGAGTGTAAGCTCTTATGGGCATGGTCCTCTCTCCTCTAGAGTATAAGCTCTTATGGGCAGGGTCCTCTCTCCTGTAGAGTGTAAGCTCTTATGGGCAGGGTCCTCTCTCCTGTAGAGTGTAAGCTCTTATGGGCAGGGTCCTCTCTCTCCTGTGGAGTGTAAACTCTTATGGACAGGGTCCTCTCTCCTGTAGAGTGTAAGCTCTTATGGTCAGGGTCCTCTCTCCTGTAGAGTGTAAGCTCTTATGGGCAGGGTCCTCTCTCCTGTAGAGTGTAAGCTCTTATGTTCAGGGTCCTCTCTCCTGTAGAGTGTAAGCTCTTATGTTCAGGGTCCTCTCTCCTGTAGAGTGTAAGCTCTTATGAACAGGGTCCTCTCTCCTGTAGAGTGTAAGCTCTTATGGGCAGGGTCCTCTCTCCTGTAGAGTGTAAGCTCTTATGGGCAGGGACCTCTCTCCTGTAGAGTGTAAGCTCTTATGAGCAGGGTCCTCTCTCCTGTAGAGTGTAAGCTCTTATGGGCAGGGTCCTCTCTCCTGTAGAGTGTAAGCTCTTATGGCTAGGGTCCTCTCTCCTGTAGAGTGTAAGCTCTTATGGGCACGGTCCTCTCTCCTGTAGAGTGTAAGCTCTTATGGGCAGGGTCTTCTTTCCTGTAGAGTGTAAGCTCTTATGGGCAGGGGCCTCTCTCCTGTAGAGTGTAAGCTCTTATGGGCAGGGGCCTCTCTCCTGTACAGTGTAAGCTCTTATGGGCAGGGTCCTCTCTCCTGTAGAGTGTAAGCTCTTATGGGCAGGGTCCTCTGTCCTGTAGAGTGTAAGCTCTTATGGGCAGGGTCCTCTGTCCTGTAGAGTGTAAGCTCTTATGGGCACGGTTTTCTCTCCTGTAGAGTGTAAGCTCTTATGGGCAGGGTCCTCTCTCCTGTAGAGTGTAAGCTCTTATGGGCAGGGTCCTCTCTCCTGTAGAGTGTAAGCTCTTATGGGCAGGGTCCTCTCTCCTGTAGAGTGTAAGCTCTTATGTTCAGGGTCCTCTCTCCTGTAGAGTGTAAGCTCTTATGGGCAGGGACCTCTCTCCTGTAGAGTGTAAGCTCTTATGTTCAGGGTCCTCTCTCCTGTAGAGTGTAAGCTCTTATGGGCAGGGTCCTCTCTCCTGTAGAGTGTAAGCTCTTATGGCTAGGGTCCTCTTTCCTGTAGAGTGTAAGCTCTTATGGGCAGGGTCCTCTCTCCTGTAGAGTGTAAGCTCTTATGGGCAGGGTCCTCTCTCCTGTAGAGTGTAAGCTCTTAAGGGTAGGGGCCTCTCTCCTGTAGAGTGTAAGCTCTTATGGGCAGGGGCCTCTCTCCTGTAGAGTGTAAGCTCTTATGCCCATGGTCCTCTCTCCTGTAGAGTGTAAGCTCTTATGTTCAGGGTCCTCTCTCCTAGGGGGTGTAAGCTCTTATGGGCAGGGTCCTCTCTCCTGTAGAGTGTCAGCTCTTATGGGCAGGGTCCTCCTCTATTATACTCCTTCTTGACCCACTGCACTAATTTTTCAGTGTCATGGGACCTCTGCTCTCATCACTGGTGGGGGGTTCTAGTGTTATCTCTACTATTGTCCTGTGAATAGTAGGGGATAACTTTAAGACTCACTCCAAAGCCTTCAGTTTGACGTAAAAATGCCTTAGTGTGAGGGGCTCTCTGGGGAGCCCGGCCCCCTATACCCTGGGACACACATACACGCTCTCAGCTGTTCCCATAAAGCGCAGCTGCCCCATATACACAAACAGAAATAAACCCACAAGAAAGGAGGCACCTGTGAGACTCGGGGGTCCTACACACTGTGTGATTATAGAGAATAAGACTTCAAAAAGGATTGTGACACATAGCCGGACCCCCGGACGCTCTACCCACATCTGTATGGAGTTATCTGGCCCAGGACAACTTCACAGGTCTCCATGGTAACCCAAATAACAGCAGCGCCTGTAGTCATGTACAGACCCCACACCAAGAGCGAGATACATACATATGAGATAGATAGAAAGATAGATAGATAGATAGATATGAGATAGATAGATAGATAGATAGATAGATAGATAGATAGATGATAGATAGATAGATAGATAGATAGATAGATAGATAGATAGATAGATATAGATAGATAGATAGATAGATAGATAGATGGATAGATAGATATATATGAGGTAGATAGATAGATATGAGATAGATAGATAGATAGATATATATGAGGTAGATAGATATGAGATAGATAGATAGATAGTGATAGATATATCGGGCGCACGACCTTAGTTAATCCCGGCAGAACCCGAATCAGCGTCGGAGAACGAGCCGCTGGATCACGACTGGACCGGGTAAGTAAATGTGCCCCAATATTTCCTATCAGTAAATAGAGCTTTATATGTCTGTACAAGGAGGCAGGGAAGTGAATTGGGGAGACACAGAACTGTCAGTCAGAATAAGGGGCGTGGTTTACTGGTAGCCTGGGAGAGAGAAGATTCAAAGTCACTAGACATGAGTCAGAAAAGCTAATTTGAATATAATAAAAATTGATGTAATTAAGGTACAGGGCCTCACTTGTAGCTAATATTAGATGATATGGGGAGGACTTGTAACAGGTGTTATCAGTCAGGTCCTCTTTAAACAATCTATAAATTCAGCCATATTCTTGCAAAGATAAATTTAATATAAGAATCTCTATGAGAAGCAGCGATACTTTTAGAGATTTTTTCAGTCTGTAGGTTCTGCTTCTTTGTGGACTGATACTTGTCAATCGAACCAATGAAAATCTGGAGTGAACATCTATGAGACCATGGAGAGCAAATACAACAACACGTCGACACTACACAAGACGCGTCTGTCGAAAAGCCATTAACAAGAGGCAGAGGCGGACAAGAAACAAGACTGACGAAAGAAAGGCCAGATAAGATGGCGTCTACAAGATCTCCGGAGAATTCTGGACTCAGTAGAAGAACCTCTGAGACTTGTGTGATCTCCTTAAGATGACACATCCATGGTCAGTGTCACAGATCAGGTCTGGATACAGGAATGTCTCCTCCTGCTTCTCCCACCAGCCTCCTCACCAGACCACCAGCTGAGAGCTCATCACCTTAGGCTCCTCTACGACAAGTCTTCTTCGTTCCTATAAGATTCTTGAAACACAACATCTCTAATCCCCGCAACCAAGAACCCTTGAAGAGTTAACTTTGCTCTCAACTTATCTGACCTCAGGATGAGCTGTCGAGAGATATCATTTCTGAACACAATCTGCCGCTGCCCCTCCGGGCGGTGAGATGTGAGGTAGTCACAGCTGAGGTCTGCCAGAAGACATCAGACTTTCATTAGTTAATTATCGAAATTGTTTTATCGTCTATGATGCGGACGTCATGTGGGAGACCACCCAAACCTACAGGTATTTGGAGTAAAGACCACCAACTGTCCCGGCTTTCTTTCCCACCAGGACACTGCCAAATTCCATTAAAAGATTGGGAATTCCGGTAACACCCCCCAATGGTAGTAGACCATCGGTAATACTTGGCAGGTTCACATATGGTTCATCTTGAAGTCTTCACAACAGCTGGAGAGTTTTTGTGGCCGACCACATGTTAATGTATCCGCCCACATCTCCCTATTATATCCTAAAACAGGAAATCTAGATTCTCTACTTTTCCCACATGGGTTCCTTCTCAGATGGGGGTCACCTGTTATCCTTTCCCACCATAAGACAATCCTAAAACCCTTGTATAAGGCTACATGCGCACACATGTATGGGGGACGTCCCACATACACTTCTATGGGCTCACGGCCCTGTACAGGAGCGGTACTGTGCCGCACACGTGCGGCACCGTACCGCTCCGTAGCCCGGGAAAAGATAGGACATGTCCTATCTTTTCCCGTATTACGGCGCCGTGCGCCATAACTTCCTATGGAGAGGGGCGGGGGTGAGCGGCACTCACCTCCTCCTCCTCTCCCCGCGCTGCCGTGTGCCCGCCGTGCTACGGAGCGGCAGGCTCACGGCAGTGTGAATATAGCCTAACAGGTCTACTTTACAAAAGGGCTTGTCTACTACTACAGGCGCCCGACCCCAAGGACCACCGCAGACGATGACACAAGCCGACACCTGGGACCGGAGTCTAAGTGGCCCCCGGTTTTCACCAGAGCCCGCTGCAAAGCAGGTTGGACTTGCTGTGGCGTGGTACCACCAGGTCGTTCCACAGGAGCGACCTTGTCCGCGGTGGTCCGAGGCAACAGTACTAGCTTTATCAGAGGCATGAAGCACAAAGATCCAGCAGGTTATGCAGGGAGAGGCCAGCTTAAATGGTCTTCTGGGAAATGGCCAGCGCCAATTAACGATGAGCTGGCCCTTTAAATCTTCCGAAGCCAGCAGGTACGTGCCATAAGAGTCGGGGACGCACGCGCACGGCCGAGGTAGTGCAGACAGGAGCCAGGACCGGTAAGGATGGTGGGCGTGCGGCAGCCAGAGGGGCACGGGTGAGCCCGCGACCCTTTATATGGGTCGCGGGAGCACCCGTGACAGACCCCTAGTTACAGACGGACCTCTCTGCCCACTGTGACCTCTGGTGAAGCTCCTGGGATGCTTTACTATAGTCCCAGACTGAAATGATCAGCTGTAAGGTGTCTGTAATGAAGCTTTACTGATAATCCTTGTTCTCATAACAGCAAAAAATGTAGAAAACTTTTTGCCTGGAGTTACAATTATAAAATATACAGTTCCCACTTACATACAAGTTCAACTTAAGAACAACCCTAAAGAACCTATCTTGTAATGCCTGTAGTTGGAATACAAGGCTGGTTGTAGCCTTTTTACCAAAGTCACCCATCAACCAGGTGTCTGACCTAAAAGATCACCCATGAGATAAGCTGGAGAGCAGAACTGATAGCGTCTTGGCGAGAGAAGAACGTGAAGAGCCTGAGGAACTAGTCGTTAGACAAGCTGAAGGCCAAAACATCTGAAGGTTTAGTATAGCTGAGTCTGGGGGGCCTGTTCCTCAGGATATCGCTTCCATGGGGTCTAGGAAGTGGCCTGTCAGAAATAAAGTGGTGGACTCTTGGAAGATTATCCAAGTGTCAGAAGTTTTCCCTCTTCCTATGAGACGTGTGGAAAAGGTAAAGATGACCCGTCTTACTTTAAAAATGATCTTTTACTTTATTTCTACTGTTGTGTGGCCCTCGAGGTGGCACTTTATCCTAAGAGGAATACATACTAGACTGTGAGGAGGCACAGCAGACCCATACCTGCTTACCAATACAACCCCTGGTTACGGACGGACTTCTGTGCCCACTGTGACCTCTGGTGAAGCTCCTGGGATGCCATTACTTCAGGAGATGCTTTTCTGTAGTGTCTCGGTCATGGATAGTCACTACATATGATTCTCAGCCCCGGTGGACACGCTGAGAAACTTTTGCGGACGTTAGGTTCTTCAGTACATTGTGCCACCCCTTAAAATGTGCAGACGTTGTGGGTGATGTTCTCTGTAGACACGCTGGCTAGTAGATGTGGAAACCTTCCATATACATTATATATAATCAGTCCTGCATGGAGGATATGGATTTCGATGAGGAAGCCTTTGTGGGATGCCCCTGGCATCTGGATGAGGATAGGAATGTGTCAGAGCGGCCGGAGAGACACGTGGGAGGCCGGGCAGGTCTCTCCCTGGTGGGTCTCCATCCATGTGTATATACAGTCACAGATCAGACAGGCGGAGGGGGGAGACGGACGAGTCCTCATCACAGGAAGTTTCCCACAAACACAATTACATTCTGGCTTTTGTGGTAAAACAAAAAGTCTCAGGAGAAAGTGACAAGTGGGAAACGTTTCAAGAACTTTACATTTACTCTGCGTCCAAGAGATTCTTCTATTCCCCCGGCGACAGGAAATTCTGCCATGTCTGCGCCTTAAAGGGATCTGACATTATTTCCTGAGGAACCACCATATGTTACCTTTCAGGAGTCCGGAAAAGCGGTGTGAGGACTTGTGCACCTCTATACCTTCTTGGCGAAACTACAGCCCTAGTGTCAGGACTATGGAGGAGAGGTGGGTATTTAGTCAGGATGGGTAATAAGTATAGTCTATTACATTAAAGGGGTCCTCCAGGAGTAACATAGTGGAGATCTATTGACATTTTGAGATTGTGCTACACGGAAAAACCATGAGAAGACAGCTCCATCGACTACATGGTGGCCATTCTGAGGTACTGCAAGTCAGCTTCTATTGAAGCGAATATGAGCCAAACTACAGTGGATAAAGCTTCCAGGTGTGCATGTACATGTGGAAGACAGTAGGAATAGCTGTAGGCCACATGAGCCTGCATTATTATAGACTGAGATATGATGACTTGAAATTACAGGCACAAAGCCTTAGGCTACAACACTGAGATATTCTTATTACTTGCAAATTCATTGTCCTCATGGAGACTTTGTATGGATAAATATCCGATTGACTAATTCTAATAATAATTCTAATAATAATTCTCATAATAATGAGTTTTCCAAATCAGTCCCTGTCCCAATGGGGCTCACAATCTAATCAACTTACTAGTGTGTTTTAGAGTGTGGGAGGAAACCGGAGGACCCGGAGGGATCCCACACAAACACGGAGAAAACATACATGCAGAAGTTGACCTTGGGACATGAACCCAGGTCCCCAGCTCTGCAAGGCTGTAAGGCTAACCACTGAGCCACTGTGATGCAAGGCTGTAATGCTAACCACTGAGCCACCGTGCTGCAAGGCTGTAATGCTAACCACTGAGCCACCGTGCTACAAGGCTGTAATGCTAACCACTGAGCCACCATGCTGCAAGGCTGTAATGCTAACCACTGAGCCACCGTGCTACAATGCTGTAATGCTAACCACTGAGCCACTATGCTGCCCTAATGCTATGTGTAAATGCGAGGACAATGATGTCACACATTTCCAGGTGACTTTAGGATTCAAACAAGCTTAAAAGTGCCTATAGATAATGATCTTCTCCTTTTAGAGCTTGGTAAAAGTTGGGCTAAGATTTACAGCTCCAAATAACTGAAATGTAAGCTGTATACAAATCACTCCCCCTAGTGGTGGCAGCAAGTGGAGAGATTTGATGTATATAGAGCACCCCTGCAATACCAGACACAGCCTGCACACTAGAGTGGTGCTACTTATATACATAAAATAAAAACTAAAACAAACTTTCAGAAACATATTTTATCTCCATACTTCAGTCTTACGATATAACAGAACTTTCCCCCCTCTGAGATGTGTCAGCAGCCCACAAGGTAATTAATAAGCTGCTGGAAAACTGTATCTATAAATATCTATTGATATAAGTATATAATTATGTCCCCCTGGTGATTCTTCCTTGGTGTTTGAAATAACTCAGATTCCAAAAATTCCTTAATTCCCACCCTGGGGCAGAGGAGGGGGGTAATGGAGGTGCGGGGGAATATGTTCTGAATTCTCAGGGTAATATCATATTTAGTGGCTGGTCGGGTGTGGGTGGATAATAGGGCAATTCAGCCTGCAGTACGACTCCACAGCTGTGGGACTACAAGTGCTATCATGCCCTGCTAACGTCAGTTCATAGCATTAGTAAGGACGTATTCACATTGGCTTGGTCATGCGTGGTCATGGACAAGGCGACCCTTGGGACCGCATTGCTCTGTGCATGACACCAGCAGTGACTCAGCGAGGAGAGAGTTGTGCATGGATTGAGTCAGGGCTGTGCAGGGGAACATTGCTGAGAGCTGTGCAATGTATCTGCACAAGACCGCAGAATCCCGGGAACCTTAGAACCCAAAAAAGGAGATATCCATAACTAAAGTATTAAATCAAACACAGGAAAGATGGTGTTACACTCGCCACCTCATCACAGAGGACTGAGAGGTGGAAGTATTCATAGCTTCCCGTGTTATAATCCCAACTCCTGATCCGAGGTGTCACACAAATCCCAGTCCATTCATCATGGAGGTCAGGAGGAGGCAGAAGAGACAGGGACGTATGGGGCCAAGGGTGTGAGTAAGTAACAATCAGAAGGGGAGAAGGAGAGGGGTCCTAGTAGTGAGGGACAGGTAGGTGACAACGAGGTGCAAAGCAAAGAGACAGCAAGAGTGGAGATGTAATTAATTTGGTATAAGGGTAAGATGCAAAGCGAGATGGTAGAAAGGGGCATGAAAGCCGAGAGGACATGAGCAGTACGGAGGACATAGTAGAGGAGGGACATAGAGGTGACAAGAAAGAGGGAGGACATTAGTGGTAGGGAGAACATAGTAGAGGAGGGACAGAGAGGTGACAAGAAAGAGAGAGGACATTAGTGGTAGGGAGAACATAGTAAAGGAGAGACAGAAAGGTGATAAGAAAGAGGGAGGTCATGAGTGGTAGGGAAGAACATAGTAGAGGAGGGACAGAGAGGTGACAAGGAGGTGCAAAGCAAAAACCAACTGTGAAAATACAGAGATAGAATGAAAAGGGACATGGTGGAGAAGGGTATGATAGCAGAGGGTGGACAGGGTTAGCAGGGAGGAACACAGAAGAGGGACAGAGAGGTGACAAGAAAGAGAGAGGACATTAGTGGTAGGAAGAACACAGTAAAGGAGAGACAGAGAGGTGACAAGAAAGAGAGAGGACATGAGTGGTAGGGAGAACATAGTAGAGGAGGGACAGAGAGGTGACAAGAAAGAGAGAGGACATGAGTGGTAGGGAGAGTATAGTAGAGGAGGGACAGAGAGGTGACAAGAAATGGAAAGGACATGAGTGGTAGGGAGAACATAGTAGAGGAGGGACAGAGAGGTGACAAGAAAGAGAGAGGACATTAGTGGTAGGAAGAACACAGTAAAGGAGAGACAGAGAGGTGACAAGAAAGAGGGAGGACATGAGTGGTAGGGAGAACATAGTAGAGGAGGGACAGAGAGGTGACAAGAAAGAGAGAGGACATTAGTGGTAGGAAGAACACAGTAAAGGAGAGACAGAGAGGTGACAAGAAAGAGGGAGGACATGAGTGGTAGGGAGAACATAGTAGAGGAGGGACAGAGAGGTGACAAGAAAGAGAGAGGACATTAGTGGTAGGGAGAACATAGTAGAGGAGGGACAGAGAGGTGACAAGAAAGAGAGAGGACATTAGTGGTAGGAAGAACACAGTAAAGGAGAGACAGAGAGGTGACAAGAAAGAGGGAGGACATGAGTGGTAGGGAGAACATAGTAGAGGAGGGACAGAGAGGTGACAAGAAAGAGAGAGGACATTAGTGGTAGGGAGAACATAGTAGAGGAGGGACAGAGGTGACAAGAAAGAGGGAGGACATGAGTGGTAGGGAGAACATAGTAGAGGAGGGACAGAGAGGTGACAAGAAAGAGAGAGGACATTAGTGGTAGGGAGAATATAGTAGAGGATAGACAGAGAGGTGACAAGAAAGAGAGAGGACATTAGTGGTAGGGAGAACATAGTAGAGGAGGGACAGAGAGGTGACAAGAAAGAGGGAGGACATGAGTGGTAGGGAGAACATAGTAGAGGAGGGACAGAGAGGTGACAAGAAAGAGAGAGGACATTAGTGGTAGGGAGAACATAGTAGAGGAGGGACAGAGGTGACAAGAAAGAGGGAGGACATGAGTGGTAGGGAGAACATAGTAGAGGAGGGACAGAGAGGTGACAAGAAAGAGAGAGGACATTAGTGGTAGGGAGAATATAGTAGAGGACGGACAGAGAGGTGACAAGAAAGAGAGGACATTAGTGGTAGGGAGAACATAGTAGAGGAGGGACAGAGAGGTGACAAGAAAGAGGGAGGACAAGGAGAAAGCAATAGTTGAAATGCAATAAATATGGCATTGCGGTAAGAAGCAAAAGTAAAAGGCAAAAATGTGACAGAAATATGAGGGAGACACGGTTGGACATGTAATTGGCAGCCGGGAGTAAAGGGCACCAAAGCAGATGGAGAACATTGGAAGCAGATAACAAGACAATAAGGAAAAAGAACAGGAAGATGATAAAATGGAGGAGGGTGGAAGAGCAGCATCGGTGAAGCAGAAAAAGCGATGAGGTCAGCAAGAGCGTGTCTGGTTGTCCCGTCAGTGGTCTTATTGAAGAAGCAAACATTGGAGCCATAGATATTATTCCGGATCTGGCCTTATTCCTGGCCATATGTTTATCCAGTTGTGGACATAAGACCCCGAGATGTCTCCTTAATCTCTGTCAGACTTTTCTTTTACAAACCAAAGAACCACAAATCAAACATGGCGTCCTACAGACAGACCTGTCTGGCTTCCCCATAAATTAGATTATTGAGTGATCCTACTATAATATAAGACAAACCAGCGAGGAAGAAGCCAAAAATAAGCAATCCCCCTCCTCCGCACAGACAACACCATCTTGTCTGCAGATCCTCCTGTGGCCATATGTCTCGGCACATATACACACCAGGGATTTTACACTGTGGTTCTGGAGTCTCTCCATTCCACCAGCCTGTAGAAAATCAGAGGGGACTCTAAAAACCTCAAGGCTCGTCCTGGATATCAAATGATGGCGCTGTTTAATTCAAGCTACGGCCGTAAGACGTCTGGCCCAGTAATCCTAGTGTATCCCGTGCCCACATTTCTCAGAAGCTTCCCACTAATACCCACCGGTCGCTTACTGGCAGCGAGAAGGAGGGCGATGCCAAGTCTGATGCCTCCAAACTGACCACAGATGAGAGGATACTGCAGAGTCCTAGAGATGAAGACCATCTAGGGATAAAAGGTGCGGGGAACTTATTAGGGACTGTGCCTTCTAGGGACAATGGATGGAGACCCCTGTGAGCCGAGTCTATGGGTTTATTAATATAGCCAAAATTATAGACTGCAATGGGGGAAAGTCAGAGCTGATAATGTGAGAGCCTAGTAGGAAGGACTGGATGGGGTAAAGGTGCCAGGGTGTAATCATCACGTACGGGCACAGACAAAATCCGCCTCTTAGTCACGATTATATTTAGAGTAAAATGCCAGTGTAATAACACAGCTAAACCACAAAGCCAGCTTGTCATGCCAGGAAAATATTCTCCTATGTGTCTCCAGCTCCCCCTGTGCTACTGTACCCGGGTGATAGCGGCCCTGGTGTAGTGACTGCACAGAGGGGCCCAGGTGTAGTGACTGCACAGAGGGGCCCTGGTGTAGTGACTGCACAGAGGGGCCCTGGTGTAGTGACTGCACAGAGGGGCCCTGGTGTAGTGACTGCACAGAGGGGCCCTGGTGTAGTGACTGCACAGAGGGGCCCTGGTGTAGTGACTGCACAGAGGGGCCCTGGTGTAGTGACTGCACAGGTGTGCAGTGTGTGCTGTGTTTAACAAGGTGGCAGGAGGTCAGTGCCCCCATGTCTGTATATAACAAGGTGGCAGGAGGTCAGTGCCCCATGTCTGTGTATAACAAGGTGGCAGGAGGTCAGTACCCCCATGTCTGTATATAACAAGGTGGCAGGAGGTCAGTGCCCCCATGTCTGTATATAACAAGGTGGCAGGAGGTCAGTGCCCCATGTCTGTGTATAACAAGGTGGCAGGAGGTCAGTGCCCCCATGTCTGTGTATAACAAGGTGGCAGGAGGTCAGTGCCCCCATGTCTGTGTATAACAAGGTGGCAGGAGGTCAGTGTCCCCATGTCTGTGTATAACAAGGTGGCAGGAGGTCAGTGCCCCCATGTCTGTGTATAACAAGGTGGCAGGAGGTCAGTGCCCCCATGTCTGTGTATAACAAGGTGGCAGGAGGTCAGTGCCCCCATGAGGTAAATTACCTAATATCCCCACACGTACACATGAAACATGAGGTAAATTACCTAATATCCCCACACGTACACATGAAACATGAGGTAAATTACCTAATATCTCCAGACATCCACATATACACTCAAATACAAGAAACATGAGGTAAATTACCTAATATCCCCACACGAACACATATACACTCAAATACAAGAAACATGAGGTAAATTACCTAATATCCCCACACGTACACATGAAACATGAGGTAAATTACCTAATATCCCCACACGTACACATGAAACATGAGGTAAATTACCTAATAGAGGTACCTAATAAAGGTAAACTGGCCAACCCCTTTAAGGCATTGCTTTGGAAATGCGCTGACCCACAGATATTGTAATCTAATTGTGGAAATCAATTTCTGAGGCAATTGCGTTACACAACCACCTTCCTGCTGGAAATACTTGATCCAATATTGCAGCTTTCAAGATGGCGGCTATGTTCCACACAAGGCCTAAAAGATAGGCCCTAACCAATGACTTGCTGAGGTAATAAATATTGAATTTTCCCTTTTGTTTGTGAAATAATAGTGAGTCCTGGGACTTCTGTATAATATCTAGTAGTGGACACCTCATGGGACCTTTATGACTCGTGACATGGGTTCACTTACCACCGGACTGGGTGCCTTATCTCTGACTCTTCACCCGTGTTACGTAAAGTAGAGTAACATCATGGCTGAGCCATTCGATGGCCAGACATCTAATCCCCAGTTACTGTACATCAGGTAATATCAGAGACAGGAATCCCGCAGATATTTCCATTCAGCAGTCTGACCCATTAAGTTCTGGTTCTGTGCCCAGGAGTCATCATTACTCACTAGTCTTGATATGGCGCTCGCTGCCACCTGTTCTTCATGTCTGGGCACACATTCGGGTTATGTCACAGGAGAGGATACATGATCCTATACTTATGTGCTCAATGGCACCGGTCCGATAGCGCCCTGTGCTGGATACACCATGGATCACCCCGATGCCTTTCACTGCTGGAGGAGTGTTAAAGGGAACCTGTCAGCAGATTTTACTCTATTAAACTAGCAGCCCCTCAGGTAGGACACGACACTTCCTTTCTAGAATCCCCTCTTATGCTAAATCTCAGCACTTTTTGTGTCGAGAGGAGTCACTTTTAGAGGCTGCAGGGAGAGTGTTATTTTAGATGTCCCCATCTGGGGCTGGACAGTACCTTGAACCGTGGTTCCGGTGTTTGTGTAAATGTGAGAATCTCATCCTGTAAAACGTGATATGATTGTAGAATCATGCCACCGACATCTTTTAGTGCTTATTCACAGAAATGTGTTTGGTCCAGGAAACAGACCATGGGAAGCCGCATTTCATCATGTGAACACTGCTCCAAGAACAGGACTCCAAGTATCAAAGTTATACAAGATGCAAGGAGTCCCTGCTTCCCATTGAACAAAGGATCTTAGATGACATCACCCTGGTCACATGACATGAAGTACTGAATGGTGAGTAGGCATGGGGAGACCCCCTCTGATGCCCACTGCACGGCCTATATGCCAGGTAAGATAAAAGATGATTTTATGGGGATGTGAGGGAAACAATTTTTAGCTAATTGTAGGGTGTCAGTTAATAGGGCTCTAAGGGAACCTGTCACAGAACAAGCCTGATGTCATCTAAAAAGAGATGATTCTCATCTTTGATAGAAAACTAATATTACAAGGTGCTATACAGTCCCAGATATGGGCCTCTGGAGTGACACTTCCTCTTTAACCTCTAAAGATGACTCATCTCATGTAAAATATGACTCCTCTCTGCTCATTTTCATAGGACTTGAGGCAATGGTGGTGGTTTAATAGGGTAGAATCTGGTGACTAAGTCCCTTTAAGTATTGTAAAGGCGCTATAGTGAAATGAATACAATCACTTGTGGTCATAAATGAGCAGGAGGGAAGGATACGTCACAAAGCCATTAAAGCCAATGCCAGGAACACCTACCTGCACATATGTCACCGTAGCACAAGTCATACGAAGACTGACACTAATCGACCCCGATATGTAGGAAAATGAGAAGGAATCAGCAGATCTGTGGGGTCCCGAGTGTCGGATACTGATGCCGAGGTCATTCCTAGAAATAACCTGGAAACTTGCTATAATCTGCCTCGCCGGATGGAGACCATGTCGGTTGTCACTCGGCTTTGCCGGATAGATTTGTCAGGGACGTGAAATGGCTTAGGACACATTTATAGCTCAGAAAATCCATGGACATAAGAGAAACGCTTCAACAAACACAAGAAGAGTCTTTTGTACAACAAATCATTTCTTTCAACAAAATGTTCACATGTAGCTCATAAATGGTCTCCAAACTTTTGTTGATGTAACAAAAACATGTTTATAGTGGAAAGTCCAACGCTGAGAAGATTCACCCCCCCCCCCCCCTATGGAGACGCCAGAAAGCAAAGACTGACGTTGTGCTGCCATCTAGAGGCCGCCACAGTGCATAGGCGCGATGCTCTGCAGAGCCTCGGATAGATAAGGTGGTGCTCGCCGCCCCCACGTACACTACAGTCACTCACTGCCGTCCTTCACCTGTCCCTTCACCCTTTCATCCTCTTCAGCTTCCATCTCATCGATGCCTTCATCCTTGTCGTCGTCAAAGTAACGCTCTTCTTCGTCCCGATTGACAATGTCCAAATTATCAAAGTCCGGGTTGTCGTCGACTTCACTAATCAAGAAACATAACACAAATACAGAATGATTATAACGGAAAAGAAAAAAATGGGAATACTGACCGGCTACCCGGGGGAGGGATACGGATCCAATCTTACATCACCTTTCAATAAACTTTATATAAAGCGGTTGTCCATTTTGTGAACATGAACAGCAACTGACCATTATGTGTCTTGTGTTTTTCATGTTTTAGCGGTTTATTCGCTGGCGTCTCCGTGATGGAGTATGGAGACCAGCTGCTATGATGTCTCCCATACACTGCACACAGAAAGGAGAGGGGTATCCCCTTCACAGCCCAAAACCATCAGCACCAGGATGATACAGGCCATTAAAGCAAATGACTGACACCCCCCCCTATGGATGTTCATATAGAAGCTCATAGTCCTCAGTGCAGAGGAGTAATATGCAGGATGCAAAATCTTACTTACCAAGTCTATGTTCACACCTGCCTCTAGGTGGAACGGAAGGCTAAACGGAGAGAATATCAGAACAGCAAGTGTGAACTGGGCCTTACCTGTAGTCAAAATCTCGATCTTTTCCATCCAGAAACCTCTGGTGCATGCGGCTGATGAACTCCTCCCTCATGAGGGCCTTCTCCTCATTGTCCACCTCTCGCTCCTCCTCAGACTGTAGTTCAGACTCTGGAGGGAGCAAATGACCCAGAATGTAATTAAAGAAATCCAGTGCCAAAGTCAGAAGGGGTCAGGTGAGGTCACATCGTGGCAGCAGAGGTACAACACCGTGTTGTACCTGTAGCGGTTATATTGGTTCACAAAATTTGGAAAGATTGCCAAGTAATGAGTGGACCACTCAGAATACTAAAACCTTGTCCTTTGTACCAAAACCTCACACCCCCCGACCAGTGACACCAGCAATCGGTGCTGGTTTACACAGTTTAAAAACCGCTGTCAAAGGCAGAATTTAGCAGAACTTAATTAAGCCATTTTGGAGAGGATTGTCATTCCCAATGACATCAAGGAACAACAATCCTCCCCAAAATTGGGGCAGCGGCGCAGTTTATATGTCACCTATGACTTTGGCAGCGGCATATAAAGAGTGAAACAGCACCGATTGCAGACATTGACGGCGGGAGGGGTTGGAGCCACACACACCTGGTTCTGAAATTCTAATGGACCTGCAGTCCGGTTCTGCTCATCACTCAACAATCACTATCCACAGGGATGAAGGTCTGATTGTTGGGGTCCATCTGCCCGTTTTCCCCAAACCAGAGCTCCACAAGTCATGTCCATGTGAACAAAGCCATGTGTGGGGGAGTGCTGTTAAAGGGGAGGTGCAGGAGTGCGCCGCTGCTCTGCTGACATGGGGCATTACCAACCCAGCCCCTAAAATAATTTTTTCAATGCGCGTGAACTTTACCCACCTTCCTCTTCGTCATCATCATCATCGGATTCCTCCTCCTCCTCCTCGCAGTTGTGCTCCATCTCCCTCTGCGCCTCCAGCCTCCTCTGCAGGGCCTGCTCCTCGCACGAGTTCAGGAGAACATCAGACAGAGATGTGGCCTGGGCCATGTCCCGGCTGTTCTGTGACATGATCTCCTCCTCGCTCTGGTACTGCCCCACATAGTGCTCATACATCAGGGGGTCCCGCGCTCGCATCTGCTCGTCACTGAAATACTCCCCACCTGGTGACGGAAGGACATACAATTTTAGGTTCTTCCATGAGGCCCCTGGTCCGACCAACATGTTTCAGAGACCAAGTCCACAAATGAGGTGGAAAACACTAGGACACACGGGCTGATTCTTGCTACATTGAAAATATAGGTCCCTTAAAGGGGTTGTTCATAATTATATTATCATGTATCCTGAGAAAAAGGGATCACATGTTAGTGGGGTCTGACCACTAATAAGAATGGGGTTCCTGGTCCAATAAACAAATGGAGCTGTAAATGGCGCAGGCACCGCCCTCCTATTCCAAGTACCCGTGGGCTACCACTTACAGCACTTCCCTAAAAATAAATGGAGTTTCCCAGGTCCGACCTCCAAAGGTTAGCAGGTTATCCCCATTGATGTAGAGAGGAGAGAGCATCTTGGGACAATCCCTTGTCACCAGGTTTTATTCCACTAAACTATCAGCCCCATAGGTAGGGGATGAAATGTCCTTTCTAGAATTCCCTCTTCTATGTGAAATCCCAAACCGGTAACCTATAAAAAAAAAAATCTCCCCCAAAGTCAGGTAAATAAGACTCTTCTCACCCCAGTTTTACATGAGATGAGTCATGTTTTTGTGTCATGTTAAAGATAAAAATCTCATCGTTCAGGTCCATTCAAGCTTATGGTTCTGTGATCTACAGAACTGGACACACAGGAAGCTAAATATCGGTGGGAAATGGATCTTTAGCTGCAGCTTGTATCTCCAACTATGTCTTTAGCTGCCTGTGTATCTAGTTCTGTAGCTCCCAAAGTCATAATCCTGATGTGGTCTGAAAGATGAGATCCTTATCTTTAAGGCCGCATTCACACGTCGCGCTTTGGCCTGCGTTTTCCTTGCGTTGGAAACGCATTACAACAGCTGAGGAGAGGCCTAAAGGAAATTAATCACTTGTGACTTGTACTTTTGAGCAGAGCCCTTTAGCTGGTCGGTGTTTTGTGACTGATAAAGGTAAACGGGGGAGATGTCACATAAAAAAGAGGGAATTCCACAAAGGACGTTTCATCCCTGACCTGAGGGGCTCGTAGTTTAATGGTGTAAAACCTGCTGACAGGTTCCCTCACCTGAATAACCCCCTGTCATAGGTCCTAAGAATGTCTATGGTGAGATGGTGAGGAAGCAGAAGCCATAACATGACATTCCCGTACCTGAGATCAGCTGCTGGAGGGCGGCGTACCTCTTGTTCCGGACTTTGGTGTGATGGACTTTCTTGAGGGAGTCTTTCCGGATCTCCTTGAAGTAGAAATCAGCCGTGTAGTCTCCGGATAAGTGTCTGAAGCACTGGAGATGCTCTTCTTTGAGGACCTTGCGGAAGCGCTCCAGGAAGACCAGAGGTTTGGTGTGGTAGAGGTCCAGGAGCATGGACATCTTCTGCTCGGGACTGAACTCGGGCTCTCCCTTCTGCTGGCTGCGGATGGGCACTGGGCTGGCGCTGATCTCGGTGAACATATCCAGGAGGGGTCCGCTGACCACTGCCCGCTCCTCACTTATGGGGTCTTCACGACTACTTAAATTTCTGGCCACTTTCAGGGCCTTGGCCAGTACCTTGCCGTCATCTATACTTGTGTCCATCTCGTCATTACATCCGCCATCTTCCGTTCTCTCGTTCTGGACCTTTTCAGGGGGTCCTGATCCGACATCTCATTAAGAAAAGAGACAGATAATTTATGAACATTATTAATTAGGATATTCTATACACATCCTTCTTTTGGGTGAGCCCTGAGGTTGGAGCGTAGATCCTGACTATGACAGGGTGCAGATCCAATAGACCTGAAAAAGGGTCATTAGGATTTCTCATCTGTGACACCTTAAAGGGGTGAAGGGTCAGGATGGCCCCAGAATAGAAGATACAGGTCGGATTAGTGGTGGTCTCATCGCTAGGACCACACTCAGCCCTCTCATTGCAGGTCCGTAGAGGTGACTGGGGCAGTGTCCATACATTTTTTGGTGATTGTAGTTGGACCCTCTGCAGTGCATCATGGGGGCATGGCCAGCCTGTCAGCCATGTTGTTGTAGTCCTGTGGCAGTCACAGTACAAATGGAGGGGGCAGTTTTTCACTATTATCTGCGGTATTACTAGTGTCTCAGGAAGGGTAGAAGCAATGGGGTATATAATAATACTGATAATAATAATTATTCCTCGATTAATAATTTGCCTCCATGACGTTTTCTATCCACTGGCTGTAAAACTACAACTCCCATCATACTCCTAGCAGCCTTTGGCTACCGGGGAATTTTAACTGTTGTAGTTTTGCAAACGGTGGAAAAGCAAAGGTGATAAATCACTGATGCACAACATTAAAGGTTATAAATACTGCAGTTACACCTCCTGTCACATCCTTGAGCTTCAGCTTCTACTGAACACCCACCAATTCCATTCTGAGAAGTAGAGCAGAGCTCATAACTTACCGTCCTCCTCTTTCTTATCATCCACCGCTACTGATATCCCCGATAACTCCGGAGAAACCTGGCTGGACGCCGCCATTTTGCTCCTCCCGGAAGTCGTCTTTTCCCAACAGGAAGCTCGATAGTAGCCATCTTGCTACACCCCTGGCGCGCTTTACAAAATGCGCCGCCATCTTTCTACTCCTTTTTTTTCTGAAACATTTCCTGAACCGGGGACAGTCACCATACCTCCCAACATTTGGGAAAAGGAAAGAGGGACAAAATGGCGATCCCCCTAAACCACACCCCCAATCACTCCCTGGCCACGCCCCAAATTTTAGCCATATTAAAAATAATAAAAATCATAATTTAAAAAAAAAAAAAAATTATCCTCATTGGGATTTGAACCCAGAACCTGCAGTGTCCATGTACAATAATAACACAGCGCCTCAACCCACTGAGCTATAACCTCAGTGATTAACAAGTAGAGAATTTTGGTAACTAAGAACTATATACTGCCTTGGTATATAGGGAGGGATCTTCTCAGATTATTGTAATTATTGAGACTATTATTATTATTATTATTATTATTGAGATGATTATTATTATTTTTACCATTATTAATAATCATCTCCATAATAATAAAATTTATAATAATAATAATAATAGTCTCAATAATTACAATAATAACCTCTGAGAAGATCCCTCTCTATATATCAGTGCATTAGTCTGTGTCACAGTGTAAATGGCAGATAACATGTCTTACTTACCAGAAATCCCCAGCTCTGTATCACTGGGCTTATAGCTCAGTTAGTTAAGCTTCTGTCTATGGTGCAGAGGGTCCCAGGTTCGAATCTCAGCCTGGGCAAAACTTTATTTAATTTAATTATATAAAGAGCTTGTGTCTGGGGAATACCTGGAGACCATATATGGACAGATAGAGATCTGAGCTGATGACGTGGTCCCTGCTCTCTCCACTAAGCCGACACTTCTCTGAAAAGGATTCCCTGCCCGATGTCTGCTCTGGGGAACCCTAGGAGATGCAGTGACCATATATGGACAGATCTGAAGCTGATGACGTGGTCCCTGCTCTGCGCTAAGCCCGACACTTCTCTGAAAAGGATTCCCTCCCGATGTCTGTAGAAGCCATTCTGTACTGTGAGTTCAGACTTTCAAAGTATTTACTATGCGGACACAGCGCCGGGACACAGCGGGACCTGGGGGGGAAATCCGTGACAATATCATAGCTGCCCGTGACGCGGGGCAGGGGTACGAAAAACGGGAAAGTCCCGTCAAAATCGGGACGGTTGGGAGCTATGCAGTCACAGAGATGTATTTCTTCATGTTTTATAATGTCACAGTGTCATTTTATATTAGAACATGTATAACATTATCCCCAGCCCCTTAATCACTGCTGATATTCATTGGAGTAAATGAGATGTCCATTATAGTGTATACAGGGATATCTTTATACTATAGGGATATCTATTTAATTCGTATCTAATGCAAACCAAAGATTGTGCATTGTCTTAGACTATTAATGAGTGGATTATAGTATCATGCCCCATAACATACCGTGAGTGACATATATCACAGTTTTCTAGGGTAACGTTACTGAATATTTCCACTTACATCTTGTGTTCCGGATTGTGTAAGTTGCTTTTTTTATTCCGAAATCTCAATAGTTGTATTGCTTGTTCATTATACTGATGTATTGCAGTTATAAGACCTGTCAGTCTATGTTGATGCAATGGCTGACACACTGCCTGTAGGATCCTGTCACAGACAGGACCTTACAAGCATCTAGTATGGACAGCTCTTGGGGGTCTTAGCTCAGATGCCATGGTTGCCACAGCACCAACTGAGCAGAGAATCTCCCTGCAGGCATTGAAAAGGTTAACACCCGGTGCAAGCCATGTCCACACTGACCTTACTCATTCAGTTGTCTCAAGGTGCATTCACACGTTTTTGGGCAGGTGTGTAGCGGCTTTGAATGTGTTTTCTTTTATGTGTGTAAGCAGCTGTGAAAATGTTAACACTGCTGCTTACACTTCCAACAATGAAGAAAATGCTTTCAAAGCAGCTAAACACCCAGTAACATGTAAAACGCCATGTGCGAACGCACCCTCAGGACGCCAATGCGTGTTCCCAGCCTGGCCTGGGCTTCCGTGGACTGCAGGAGGCGGCCTGGCGTCTTGTCTGGTGAACTCTGTGCTGGGGTGATGACCTGGGCGCCCCCTCTGGGACCTGAGCCATTTGCTGAGGATGATCGGGCCCTGACGCAGCTCTCCCACACACCAGACATTTTAGGCTATTTCCTCAGAGCTTGGAGGGGGGGGGGGGGTGTTTAGAAATGTTTGGATACATGTCATTTTCAGGAGTGAAATATTCTTCTTGTACAGCTTGAGCTTGTAACATAACACTAGGATTCTGCATTTTCAGGCTTCTTTCTGATCTCTAAATTTCTTGTAAAACCAAAACCAGTGGCCAGCGACTGGCATGATGTCCCCAATGCGCTGCATTTCACACCTGTGTGTGAGGTTTATAATGGAGGTCTCTGGTGACGGGTTCCCTGTGTACAATCTGCTCAGCTCCTCTTGCTCTACAACATGCTGCCTGCAGATAGGACACTATATACAATCTGCTCAGCTCCTCTTGCTCTACAACATGCTGCCTGCAGATAGGACACTATGTACAATCTGCTCAGCTCTTTAGCTATGGGATTTACATAAGGAAAGGGCTTGAAACCAGTTCAAGCTAACTGTGATATGTGTGCCCCCAAATTTTGCAGCTAGATTTGTCGACCCCTCCCCCATCTTTGCTGCATGAATAAAACACAAAACACAATTTGTTTTTCTTCAAAATTCAATACTCACTCCCATCCAAAACAAATAAAAAAAAAATTACAAATGTCTTCAACACAGTAAAATGTGCAAAGTAACTGAGACATAAAGGGAGGCGGCAGCATCAGCCAATGAATTTCCCTCAACGAAATGCATAAAACGTTAATATTCTACAATAAAATAAGTTTTTTATCCAACAACAGAAAAACAAAAACAAACAAAAAAAAAAACTTTAGTTGCAGCCTCTGGTAGAGCCCCCCATGCAGACAGAAGGGTAAAAAGAAAAAAAGTCAAACGTTAAAAACATAAAAGGGGAGGAGCTAGATTATGGGGGCGGGGTCAGAAGTATTTGGGCAGCTGCTTGGTTCACGAGGCATGGAATGCGAGCTGGAGCGGGACAGAGAAGGGTTCGGCCTAAATTTCCAGATAAGCGACTTTGGGATGGACAGATACTAGCTAAGAGGAGGGATATTCACTGTATGTCGCCTTCTTCTTCGGACATGGTAAAATAATATACATGGATGAAGTACTCGGTGCCCCGGACCAGACGACAGGAGTCTGAATATTGGATTCGGAAATCAGAAAAAGTAGGAAGTTTAATCCAATGTGGTTGAGGATCTCAGTCCTGGTGTGAAACCAAAACAAATGTCACTTTCTCCCGCGTAGAGTCTCATGGCGCTCCTCCGTATCTGCCGGGCGGCTGCTCGTAGCCACCGCCGCTGCCTGATCCGTAGCTCCACTGGCTCCACTGACCCTGACCCTGGGGTTGGCCGGGAGGGGGGTTGGGCGGCGCCTGTCCGTGGCCTTGATACTGGTTCCATTGCTGATTTCCATACTGGGGAAAGGGAACAAACGAGAATTATTCATTTATACGCAATTCCTCCATTCCAGAAAAATCGGATCCAACGTTAGATAATAATTTGGAAGCTTTCCTTCAGGTCTTTAACTTAAAGGAAATCGACCATCAAAATTTATCAAGATAAACCAGGGACATTACTCATAGATCCAGGCAGCGGGACTGTGGTAATCATCTTTATTTGTTATCTGTGGCCTCCTTCCTTCTAGTATCAACTATTAATTTATGCTAATGAGCCTGAAGGGCGGTGTTACCAGAGCCCCTCTGTGCTGCAGCTTCACAGGCTGTCTCCCTCTGCTTGCTATAATCGCACACAGCGGGAGGAGGAGGAAGTGCTCTTGCACGTGTAACAGCCTGTGAAGCTACAGCATGGAGGGGCTCTGATAAAGCCCTCCCGGCTAATTAGCACAATTTTAAAAGTTGATATCACAAGGAAGGAGGCCATGGATAACACATATGAGAAGTTACCACAGTCACGGTGCCGGGATCTATGAGTGCCTGTTGTTTTTAGTGGTTGCCCACCTATCTATACAGATCAAGACGTAGATTGTGTTCTTATGGTGCGATCCCCCCACCATAAGTCCAAATCAGTTCCCCCATCTGAAGAGAGCAGCGTGGTATAAGCTCTGCTCAGCTATGACTCCAGCAGTCCCATGTAAGAGGCAATTACTGTCATCATCCACAGCTTATCCATTAAAATGATAATTTGGGCGAACCCCTTGAATTTTATTTGTAGGATTTTGTGCAAAACCTCGAGGAAATGGTCAGGCATTGCCCCCGGATGGCGTCTATTATTAGGTAAAAACCATTTACATAAATTCAGCTCTTTGTACTGTTACCCGGGTGTGATCCGTGCACTTACCGGTTGCTGGTACTGCTGCCCGTAGCCGCCCTGACCGTACGAGGACTGAGATGAGGAGGAGGAGCTCTGTGGTGGCGGCTGGTTGTATCCCGGGGTGTAGCTCTGTGCTCCGCCACTGCTGTAGCTCTGATTGCTGCTGCCGCTGCTGTATCCCCCTCCAGTAGCCCCCTGGTTGTACCCGCCACTACCTTGGCTGTAACTGCTGCTGCTTCCCGGACCCTGGCTATAGCCACCCCCGCTACTACCACCCTGGTTATAGCCCCCTGAGCCTCCCTGGCTGTAGCTACCACCGCTGCCTCCTCCCTGGCTATAACTACTGCCGCTGCCTCCTCCCTGGCTGTAGCCTCCGCCGCTCCCTCCGCCTTGTCCATACTGTCCTCCACTTCCGGAGCCATAACTTCCGCCCTGGCCATATCCTCCGGAGCCGCTGTAACCTCCTTGTCCGAAGTTTGACTGTTGAGAAACAGAAGATGGAAGATGAAATATCGGCTGCACGGCCACAGATACATGGAGACGTACAGGGGAGACAGAATTACACCTACCGCTCCCTGGCCATAGCTGCTGGGTGCGCTGGGAGGAGGGGGATTCGCTGCTGAACCCCCATAACCACCTCGACTGCCAACAGGACTGTAGTTGTGCGATTGACTATCCGGACCAAAGCCGCCTCGATGTTCTGATCCATTATCTTGTGAGCCCCCAGACCACCGGCTTTGCGAGTTCCCTCCACGGCCAAATGCTGCATTTATGGACAACAACGTCACCAAATTGTATGCATTGCAATAGAAGAATATTTCTTCAAGGAACACTCCAGTCACAGTGGCTTCAGTGAATTACACCTTATGCAGGGCCTGAAGGTGGAGCAGGACTCCAGGCTCTAGGAATACAATGACAATGAGTCCTGCTCCTACCTTCAGGCCCTGCACCATGTGTGATTCAGTGAATTGCCCGTGACTGGAGTGTTCCTTTCAGATGCCCCACATGACTAGCAATACTCACAACCACGAGAGCCTCCTCCTCTGCCGTATCCACCACCAGAGTTTCCACCACGACCTTGAAACCCTCCTCTATTTCCGCCCGGTCCACCAGGTCCCCGGTTATCGAACCGCTGGAAGTCACCGGACTGGGCTTCACCTCTGCCAACTCCTCCACCACCAGGGGGCCCTCCACCCCGACCTCTGAACTTCTTTTCGGGGGGTTGTCCTGCCTTCTTCCCTTCCTCGTTATACTGTTGGATCAGCTTCTCCGCCTCCTCCTTCTGCAGCTCAATGTAGATGACCTCTTCAAGAAAGTCTCCAGGTTCTGGGAGACTAAAATTTGCTGTGGAAACACAGGGAAAAACATTGCTATACGGATATGTTACCTCAAAGGGCTGCGCCATAGACATTACGCTCCTATTCTAGGGGTAAAATAAAACAAATTGAAGCTCCCCAGCTCCAAGTTGCTCCAAGTGGGTCACAGGCCAATTAGTGGCCTCCTCAGACCATGAGATGTAAAAGGATGTGACCCTCCATTGTCCTTTGGCTGAACCCGTGATCCCTGGGCAGTTTTGGCTGAGAGTAGGTGCCGAAAACAAAAGCGGAAGATAAATAATTCTAAGTCCACTTTGTTCTTTTGGTACGTCTGACCCCACAAGATTTTCCAGAGCTCAATTATAACAATGGTCTTAACGTGGATCTAAAGGATCACATTTCTATTTCCCCCGATCCTATGAAGGGTTAATGCAGTACATGAGCTTTATGGAAAAACCCTTTCAGAACCAGCTAATACACGGACATTGCTAAATTGGTCGGTCCTGACCGATAGGAAGTCAACCAATCGTTATAATGTGGGACTTAAGTCACACGTACGTTATCCACTCAGTACAAGAGCGAGACATCCAGCACGTGCAGCCCCCATAACATTCAAATCAGGGTCTCAGCATCTCCATTTCTGTAATTGATCTTATTATTTTACATAAGGTTTAAAAGGAGGCAGCTCCAACAAGTGACACCTAGAAAATAAATGTTTTTCCCCACAACGTGTGAGATTCCTGTTCTCAAAAACACACATCGGGGCCTCTAGAACAAGTACAAAGCATCCCTGGCAATCCAGCTGTTACACTCATCTATCCTGTTGTTAGGGGTATTTGGGCCATCACCTTTCGCGCTCACCCTATAAAGCTCTGCATGATGCTGCACCTCCCTACCTCTACTCTCTCATCTCAGAGATGCTGATAAAACCCATCTCTCTAAGCAGATTTATCACATCACTAACTGCATGAAATGTCAACTCTCCCTTTACTAACCCGTCCTGTGTCCTCCTCCCATCTGTTATCCGGCAAACACCAGATATATACAAGCTCCCGGCTTCTCTGCAGTCACTTTCACCTTGGACTTTGTATATAAGATGCGGCTGATGACTGGTTCCAGTAGCAGAATTTTTATTTATAAAATTATTTTATTCTGTTCCCTTATAAAGAATGGCTGGACCATTAAACAAGCTCTAATACCTCTGTGTCACCCCCTCATCCTCATAGACTGTAAGCTCTTGTGTCACCCCCTCATCCTCATAGACTGTAAGCTCTTGTGTCACCCCCTCATCCTCATAGACTGTAAGCTCTTGTGTCACCCCCTCATCCTCATAGACTGTAAGCTCTTGTGTCACCCCCTCATCCTCATAGACTGTAAGCTCTTGTGTCACCCCCTCATCCTCATAGACTGTAAGCTCTTGTGTCCTCCCCTCATCCTCATAGACTGTAAGCTCTTGTGTCACCCCCTCATCCTCATAGACTGTAAGCTCTTGTGTCACCCCCTCATCCTCATAGACTGTAAGCTCTTGTGTCACCCCCTCATCCTCATAGACTGTAAGCTCTTGTGTCACCCCCTCATCCTCATAGACTGTAAGCTCTTGTGTCCCCCCTCATCCTCATAGACTGTAAGCTCTTGTGTCACCCCCTCATCCTCATAGACTGTAAGCTCTTGTGTCACCCCCTCATCCTCATAGACTGTAAGCTCTTGTGTCACCCCCTCATCCTCATAGACTGTAAGCTCTTGTGTCACCCCCTCATCCTCATAGACTGTAAGCTCTTGTGTCACCCCCTCATTCTCATAGACTGTAAGCTCTTGTGTCACCCCCTCATCCTCAGACTGTAAGCTCTTGTGTCCCCCCTCATCCTCATATACTGTAAGCTCTTGTGTCCCCCCTCATCCTCAGACTGTAAGCTCTTGTATCACCTCCTCATCCTCATAGACTGTAATCTCTTGTGTCCTCCCCTCATCCTCATAGACTGTAAGCTCCTGTGTCACCCCCTCATCCTCATAGACTGTAAGCTCTTGTGTCCCCCCTCATCCTCATAGACTGTAAGCTCGTGTCACCCCCTCATCCTCATAGACTGTAAGCTCTTGTGTCACCCCCTCATCCTCAGACTGGAAACTTGTGTCCCCTCACGCCTAGTGTTCCATATGGCTATTCGCTACCCAGTTTTTCACATTATATCAGTTTTTCGTGACCACATGATGCGGCAGGATTATTACCTTTCATCTCAAGCACTGCGTGGTCAGGGACGTCCTTCCCCTCCTCATCCGTGCGCTTTACAATACGATCCTTGAGGTCGTCATCCGTGGGGCAGATTATTACGGCCTTGCGATTAAACCCCTCGAATGGCCGCATCTTCCTGCGCTGGGCTGTGCCGTAGACGTTTGTCTGTGGAAGAGAAACGAGAAGTGAATATTCCGGATAAACGTTCCCAGGGTCTTAGTGTAATCCCCGCGCCCCGTCGCCCGCTCGCACCTGGTCCAGGATGTAGTTGCGTTTCCTACGGGCCGCGATCTGGATCAGTTGGTTCAAACACTTTGTGGCTTGTTGGATGAGGACATCCCAGCGGCCGGCGTAGTTACGTTGTCTCCGGAGACCCATGACCTGGAAGACACAAAGTAAATATTAGGAAGTCTCTTTGTATCCAACTATTTTCGGTGAAAGTCATTATTTCCTACAAGAATATGACATGTGGAGCCTCTCACTGTGACACAATGCAGCTACCATCTTCCTTAAAGGAATCTTCCATCTAAACCCATCATAGATCCAGGCACCGGGACTGTGGTATCTTCTTATATTTGTTATACATGTTGTCCTTCCTTCTAAAATCAGCTTTCAAAATTATACTAATGAGCCTGAAGAGCTCTGGCGGTGTCAACTGTTCCAGCTTCACAGGCTGTTACACTCTGCCACTGTGTAAGATTACAGCAAGCAGAGCGAGGTGCTCCAGCAGGGTAACAGCCTGAGAAACTGCAACAACAATGGGCTCTGGTGACACTCCCAGAGTCCTTCTGCCTCGTTAGCATAATGAGTGACTGCAGCAATATTTTTATATTGGTTATCCATGGCCTCCTTTTTTCTAAAATCAACTTTTAAAATTATGATAGTGAACCAGAAGCACTCTGGGGGTATTACCAGAGACCTTGCATGTTGCAGCTTCACAGGCTGTTACACTGTGCAGGAGGACTTCCCCCTTCCCACTGTGAGGGAGTGGGGGTACAGTTTAATAGCCTGCAGCATGGAGGGGCTCTGGTAACAAATATAATAAGATGCCACAGTCCCGGTGCCTGGATCTATGAGTAATGTCCCTGGTTTATTATCATAGAGTTTGATGGTAGATTTCTAAGGTAGAGCCTTTCCGTCTTATATTCCGGCGCCTGGAGGCTTCTGCTCCCTTACCCTCATCTTCTCCATGATGGCGTTGGTTCCCAGGATGTTATATTTCTTCCCTGGGTTTGCTGCTGAGTGCTTCATCGCCCACGTGGTCTTGCCGGCTCCGGGCAGCCCCACCATCATTAATATCTGAGATAGAATAAGACGGACACTTATAGATCCATAATGTTTGATGGGCGATTACAGACCAGAACATCCTCTGACAATCGGCACTCACCTCACACTCGCCTTTGTTCTTGGGGGGTTCTGTCCCCCGTATTTTCTCGTAGTGGGGTACATGCTGGATGAACGTGTACCCTGGTGGGCAGCTGCAGAACGGCTCCGCTCTTTGGCCAAAATTAAATTCCACGCAGCAGTTCTTTACCAAAATGTGAGGGAATAAGCCCTGGTTCCCTACAGAGCCCCGGCTGACGCGGAAAGCCGTTCCCAGATAGCGGCCGTTCTTGGAGAAGGAGATTTCGATGTCGCCCCGAGCTTCAAAGTCCTGAAAGATTGGAAATAAACAATTGGTATTATCAAAAATTATGGCCTAGTGATCCTAAAAGACGGATACCAAAAAGAGCGACCAACAGGAGACACCTCCCAGTCCATCATGCAGCAAATATCGCGGAGGCATAAGCCCCAAAATATTTCTCTGGATTCTCCCTTCCCGTCCCAAGTTTCACAATGTATTTGTAATTGAGGGGGGCTCTGTCCTCTCTCACCCCGCCCGCATTCGGGAAGAACCAGTGAAACATCCACATTAGATGCTGGTCTGCTCCAGGACTATGGAAAACCCCTGGGAAGCCGAGGCTGGAAAGAAAAGCGCATGATCCGGGTGTCGCTCCATTACAGGCAGTTTGTTCTCAAGTCGAATCTGTATTTAAGTGGAAACTGTATATTTTATCAAAATTTTTTTGTCCCAGTGACTATTGGAGTTTCAAAATTCAGGATTATGAATAAAGCTTCATTACAGACACCTTACAGCTGATCATTGCAGCCTGGGACTATAGTAACATCCAGAGAGGTCACCAGAGGTCACAGGGGGAAGTCTGTAAGTCGGGTGTCCTTAAGTAGGGGACCGACTGTACAATGCAGAAGGGTCAAGGACCCCCCCTTCATCCAATGGGTCAAAGACCCAGCTTTACCCAATGAGCGGCCTCCGTCAGCTCCTGTGTTGTACCCTGGTCCAAAGCGATTCCTCCCCCACCCCCCTCTACTCTGAGGCCCATGTCTACAACACGGCGCCACGGCAGGGTCAGTGCGTGTTCATTGAGGTTTTTCACCCTGGGGGCGTTTTTTCATATCTCCTATAAAAAGCTGCAGATGATCTAAGGCCCCAGTTCAAATCTCTGTGGATTTCAGTCTATTTCCCGAGCTAAAACCAGGAGAGGTTGAATGTACAGAACTCGTACAAGTCTTTCCTTACCTCTGTGCACTCACTGGAAAGACTTGTACCTGTTCTGTCCGCTCAACATTTCCGGGTTTTGGCTCAAAATAACTGAAGACCTAACGGAGATGTGAACAGGGGCGAATAAACACAATCACCTTTAGGCCTTGTGCACGCGGATGTTTGCGCTATACATGTGTGTGTGCATTAGGCCTGAGCTGGATATTCTCCACTACACTCTATGCAGATTATGTGATGTACAATGTATAACGTGCGACATTCCCCATCAGACGTACAATAAAGCAGCCGATGACGTCATTCTCCGCAAACGTCTCCCCGTAGTTCTCAAACTTGCTGTTGGTGGATTTCTTTGCCGTCCCCCCGTAGCCATAAGAATACATTTCCTCTCCTGTAAATTGACAAGAGAAATCGGTTTAGATATAAGATGATGAAGATCGGTCAGAATATTATGCTCTGTACAGCGCTACAGAATATGTTGGTGCTTTATAAATAAAGGAATTTTTATTATTATAGTCGCTTCAAATTGTTCAGTGCGTTGTGTCTGTGGAGCGGAGTGCGACAAAAATGATCTAACCTATACAAGTCTTGTATCCTGCATTAATAATAGCAACAGTATTGATTGAAGAAAATCTACCATCAGAATCCATCCTGAAAAATCAGGGACACTTACTCAGATCCAGGCACCGGGACTGTGGGAATCTTATTTCTGATATGCACGGAGTCTTTCCTTCTAATATCAACTTTTAAAATGAGGGTAATGAGCCTGAAAAGCTCTGGAGCCATTACTTGTTGTAGCTTCATAGGCTGTTACACTGTGCACAGTGCTGCAGGCTATTAAACTGTCCCCCCTCCCTCATAGTGGGAAGGGGAAAGTCCACCTGCATAGTGTAACAGCCTGTGAAGCTGCAGCATGCAAGGTCTCTGTTAATACCTCCAGAGTCCTTCTGGTTCACTAGCATGATTTTAAAAGTTGATTTTAGAAAGAAGGAGGCTATGGATAACAAATATAAAAATATTACTGCAGTCACTCATTATGCTAATGAGTCAGAAAGACTCTGGGGGTGTCACCAGAGTCCATCGGTGTTGCAGATTCACAGGTTGTTACACTGTGCACGAGCACCTCGCTCTGTCTGCTGTAATCTTACACAGTGGCAGAGTGCAAGAGGCTGTCACGCAACAGTTGACACCCCCAGAGCTCTTCAGGCTCATAAGCATAATTTTAAAAGTTGATTTTAGAAGGAAGGAGGCCATGGATAAGACATATAGGCAGATACCACAGTCCCGGTGCCTGCATCTATGAGTAATGTCCCTAGTTTATCAGGATGGAATTTGATGGTAGTTTTCCTTTAAGAGGAGGTAAACAAGACTCCATCGAGGTGTTCACTCACCTAACTGTGTACTGCAAGAATCCAGGGACCACCCAACGCGGACCACATGGGGGTCCGGCTCGCTGGCTGGGAGATGTCCGACAGCGATTTCTTCCTTGATCTGTAGATGACATAGGACACTATTACGATGAATGTTATAGCTCAGTCTGAGACATGTGGAGACCCCCGGGGGGGATTTATCAACTAGTCTCACCTTTATCTCAAAGCAGACCCGACCCTTGTTCACCCCGTGTGTAGCGCGGGCTCCGGACCACAGATAAGCGAACCCCTCCATGGTGAGGGGGAAACCTACAGTGCGGTCCTTGCTGAGCTTGAAGTGAAGGTCGCTGTTATCTGGAGAGATAAAGATGGAGACGACTTTTACCATCAATACAGAAGACATTCTGATCCATGAGGCCAGGACAACCAATCAATAATACTCTGAGGGGCGTCACACTCACATTTTTATGGCCATCCTATCCTATGAATAGGTCCTTATGTTCAAATTGGTGGAGGGGTCCGACATCCAGCCCCCCCCACACAGATCCTGTTCTTAGCAGGAGATACACATAGAACGGGGCAGGACAGAGACAGCTCCATTAACTGTATAGTGGCTGAACCAAATCTACCATCCATCATCCCCAAGCCTGATAAACCAGGGACATTTCTCATAGACCCAGGCACCGGGACTCTGGTAATCTTCTTATATTTCTTATCCATGGCCTCCTTCTTTCAACTATTATAATTATGCTAATGAGCAGAGGGGTTCTTAAAGGTATTTCCAGAGCCCCTCTGTGCTGCATGTTCACAGGCTGTTACACTGTTCCCTCACACAAGGGGGGAGGGGGAATGCTCCTGCACAGCATAACAGCCTGTGAAGCTACATCACAGAGGGTATAAAGCAGAATTATCGTCCAATTCGGACGTGTGTACCCAGTTGCCACTAAAATGTAACTTTTAATGATATTTATTTAAAACATAGAAGGTAGCACAATGAAGGAAAGATAGGGTACAATTCCAATAAACTAAGATTAAAATTACAGTCGATTAAGTTGAAAGAGCCTTTTTTCCTTTTTTCTCTTTAGACTAGATCGGGGGATAGGTCATCTGAGTGTTACTACAGTGTAATGATAGTATACTCCGGATTAGTTTCAGTATTTCACTGTGATCTATTTAGTGAAGGATACTTCAGTAGGTATATGTTCCCACTTTTTTATTTTTATTTATTTGGAAGCCTTTAGGGGGTATTTGTGGGGGTGTGTAGGTCCTCCCTACCCCAGGGCGAGTATCGCCCCTCTAGTGACCTTAGGCTCTGGGGGTTTGTGCGGTCCTCCTTCCCTAGATCCTTTTGCTAGATTCCGGTATATACTTCGTAGATTCTACATTTGGGTAGATAAATTAAACACTGTATTCAGTAGTTTATGCTTCGCTGACATCCCTCTTTTGCTCTACAACTATCGTGCTGCTCTAAAATCCTAACAATATAGCCCCCCCGACATGTGTCGCTGCACAAGGCAGCGTCCTCAGGGGTGCCGGGACTATAATGCGGCACACCGCGTGAGTCACTGTTTTTTATAACTTCTCATTATGACGTAATAAGAGGGGGCCCGTTCCTCATACCCAATCGGTGGGCTCTATTCCAGAGGCTAAAGGTGGCCGAGGGTTGTGATAGCCGATAGCCAATGGCAATCGGGGGCTGTTTCCCCTGTTATCCAATCAGCATGAAGCCGCAATGTGACATCACTAAGGCTGGCCATTTACCGCGCATGTCAGTTTTTCTTAGTGTTAATCACTTTTAGCTTAGTGCGCATGCGCGTGGGCTCCATAACTGGAGTCCTGCGCATGTCTGCCTGTCTTAGTCCGCATTTCCACTGCGCATGCGCATCAACTTAGAGCTCCGTGCGCTCAGTTCCCTCTCCCCGCGCGTGCGTGTGGACTTAGGGTTTCGTGAGCTCAATTCTCTATGCGCATGTCTGCGGACTTAGGTGATTTTTCACTCTATCTCCCATGTTTCTTATTTCCCACAAAGGTTGAAGGTGGACCCAGGTAAGTATGCAATTTCTACTGGTTAGGGGTTATCTGTTGGTCATAAGGAACATAGGAGTATTGAAATGGGCATGCTGTTTCTGCTGGCTCGTGATTGTCTATTGGTATTAGGGGATATAAGGATATTAGATAGTGACATATCTGTAATTAGTTTGCGGTCCTAATCTCTCTAGGGGGCCTCCATTTATAGGTCTATATTTACAGTGGTGTGTCTAATTTTACATATTTAAAATTTTGAGTGGTGTGCCTCTTAAATTGGAATGTACTTAGTCTTAAAAATTCATGTTTATTATGATTTATTCAGAGAAAATTCCTTTACTAATGAGATTTATTCACAAGAAAGCTGCATAGGTGAATCCCTCATTTAGGCCTTTCGGACTCAGAGTTCCCAGCCTGTAAATCCATTTTGCTTCTAGCTGGAGGAGGTCTCGATCAAGGTCGCCCCCTCTTATGCCTGTTCTTAGGTGGTCAATACCCCAAAATCGAAGTTGCTCGAGGTCCCCATTGTGTGTGGACTTCATGTGTTTAGAGAGGGTTGTATCTTTCTTTGTTCTTACTGTGCTGAGGTGGGAGGAGACTCTTTTTCTTAGCTCCTGTATTGTTTTCCCTATGTACATCTTTGGACATCTACATTGTGCCACATATATCACCCCTGTTTTACAATTAATGAAATGTCTAATCTGGTAGATTCGGGTGTTATCTGGATTGGAGAATTCTTTTTTCCGAGACATATATTTGCAGAGGGAACAATCCCCACATGGGAAGGACCCGGTTGTTCGGGGTGGCAGCCATGTCCGTGGGGACGGGCCTTTCTCTGCAAAGTGGCTATGTACCAGAAGATCTTTCAGGTTCTTCCCTCTTCGATACGTTATCGATGGGTGTTTTGTTAGGGCGGGTTGGATGTCATTATCGGCCATCAGAAGCGGCCAGTATTTTTGGAAGATATCTATTACTTCCTGTGAGTAGCCGTCGAAGGTGCCTATACATCTTAATGGTCCCTGCTGTTCTTGCTTTTTTTCGCTTTTTAGTAGGGTTTCACGGGCTGTCCCTCTCGCTTTTTGGTAGGCTCTATGCAGAGCCTTCTTGGGGTACCCTCTAGCTAAAAAGCGTGTGTACAATTCTCCACACTCCTTTTCAAATTCTACGTCTGTTGAACAATTCCTCCTCGCCCGGAGGTACTGTCCCACCGGGATACCTCTTCTGAGGGGAATTGGGTGCCAGCTTTTCCAGCTCAGCAGGTTATTGGTTGAGGTCTCTTTTCTATATATTGAGGTCTGTAAGGAGCCCTGTTCGTCTATTCTGATGTTAAGGTCTAGAAAGCAGATATGGTCCTGGTGTATTTCTGAGGTAAAGTGCATTCCTATTAGGTTAGTGTTCAGGCAATCGACTCTGAGTCCGAAAGGCCTAAATGAGGGATTCACCTATGCAGCTTTCTTGTGAATAAATCTCATTAGTAAAGGAATTTTCTCTGAATAAATCATAATAAACATGAATTTTTAAGACTAAGTACATTCCAATTTAAGAGGCACACCACTCAAAATTTTAAATATGTAAAATTAGACACACCACTGTAAATATAGACCTATAAATGGAGGCCCCCTAGAGAGATTAGGACCGCAAACTAATTACAGATATGTCACTATCTAATATCCTTATATCCCCTAATACCAATAGACAATCACGAGCCAGCAGAAACAGCATGCCCATTTCAATACTCCTATGTTCCTTATGACCAACAGATAACCCCTAACCAGTAGAAATTGCATACTTACCTGGGTCCACCTTCAACCTTTGTGGGAAATAAGAAACATGGGAGATAGAGTGAAAAATCACCTAAGTCCGCAGACATGCGCATAGAGAATTGAGCTCACGAAACCCTAAGTCCACACGCACGCGCGGGGAGAGGGAACTGAGCGCACGGAGCTCTAAGTTGATGCGCATGCGCAGTGGAAATGCGGACTAAGACAGGCAGACATGCGCAGGACTCCAGTTATGGAGCCCACGCGCATGCGCACTAAGCTAAAAGTGATTAACACTAAGAAAAACTGACATGCGCGGTAAATGGCCAGCCTTAGTGATGTCACATTGCGGCTTCATGCTGATTGGATAACAGGGGAAACAGCCCCCGATTGCCATTGGCTATCGGCTATCACAACCCTCGGCCACCTTTAGCCTCTGGAATAGAGCCCACCGATTGGGTATGAGGAACGGGCCCCCTCTTATTACGTCATAATGAGAAGTTATAAAAAACAGTGACTCACGCGGTGTGCCGCATTATAGTCCCGGCACCCCTGAGGACGCTGCCTTGTGCAGCGACACATGTCGGGGGGGGCTATATTGTTAGGATTTTAGAGCAGCACGATAGTTGTAGAGCAAAAGAGGGATGTCAGCGAAGCATAAACTACTGAATACAGTGTTTAATTTATCTACCCAAATGTAGAATCTACGAAGTATATACCGGAATCTAGCAAAAGGATCTAGGGAAGGAGGACCGCACAAACCCCCAGAGCCTAAGGTCACTAGAGGGGCGATACTCGCCCTGGGGTAGGGAGGACCTACACACCCCCACAAATACCCCCTAAAGGCTTCCAAATAAATAAAAATAAAAAAGTGGGAACATATACCTACTGAAGTATCCTTCACTAAATAGATCACAGTGAAATACTGAAACTAATCCGGAGTATACTATCATTACACTGTAGTAACACTCAGATGACCTATCCCCCGATCTAGTCTAAAGAGAAAAAAGGAAAAAAGGCTCTTTCAACTTAATCGACTGTAATTTTAATCTTAGTTTATTGGAATTGTACCCTATCTTTCCTTCATTGTGCTACCTTCTATGTTTTAAATAAATATCATTAAAAGTTACATTTTAGTGGCAACTGGGTACACACGTCCGAATTGGACGATAATTCTGCTTTATACCAAAACGTACTTAAAGTACCCAGCCGCGAGTCGGTCACAATTCACAGAACTCTATTCCTTGTATATAGTTACATCACAGAGGGGGCCCTGAGAACCACCCAAATAGACTTATTAGCATAATAATAAAAGTTGATTTTAGGAGGAGGGAGGCCATGGATAACAAATACAAGAAGATCCCACAGTCCCGGTCCCTGGATCTATGAGTAATATCCCTGGTTTATCAGGATGGGTTTTGATATAATGAGAGATAATCTACAGTAACCGGGTCTCACAACTACACATAGACCAGCGCTGTCTGCGTCCTGACCCATGCTCTGTCATTCAGAGTGCTGGGACCCCAACAATGTGAGTGAGGAGCTTCTCTAAAGGGGCTATACAGTGTGTGTATTGGGTAACTTACCTCTATACATCTATTAATAGTTACTTTACATATCCGGAAAGCACTTACAGTTATCCAAGACGACATAATCCTCGTCAAACGCGTCGTCCTCATCGTCACCACCGCGACCCTGCGGGGACTTCCCCCTGCACAACAGAGATGTGTATCAGACCTTGTGTCCGTGGGTGTAATGATCAGCTATAGGGGGTCCCTACAATCACCCTCCCTGTACCTCCTGTCATCTCGGTGCTCGTAGAAGCCTCGGCCGCGCTCTTCATACGGTCTTTTACGATTCTGGAAAGGCTGTGGGGGTCCTCCAGCGCTGGGACCTCTGTGCCCCGGATCGGGTTCCTCTTGTTTAAATTCCGTTTTTAGACCTTGAAGAAAACAATATACATTATTACAATGGAGACAGGTAAGTGATCCCCTGTAACTAGTGCGCGGCACAGGCTTCAGTCTTATGGTCTAGTCCACAGTGTGAAACTTGGTCTGACCCGACCCAACGTGTTATACGTACAGGATGACACAAAGGTCCAGTGTCATGCGGTGAAATAGCCCTTCTGCCCCTGTTTGGGTGTCACCATCTGCAATAGGGTCTCCAGAAGGTAAGAAATGTGATAACCAGTAGCCAATTGTGTCACAGCCACAGAAAAGGGGGCATTATATCAGCCCTTTATCTTTACCCCCCCCCCCCCCCCCTTTAATGAGGCTGTGGGCCGGATTAGACACATGGGCCATGTATTGACAGCCCTGATATTAAAGGGGTTCTCAGGAGGTGGAAAAACATGGCTGCAGGCTTCCAAAAACAGCGCCACACCCGACCATGGTTACTGCCAGTACTGCAGCTCAGCTGTATAGAAATGAATGGAGCTTAGTTGCAATACCACACACTACCCATGGTCAGGTGAGGCGCTGTTTTTGGAAGACTGCAGCCATGTTTTTCCACCTCCAGAGAACCCCTTTAAGGAACGGGCAGCCACCCGAGACAAAACAGACTTTGGGAGCCGTAATACACTACAGCTAGCAGTGGTGATCCTCAGCTGATCCCTCATTGCTCTCCGGGCCCTGAACCGCAGCAATGACTCCCGGAGCTTCAGTGCGGCGGCCAATGGCCTCAGTCCAGTATAGAGAGGGGCAGGGGGGCACGGTCGGGCGTACTACAGCAGTCTAAGTCTGCATTTGGGTGGCTGGACATCCCCTTTACAGCTGGTAATGCAGGAGGGGGTGTGACTACACAAGGATACATCAGGCCTCTCCAAATGCGAAGCAGAAAGCCCCCCTGACTAGAATGACGGGCGAGGGGCACTCAATATTTCGAAATGGGAAAAAAATAACTACAAGTCCCAGCATGCCCCGAGAGCTGCCCCGTGCCAGGACCTGCACACACATTACCGATGTTATGTGGAGGCGGCGCTGGTTCCATGGATCGTCTATCAAAATACGGGTCTCGTTCTTGTTTAATCGGATCCATCCTGTGAGGAGGTGGGTAGCCGCCGCCGCCGCCGCCCGGGGGGCCGTAGTGATCCGGCTCGTGGTGCCCATAATCTGGAAGAAGAGAAGGAAGACGTCAGATCAGAGTCTATGTGCACCAATAGCAGATTCCGATTTAAAGGGGTAGATCCAAGTTGTAATGTTATCCTGTACGTTACCGGTGCAGCCCTCTCCCTCTCTCTATACGGCTGAGATGCCATATTATTTTTTTAGAAGAAAGCAGCCATCTTTTCCTACCTGTGTACAACCCCTTTAAAACTTGGGCCATCCCCTTTAAGCAGCACAGGGAAGGGCTAACAGCCGGAGATCCATAGGTTCTAGCAGATACTTCATACACAGCAGAGGGTCCGGAGGTTTGGGTAGAATGGGGGGAGTCCTGGCCTATTGGGGGGTGACTTATGACCCCACTGGACACTTACCACTTATCCAATGCTGGTGACCTTACAAAATCTGAGTATTGGACAGGACTGCTCAGGGGGTCTTAAAGGGAATAACAATCTCATTGATGAGGGTCTCCACAGAACAGGATATCCTGAATTCCCATTCTGTGTAATGGGTTCAGGCTGTGCACAGCGCTCAGGTATCTCCATATTAGTCCCATTAGTGACCCCCATCCTCATGATCTGTGGGTGTCCCAGCTCTCAGATCAGACTGGTATCCCCTAGGGATAAATATCAGACTTGATACAACCATTTAAAGGGGTTGAACATCAAATTTAGGAGTCTTAAAGGCATTTCCCATTGAAAGGGACAGATCACACAGCGCAGGGAGGGGTCGTGCACATTCATCTCTGTGACACCCTGACCCCATAGATTAGAGCATCATGACATCAGATCTGTATATACGGTATACACACACTGTACATCCCCTTTAAGTAGAAAATCCCCGTATGAAGTGACCAGGCGCCATATTCCTCCCCGACTCCTTCTCCTTCACTTATTCTCACTGCAAATCTCAGTGAAAACGCAAGATGTTACACCCCCACCCCCGATCATGTGAGACAACCGCAAAGGGAACCGCAGTAGTGTGCACGGGGCATTGTTCTCCCCTGCAGTCTCCGCACTCCCCATAGAAGCCGCGCACAGACATGAACAATCGCACCAGATGTGCCCAGCGCTTACATCGGCCTTCCCCGTCCCTGCGGAAATCCCTAGGGGGCCCCGAAGCGTATCCGCCGCGATGGAAGTGATCCCCCATCCTCTCAGCTCAGCCGCGCGGGTATCACAGGAGGGCGGACAAAATGGCGACGCCTGCCTCCCCCTCCGCTCTCTTCGCCGTCCGCTCACCAGCCACGCCCTCTAGTGACAAATCACACCACCGCGGCAATCCTAACCAATAGAATCCCTCATCCTTTGCCTTCTCATCCGGTGATTGGTAGGCAACAAAATGGGCGGTAGTAGAACCTACCAATTACATGAGCGGAAACTGTCTCCTATGACAACAGGGAGAACGGATAGGTTAGCGCGCCGGCCATGTTTGTCTACCCAAGACTGTGCGTGCTTCACTCCAAGAGGAGGTCATGAAGAATGTCAGCCATCTTAGTACACCCAGTATTGCTCATCCCGGTCCTATTATATAATGAAGGCGTAATTGAATACAGCACATAAAAACATAATAAAAAATACTGTCACACACTGCGTTTACGAGGATCATTTTAGTCCTTATACTCAGTTGGTTAAGTATAGATCACAGGCACCAATCTTTGTCATGGATAAACATATTGCGCCATTTTTCCTCCATTAAGAAAGAAAAATTGTAATTTTATTGGTCATAAAAGAAAATTTGTGTCTGAAATAGTGGAAAGAGGGGAAAAATTTTTTAGCAGATAATGGTAGTCTTGGAAATGTCCAATTTTATTTCATAAACACAATTATTTTCCTGATTAATCAGTATTTAGCAAAGGAACAGTAATGGAGGTGCGCTAGGCCCCTTGTCGGCTCCTCTGGTCCTCAGTGCAGCCTTACTCCACACCCCACACAGTATGATTTCCCCCTCACATTGTGTCCCCCCAGCTCTGTCACATTGTTGCCCGTCTAATATTGTGCACCCTGCTCCCCCTCGTGTTAAAGCCCCCTCCCTCTAGCAACTCCTCCTGATATAGTCACTCCCAGCAGCTCCCCATTTATTTTGCCCCCACCCCCCCAGAAGATTTCTCCATTATTTTGCCCCACCCCCAGCATCTTTCCCTCTTATTTTGCCCCTACACCCCAACAGCTTTCTCTCTTATTTTGCCTACCCCAGCACCTCTCCCTCGCATTGTACATTACTCTTACTGTGACCCCCAGCAGATCCCCCTCATATTGTGTCCTCCCACGCAGCTTCCCTTCTTATTTGCCCCAGCCACTCCCCCCTCTAATTTTGCCCCTTTCAGCAGCCCCTTCTTATTTTGTTCCCCACCAGCGCCTCACCCTCATATAGTGCACCTCCAGCAGCTCCCCCTCTAATAGTAACATAATAAACACATGCTGTATACTCACCATTCCCCTGCAGCAGCTCCTCTCTCCTTGCGCCGCGTACCAGCGGAAGATATCATCACATCGTCAGCAGAAGCAGAGGCACAGGAATAGTGCAGGGAGCTGCCGGCTTGACGTCCAGTGGCTCTCCTGGCACATAGCCCCCACGAGGCTGAACAGTGGCTGGATGGAAATCCTTCAAAGTAGGGTGGGTCGTCTGGGTGGCCATGGGCCCTCTAGAAGGTTTGGGCCAGACCAGAGTTTGACTGAAGCAGAAGCAGGTCCCTGAGGAAGGTGGTGGAGAAGTCACTGGCTGCTCGGAAAATAATCAATTGTATTTGTATCTTTAACGGGAACCTGCCATTTTACCCCATTACCTGCCCCATCCTGTAGGTTATGAAATGTCCTTTATACAATTTCCTCTTTTCTGTGAAATCTCCCCTCTGTACCTACAAAAATCTCTTCCGCTGTCTTGTGAAAATGAGCAGAGAAGAGTCATATTTTGCCTTGGGTGAGTCAAGTTTAGAGACTACAGCTCTATCTTTGTTCTATAGCACCTGGAAAACTACTTTTGGTGTCATATCTTATCTTTTAGATCTTATCAGGCCTGTGGTGTGATCTATATGCTGTGACAGCCTGTCATATGTTGTTATTGGTTGTCAATTGTACATTCAGTCTGCAATGATATGTTCATGCTCATGTTATGCATGCTGCCACCTAGTGGTCAAAGTTTTTATTGTTTGATAATTTGCTTGCTGTATCTTTAAAGGACACCTGTCATCAGGTCTCTGCCACTAGTCCTGTCACCTCTACCTGTTGGAGCAGCTCACAATGATCCCATCCCAGCCTTTATCTAGTTATTTCATACATTATTCACTGTAAAATCATCTATTCTTTATCATGTAAATGAGGCTGGTCACATGGTCAGAGGCAGTGATGTCACTCCTGTTCCCCCTCCCCTCTCCTACCCCTGCTCATGTCTGTGTGTGATGTATAGTAAAGCATTGCTAGTGTGTGTGCTGCATCTGCAGACATGCTGCATCCTCCTAATACACAGAGACACAGACATCAGCTACACAAGTACCTGACCTGTTCTGCTGTAACATGGCTGCCTGGAGCTGTTGTATCTCTCCTATACACACACACAGGCTGCAGGGGGCGCCAGCACCAGGGAGCACATCATTATACAGCCTCACATCATTATACAGGTTGTCAGTCAAGCACTGGGGGTGTGGCTGTGCCTCCCACTCATGAATAGAGTGGACAGCTTGAATATGCTAATGCTTCATTGGACATTTCACAGGTCATTTGCATACAGCTTTAGGACCTCATTGCTTAGGTTTACAGGCATGTAGAGGGACAATGAAGGGATAGAGGCAATGCTCTCTAATGGCAGAATATGAAAATATATTTAGATTAGGGGGGTTATTTTGCATGACGGGTTCTCTTTAAGCTAGCTATCCCATCATGCACTGTTGCCCAGTTTCTCCTCCTCTTTCTGTGACATCACTTCCTCCTTCTTCATGCTGTCCTCCATTTGTGACTGTAGCAGACATGTTCATCCTCACTGTGCAGTAGCAATGTGTTGTGACCTCATGTCATTTCTAAGGTAAAGCTATTACACTGAACCTAAAGCACATCCATTGCACCTCCCTTCATGCACATGGCCACGCTGTGGAATGAATGTCAGTGAGTTCTTCTATCTACCATCCAGTTTATACGGAGACTGCACTCACAACCTATCAGGGTCTTCTCCAGCGTATATCTGTGGCAGAATAATCTACAAACCGGCAGGTTAAAGTATAATGCCCCATTCCCACTACCCTATGGGGGACGTATTCATGGCCGCAAATTTGCGGTCATCCCTCCTCCTCTCCATGGCGCTGGATGTATGCCCATCCGGTCGTAGCCATGGGGGCATACATTTGTATAAATGCGCCCTAACTCTGATTTCATAATGATTTTTAACAAATTGTCTTATATTGCCCATATTGTGCTGCTTTTCTTTCCAGTGTTATGGAATTTTTCTGTTATGAAATTTCTTCTCAAAAATCTTTCTCTACAGCTGCATGTGCCATGAATGTGAGTTATATTTAGGATGCCCACAGTTCTGATGATGCCTTTCATTTGCTCATTAAAGGGCACCTACCACCCCGATTCTACCTATAAAGGTAGAAGGGGTGGTAGGTGGATGAATGGGACGTGAGGATAGCCCTTTTTTGGGCTAATCCTCACGTCCCGGGTGTCTTTTAGAAAACTTTATTGCAGGCATATGTAAATTTTTTCATGCGGCTACTGGGGCGTGGAGTAGCCGGACACGAGGCTACTAGTCGCAGCTACTCCACGCCCCAGTAGCCACGTTACTCCGCCTACCAGGTATTCTTTGGCGCGCAGCACCTCACAGCTGGTCCTGGTCCCCTGCGTTCTGCGCCTTCGGCTGCACGGCCGCGGCTCCGGGGCCGGAGCTACTGCGCATGCGCAGAAGGCGGCAGATGCTTGGGGACTCGTACGAGGGCGCACAGCTACGAGGAGCTGCGCGCCGAAGAAGCCGCAGAAAAAAATGTACATATGCCTGCAATAAAGTTTTCTAAAAGACAACCGGGACGTGAGGATTAGCCCAAAAAAGGGCTATCCTATTCATCCACCTACCACCCCTTCTACCTTTATAGGTAGAATCGGGGTGGTAGGTGCCCTTTGGGTAATTTAGCAGTAAATCCAGTCAGGTTCTTACCCTTAAATCCACTGAACACTGCAAAGAGTACATACAGGATGTATGCAGTGAGTAGCCTGGCAGCTAACATTACATGCAATAACTAGTAGAAACCAGCAGTGAAATAGTTACATGAAGAGTATAGTTTGTGCTGTGTGAGCATTCAAAGAAACCTACCAGTTGATTTGATGCATTATGAAGCAAACATACCGTGAGAATGCTGTAGCTACACTGATGCAGAAACATATCTTGTTTAATCCCTGAGCCGGATGCTAAAAAAACAATTCTAAAATGAAAATAATGAAGCTCTCTCGCTCCTTTGGCTGAGCTCAGCGCTTTTCCTAGCACATTAGTTATGCACTGCTCCAGAGAATGATGCAATCCATGGGTTGTGCCAGAAGGCAGAATAATCAATTGCTGCACCATCCCCCCAGCTGCAGTGTATGAGTGATCCAGCTCAGGGTGATTAGTCCTGTCTGGACTGTTCAGAAAGCTTGTATGTAATGTGGATCCAGCTTTCCCAAGGTCCTGAATTCTATAATAGTTTTTTTGAGCAAAACTACTTGGTTCAGAGATTAAACAAGATATGTTTCTGCATCAGTATTGCTACAGCATTCTATGTTTGCTTCATAAAGCATCAAATCAAATGGTAGGTTTCCCTTAAGGGTTAAAGGTATTGTAAAAAGTGTCTGAAGAGTAGAAGGTGGGGAGGGGGCTGCAGAGTAATGTATGACACTAGTGACAGACAGTCAGGTCATCTCACTATAAAGAGCCGGCTCTTCTGGCTCCTGTGCAGCTCCCTATGTAATTAGATAGGGAGAGGTTTTGAGGCAGTCAGACGCTCCAATTTTAACTCTTTATTTTGGTCTAAGCCTTTTTTTGCAAAGAAATTAAGACTTTTTATTAATGTAACAGAAACAGATGTAGTAAAGCCTGTCATCCTGCACAATCCTCTTCCAGCAGCAGCAATGATACTGGCAATAGTGAACAAGAGCGCCCTCTAGCGGTGTCTTTATGTTGTTACAGTAATTTAAGAGAAAGTATTGAAAATGATCCAAAAATTTATATCGGAAAAAGATATTAAAGCAATTCATCAATAAGTAGAGATCTCCTGTACTGTGATATTACAGAGAAATCATTGTCCTTGTGCAGTGACATCACTGTGTGTATTATCCTGTACTGTGACATCACTGTGTGTATTATCCCTGTACTGTGACATCACTGTGTGTATTATCTCTGTACTGTGACATCACTGTGTGCATTATCCCTGTACTGTGACATCACTGTGTGTATTATCCCTGTACTGTGACATCACTGTGTGTATTATCTCTGTACTGTGACATCACTGTGTGTATTATCCCTGTACTGTGACATCACTGTGTGTATTATCCCTGTACTGTGACATCACTGTGTGTATTATCCCTGTACTGTGACATCACTGTGTGTATTACCCCTGTACTGTGACATCACTGTGTGTATTATCCCTGTACTGTGACATCACTGTGTGTATTATCCCTGTACTGTGACATCACTGTGTGTATTATCCCTGTACTGTGACATCACTGTGTGTATTATCCCTGTTCTGTGACATCACTGTGTGTATTACCCCTGTACTGTGACATCACTGTGTGTATTATCCCTGTACTGTGACATCACTGTGTGTATTATCCCTGTACTGTGACATCACTGTGTGTATTATCTCTGTACTGTGACATCACTGTGTGCATTATCCCTGTACTGTGACATCACTGTGTGTATTATCCCTGTACTGTGACATCACTGTGTGTATTATCCCTGTACTGTGACATCACTGTGTGTATTATCCCTGTACTGTGACATCACTGTGTGTATTATCCCTGTACTGTGACATCGCTGTGTGTATTATCCCTGTACTGTGACATCGCTGTGTGTATTATCTCTGTACTGTGACATCGCTGTGTGTATTATCCCTGTACTGTGACATCGCTGTGTGTATTATCCCTGTACTGTGACATCACTGTGTGTATTATCTCTGTACTGTGACATCACTGTGTGTATTATCCCTGTACTGTGACATCGCTGTGTGTATTATCCCTGTACTGTGACATCGCTGTGTGTATTATCCCTGTACTGTGACATCACTGTGTGTATTATCCCTGTACTGTGACATCACTGTGTGTATTATCCCTGTACTGTGACATCACTGTGTGTATTATCCCTGTACTGTGACATCACTGTGTGTAATATCCCTGTACTGTGACATCACTGTGTGTAATATCCCTGTACTGTGACATCACTGTGTGTATTATCCCTGTACTGTGACATCACTGTGTGTATTATCCCTGTACTGTGACATCACTGTGTGTATTATCCCTGTACTGTGACATCACTGTGTGTAATATCCCTGTACTGTGACATCACTGTGTGTAATATCCCTGTACTGTGACATCACTGTGTGTATTATCCCTGTACTGTGACATCACTGTGTATTATCCCTGTACTGTGACATCACTATGTGTATTATCCCTGTACTGTGACATCACTGTGTATTATCCCTGTACTGTGACATCACTGTGTGTATTATCCCTGTACTGTGACATCACTATGTGTATTATCCCTGTACTGTGACATCACTGTGTGTATTATCCCTGTACTGTGACATCGCTGTGTGTATTATCTCTGTACTGTGACATCACTGTGTGTATGATCCCCTGTACTGTGACATCACTGAGTGTATGATCCCCTGTACTGTGACATCACTGAGTGTATGATCCCTGTACTGTGACATCACTGAGTGTATGATCCCCTGTACTGTGACATTACTGAGTGTATGATCCCTGTACTGTGACATCACTGAGTGTATGATCCCCTGTACTGTGACATCACTGAGTGTATGATCCCCTGTACTGTGACATCACTGTGTGTAATATCCCTGTACTGTGACATCACTGTGTGTATTATCCCTGTACTGTGACATCACTGTGTGTATTATCCCTGTACTGTGACATCACTGTGTGTATTATCCCTGTACTGTGACATCACTGTGTGTAATATCCCTGTACTGTGACATCACTGTGTGTAATATCCCTGTACTGTGACATCACTGTGTGTATTATCCCTGTACTGTGACATCACTGTGTATTATCCCTGTACTGTGACATCACTATGTGTATTATCCCTGTACTGTGACATCACTGTGTATTATCCCTGTACTGTGACATCACTGTGTGTATTATCCCTGTACTGTGACATCACTATGTGTATTATCCCTGTACTGTGACATCACTGTGTGTATTATCCCTGTACTGTGACATCGCTGTGTGTATTATCTCTGTACTGTGACATCACTGAGTGTATGATCCCCTGTACTGTGACATCACTGAGTGTATGATCCCTGTACTGTGACATCACTGAGTGTATGATCCCCTGTACTGTGACATCACTGAGTGTATGATCCCTGTACTGTGACATCACTGAGTGTATGATCCCCTGTACTGTGACATCACTGAGTGTATGATCCCCTGTACTGTGACATCACTGTGTGTATTATCTCTGTACTGTGACATCACTGAGTGTATGATCCCCTGTACTGTGACATCACTGAGTGTATGGTCCCCTGTACTGTGACATCACTGAGTGTACTATCCCTGTACTGTGACATCACTGTGTGTATTATCCCTGTACTGTGACATCACTGTGTGTATTATCCCTGTACTGTGACATCACTGTGTGTATTATCCCTGTACTGTGACATCACTGTGTGTATTATCTCTGTACTGTGACATCACTGTGCGTATTATCCCTGTACTGTGACATCACTGTGTGTATTATCTCTGTACTGTGACATCGCTGTGTGTATGATCCCTGTACTGTGACATCACTGTGTATATTATCCCTGTACTGTGACATCACTGTGTGTATTATCTCTGTACTGTGACATCACTGTGTGTATTATCCCTGTACCGTGACATCACTGTGTGTATTATCCCTGTACTGTGACATCACTGTGTGTATTACCCCTGTACTGTGACATCACTGTGTGTATTATCCCTGTACTGTGACATCACTGTGTGTATTATCTCTGTACTGTGACATCGCTGTGTGTATTATCTCTGTACTGTGACATCACTGTGTGTATTATCCCTGTACTGTGACATCACTGAGTGTACTATCCCTGTACTGTGACATCACTGAGTGTATTATCCCTGTACTGTGACATCACTGAGTGTACTATCCCTGTACTGTGACATCACTGAGTGTATGATCCCCTGTCCCCTGCGTTGTTCTGGTTACATGTTGCGCTCATAGACTGTTACATTGTACAAACTCACTTTTCATATTGTTTATTTTTCACTTACAATCATGAGAAAATCCTCAGTTTATGATTTCATATTCGCTTATAAATCATTTGCATTGGAACAAATATCAAGGTGACAGATTTATTTTGCATTCATTCCATATGATCCCCTAATAGTAAGACAATGTGGAGAGACATAGGACAAGAACGAGAATAAGAATATGGTAGTATGTGTGATGCTGATAGTATGTATGATGCTGATGGTATGTATGATACTGATAGTATGTATGATGCTGATGGTATGTATGATACTGATAGTATGTATGATGCTGATATCATGTATGATACTGATATCATGTATGATGCTGATAGTATGTATGATGCTGATATCATGTATGATGCTGATAGTATGTATGATGCTGATGGTATGTATGATACTGATAGTGTGTATGATGCTGATATCATGTATGATGCTGATAGTATGTATGATGCTGATGGTATGTATGATGCTGATAGTATGTATGATGCTGATATCATGTGTGATGCTGATAGTGTGTATGATGCTGATATCATGTATGATGCTGATAGTATGTATGATGCTGATGGTATGTATGATACTGATAGTATGTATGATGCTGATATCATGTATGATACTGATATCATGTATGATGCTGATAGTATGTATGATGCTGATATCATGTGTGATGCTGATAGTGTGTATGATGCTGATATCATGTATGATGCTGATAGTATGTATGATGCTGATGGTATGTATGATACTGATAGTATGTATGATGCTGATATCATGTATGATACTGATATCATGTATGATGCTGATAGTATGTGTGATGCTGATAGTATGTATGATGCTGATATCATGTATGATGCTGATAGTATGTATGATACTGATAGTATGTATGATGCTGATATCATGTATGATGCTGATATCATGTATGATGCTGATAGCATGTATGATGCTGATAGTATGTATGATGCTGATAGCATGTATGATGCTGATAGCATGTATGATGCTGAGTGTGTATGATGCTGATAGTATGTATGATACTGATAGTATGTATGATGCTGATATCATGTATGATGCTGATATCATGTATGATGCTGATAGCATGTATGATGCTGATAGTATGTATGATGCTGATAGCATGTATGATGCTGATAGCATGTATGATGCTGAGTGTGTATGATGCTGGTAGTATGTATGATGCTGATGGTATGTATGATACTGATAGTATGTATGATACTGATATCATGTATGATGCTGATAGTATGTATGATGCTGATAGTATGTATGATGCTGATGGTATGTATGATACTGATAGTATGTATGATGCTGATATCATGTATGATGCTGATATCATGTATGATGCTGATAGTGTGTATGATGCTGATATCATGTATGATGCTGATAGTGTGTATGATGCTGATATCATGTATGATGCTGATAGTATGTATGATGCTGATAGTGTGTATGATGCTGATAGTATGTATGATACTGATATCATGTATGATGCTGGTAGTATGTATGATGCTGATAGTATGTATGATGCTGATAGTGTGTATGATGCTGATAGTATGTATGATACTGATATCATGTATGATGCTGGTAGTATGTATGATGCTGATAGTGTGTATGATGCTGATAGTATGTATGATGCTGGTAGTATGTATGATGCTGATAGTGTGTATGATGCTGATAGTATGTATGATGCTGATATCATGTGTGATGCTGATAGTATGTATGATACTGATATCATGTGTGATGCTGATAGTATGTATGATGCTGATATCATGTATGATGCTGATAGTATGTATGATGCTGATATCATGTGTGATGCTGATAGTATGTATGATGCTGATAGTATGTATGATGCTGATATTATGTGTGATGCTGATAGTATGTATGATGCTGATAGTATGTATGATGCTGATAGCATGTATGATGCTGATAGCATGTATGATGCTGAGTGTGTATGATGCTGATAGTATGTATGATACTGATAGTATGTGTGATGCTGATATCATGTATGATGCTGATAGTATGTATGATGCTGATAGTATGTATGATGCTGATATCATGTATGATGCTGATATCATGTATGATGCTGATAGTATGTATGATGCTGATAGTATGTATGATGCTGATAGTATGTATGATGCTGAGTGTGTATGATGCTGATAGTATGTATGATACTGATAGTATGTGTGATGCTGATATCATGTATGATGCTGATAGTATGTATGATGCTGATAGTATGTGTGATGCTGATAGTATGTATGATGCTGATATCATGTGTGATGCTGATAGTATGTATGATGCTGATAGTATGTATGATGCTGATAGTGTGTATGATGCTGGTAGTATGTATGATGCTGGTAGTGTGTATGATGCTGGTAGTATGTATGATGCTGATAGTATGTGTGATGCTGATAGTATGTGTGATGCTGATAGTGTGTATGATGCTGATAGTATGTGTGATGCTGATAGTATGTGTGATGCTGATAGTATGTATGATGCTGATATCATGTATGATGCTGATATCATGTATGATGCTGATAGTATGTGTGATGCTGGTAGTATGTATGATGCTGATGGTATGTATGATGCTGGTAGTATGTATGATGCTGATAGTGTGTATGATGCTGGTATTATCATGGTGATAGGACACATGATACTATATTGCTGTATATTACATGAGAGGTTGTATCACAGACGCCATCGTAATCCTTGATCTTTGAGGGATATTTATTACAAGTAACATATAGTGAATAGTAACATACGATCTATGAGGAGAGATACTGGACCTAGCAGAGGGCTCAGGGCTTGAGGAGGACATCATAATGCACCAGGAATCCATCGTTATACACGTAAAGTTTGCGCTCGTTGGCGTTATAGCTCAGACTGTGGATCTTCTCGGACATCTTCTCCATCATGAAGCTGATTGGACCTCCTTTCCCGGTCTTGGTGTCGAACTTGTAGAAGATTTCCTCATTCTGTTTGCTTACAGAGCGGGTGGCGTAGAGCACTCCGCACATCATGAAGGCATTGGTCACACCAGTCTTCATCATGGTGGTGGTCCACACCTTATCCACTGTCATGGTGGCAACGTTGATTTTACCGACCACCATTTTCCCGGCACTTTCTTCGGTGGAATAAATCACCCAGAGACCCTTCTCATCTGACGCAAAGTCCATGTCTTGGAAGGTCACTCCGGAGTAGGAGAAGCGGTTGTTGAATGCGGCATTGGGCAGAGGCTTCCTCTGGTAGACCCCACTGGTCAAGCTTACTTTACAGATTTCAGGAGTGTTGAAGCAGTTGTAGTACAGATTATTATTGTAGACGATGGCGCCTGCACCCTGACCGGCAAGAGTGTGGTTCCACTTGTTCTTATTGAACACCGAGAGGGGCAGGTCGATGGCGTTCTTGTACAGCAGTATGTCATTCAAGGTTGGGTAGATACGTATGGATTCTAGAAGTCGGCCTTCAGGATTGAGCGGGCCGACCCAATACAATGATTTCTTTGTGGTGTTCCAAGCCGCATCCTTGCCCCATGCACCAGTCTTGTATGCCACACCCTTCCAGTTGAGTTCCATAAAGTTGGGTTTGCTGATAGAAGATAAGCCGTTGTGCTGACACGATCCTTCGGAAGAAAAAGTTTTTAGAATTCCAAAAAAATTAGGAAAACTAGGAAACCCTACCAGGGCATTTACACATCATGCAGGTCATAGTCCTGCCTATTATCTAGGGTTGAGAGCAGTTTGGAGGACTATTTGAAGGGTTACAAGATATTGGGGCATCTTTACAAAGGGTCCGCGGACCGCATTTCCGCTGGGTTTCCCGACTATTTCCGTTTTGTTCCGCATTTAACAGGGGCTTTTGGCGCACGTGATCGGATTTTTGCCGACTTTCATGCAACACAAATTGGGGGCCATGGCCGTCGGACAAACCGACTGATTCAGACTGAGTGCGGGATTTAAAATTCAAATTGTGTTGCAAGACATGCACTCACATGCACCGGGAAGAAGAAGGTGAACTCCGGCGGACCTGAGCGGGGAAGCAACACATGGAGGATATTGGGTGCTCAATCTTGTTGAATCACGGCAGACTCCATCCTCGTCAGACAACGCACCTCGGGGATCGCGCAGGGACCGGGTAAGTAAATGTGCCCCACTGAGCTTGAATGGGTTTCGGTAATACCACTTTTCTCCTGCAGTGGCCACTGCAGAAGAAATGTGCAGCTGGTGTCTATATCAATCAGTCAATCAGCGGTGAGATATTGGGGCACATTTACTTACCCGGGCCCTGCGCAATCCCTGAGGTGCGTTGTCCGACGAGGATGAAGTCTGCCGCAATTCAACAAGATCGTGCGCCCGATATCCTGCATGTGTCGCTTCCCCGCTCAGGTCCCCGGAGTTCACCATCTTCTTCCCGGTGCATGTAAGTGCATTGTCTTGCGACACAATTTGAATTTTAAATCCTGCGCTCAGTCTGAATCAGTTGGGTTGTCCGACGGCCACGTCTCCTCAATTTGTGTTGCATGAAAGTCAGCGCGGTTGTGCCAAAATCGTCGGGAAACCCAACGGAAATGCGGTCCGCGGACCCTTAGTACCTGTGCCCTATTATCTCTGAAGTGGGTTATTCTAGCTGGGGCCCATGTTTGGTTGTCCTATTTTGCTACACTTACAATCTGTCAGCAGTGAAATTTGTGCCTTCAGATCCTTGAGCACATGTCCCACAATTATGAGGTAGCCAACTCACCAAGTGGTACAATTCCTGGTCCTTTGAACTTCATGTTCTTCTCACAATCTACAAGACGTTTCTTGAGAATTTCCATATCTCTCTTTGCTTTGAGGACATTATTCTTGTCGAGGCTCTCCAGCTGGCCAACAGTCTTCGAAATATTCTTCACCTAGAGATAAAAAGTTCATGATGTCCTTATTACTCAATATTACAGAACTTAGGTCCTGATAGGGGATGTCTTCACCATAAGGTCTACTGCAAGAGGAAAACAAATACCTCGTTATACAGACTCTCCACGTGAGCGTTGCTTCCGTTGACTTTGCCTCTTATTTGGATGATAATTATCTCCATCTCCTTGATCTCCTTCTTGAGGGTGTCAAAGTTTATTTCGACTAGACCTTCAGGACGCATCTTCTCCAGCTTTTCCAATCTCTTGGTTAAGTTAATGAGTTTCTCCACGTAGGCGTCTAGTCTGATGTCCTGCTCTTCTATCTACACAAACATGAAATGGAGTGGAAATGGAATATAATTATAGGGAGACTGTGAATTTGAAGGTCTTTTCTTCTTGTAGGCCATCTGAGTTTGATTATTTGTGGTCTAGTCTATGGTAATGGGATGAACTGTACTTGTAGCCTAGGTTGGGTTGCAGTGACTTCACTTACAGACGAGGTACTTGTTGGTTCTCCGCAGAGGTACAGTTTATCCCAAGTCATCTCAGTGTGGTGGCCCAATGGTGGTGGCTTCCTCTTGAGGTTCTCCTCCTATTCTTACTCCAGGGTAACATCTGTATTGCAGTCCCAGAAGCCAAATCTTTACCTACAACTCTCTCTTAATCCTAAGCCAAATACCTCTTTCCACCCCAACTAGACCCTAAATGACCCCATTTTATTACTCTTCATAACTAACAAATGACAGGAGATCTTGGGTCTGATGAAGGTTCCCAGTGAATGGTTTTGCTTACCTTCTGCATTTCATCCTCCACGCGGTTGGTCAGGCGTACGGTTTCATCCTCTAGGGCACCTACTCGTTGTGCCGGGAAGGAGCTATCTGGTAAGAGGACGTCACAAACGCAGTGGTTCACTTCATTCATCTTCCCTGTAAAGCTTCGGTTAACCTGGGGGGTTGAAATGGATAAATTATTATAATTTACAACAACGTCAAATTATCTCCCAACTGGACATCCATGGGGCCAATCTCCAGTATCTCATTGTTGTAGATTTGCTTTACGTTATCTCTGATTTACACGTCCGTGCTAGATAATTGGCTACCGGTCATAAAGACTACTTTACCGTTTTAGTGTTTTCTAGTATCTTCATTGGACACAGAAGGAAATAGGTTAAAAATACCTTTTATCACCTTCCCCAAATTTTTGTGTCTTTTATTGTTCCGCTGAGGCTGGAGGAACTGGAGTTATTTCTGTAGTCCCCAATGTTCCAGAGTATCCATTGTCAATATCGTCTGTCTACAGTCATGTGGGAGGCCCTGGGCTGGAGTCATCTGTGCTGGCCCCGCCCATCTAACTAATTGATATCCAAAAACAATGACATTACTGTGGAACGTTGGGGGAAGCACTTATTAAAGGATGTAACGAGTTTGAGTGGATGGAAGGGAGGAAAGTTCCTCTTTAAAGGGGTTTTCCAGGAATCCTGAAAAACCTAAAAATCCTGGAACCAAAAAATAAACTAAAATAAGATATACTTACCCTGCTTCATCCTTGTTCCAGCCCTGTGGAGGTCGTTCCTTCATCAGCGCTACTGGTTAGGGGGTCACGTGATACGTAGATGAAAATACATGATACCACACCCATTGTACTGCACATTGTCATTTTATTCATATTTAGTAACACGTCATACACTATACATAGGTGTAATATATAACACAGTCTAAATTCCAAACATAAAAACGGGCTTTGTTATGTAAAATTTGTATGAAAAACTGTCAATAATATATTGTAATATCACAACACAAGAGAATTATAAAATAAAAAAATTCTTAAAGGATTTGTCCAGGAGGAAAAAATGGACACCTACTAATGTTATTCTTTGTCTTCCTTTTGTAAATATACACATTTCTAAATTTTTCAGCACCCCTGAAGCATCTCTTGCTAAAGGAGTTGTCTAATGATAGATAATGATAGTTGCTGCAGTGACCACCACTAATCACCAGCAAACAAGAGAGGCTGCTGTGGCCGGCTTTTTTCCCTGCAGTGGCCACTACAGGAGGAATGTAGTATGACATGCAGCCATTTAATTCAGCCAATTCAATGACATTCCTCAGGAACAGTAGGGGAACAGTAGGGGCTACAAAGAAACTTCCAACTATGTTAGTGTAAGGGGAGTGACATGTAGGGAAGTGGGGAAACTGGATGGTTTGAGTCCCCCAGAGCAAGAGCTGTTGTTTCTTTGTGCCATACAGTAAGAAAGTGCTTAGTATAGGTACAGCTAATACCCTGCTGCAAAACCTGTGAGCAAAGTGCTTAACCCCTTAGATGCCACCAACAATAGAGACTGGGTATCTAAGAGGTTGTCTACAGTTATTGCCCACCTTATTGGTTCCTTTTGGTGCATGTGGGTGTCTAAATGTATGTGCCTGTGTGAGTCTGGGATGCATATGTGTGCATATAGCTGCATGTATGTATGTATGTTTATATGCATATTTATATACATGTGTGTGCATATGGCTGCATGTATGTATGCGTATGTATACATGTGCGCATTTGGTTGCATATATATATATATGTGTGTGTGTATGTGTCTGTAAGCGTATGTGTGTGTGTATGTGTCTCTGCTTGCACATGCATGTGTTTGTGCATGCATATAGCTGTATGTATGTGTACTGTGTATCTGCATGTATCTATGCGTATGTAGCCCGTTATAAAAGTTCTGCAGCAGGTGTGTATTAGGAGGTTCTGTGGCAGCTATTATCATAACTTAAAGTGGGGGATAGCCTCAAATTTTGAGGTTGCCCTGTTGGACTCCCTATACTGCTACTATGCACAGCACCGCACTGGACATACGAGATGCGCCGGCAACACAATGATGTTACTGCATCACTGGCACTGGATGACACTACTACACGATATATATATAATTCTCTGCATTATTTATTCACAAGATGTTACATAGTGATAAAGATTTTAGTGCACATCCTGCAGAATTGTGAATGATGTAGAATGCAAAATGCAACACAGGATTAATATATACAGACAATTCCCTGCTTACGTACAGGATAGGGTCCATAGGTTTGTACTTAAGTTGAATTTGTATGTAAGTCGAAACTGTATATTTTATAATTGTAACTCCAGACTAAATTTTTTTGGTCCCTGTCACCATTGAATTTTCAACATTTTATGCTGCCATGGTAACAAGGATTATCAATAAAGCTTCATTAGAGACACCTTACAGCTGATCATTGCAGCCTGGGACTATAGTAACATCCAGAGAGGTCACCAGAGGTCACAGGGGGCAGAGGGGACTGTCTGTAACTAGGGGTATATATCTATATCACCATCTAATTGAATGTGATTGATATTGTATCTGTCACATCTCACCAGCCAATAGCATTCCTTTATCTTTAGTTCTGTGTGTTCCGAGATGATCTCCCCGTCCGGTGCCGATTCCGTTACGCTCGGAGCAGTGGGGTGGCTCATATGCCACCTTTTCATCAGGTAACGTCTGTAGAGGAAAGGACGTAACATGGAGGACATAGGATTCAGGGATCCAATGGGTTAATGTGAAATAGTGGGAATTGTACTAGAGTGGAAATTATAGTAATATAGTAATGAATGAGTAGCAAGATTTGCAATTGACCTGGTGGTCAGTGGTGGTCGGTTCTCAAGATCGGTGGAGGTCCCTGTCGACCCCCCATCAATCAATTATTATACCCTATACTGTGGATATGGGATAACCTCAGGAGTAGCCAAGTAGTTTGGTTGTAGGTCGGCTCCCTTTGACTCGATGCAATTATCTGGCCATGACTGGGGGAGATGGTAACCAATCAGCGCTCAGCTTTCATTTTCTCTTAGCTGTTTATAAAAACAAAGCTGAGCTCTGATTAGTTTCCATGGGTAACCAGAACAGTTTTACCTCAGACACTTCTGGTAAATCTCCCCCATTGTTTTTATGCCTGAGACAGATGGAATCAGCTGATCATTGGGGGATCCAAGGGATTGGACCACCATTGATCCGATACTGATGACCTATCCAATGGATCCATCATTAATGTATAGGCTGAAAATAAATAAAGAAGTTGCAAGATTTGGCAAGTCTGTCCCAAAGACCTAAAGTGCCCATATTTCAGGATGGACTTTCTAAACATCCATATATATATATATATTACAGCAGCCAAAGTTAAACTATTTTTGTTTTGTTGTGGCTTCCATTTTTCCAAAACCTACCACAGGAAGCTAAGCCATATTGTTTCCGAACCTTTATCAATCAAAATGTACAGCTTGACCATTGATCTCAGGGAAAAGACACCTAATATGGCCACACTTCCTGTTTTATGGCCGCACTTCCTGTTTTATGGCCGCACTTCCTGTTTTATGGCCGCACTTCCTGTTTTATGGCTGCACTTCCTGTTTTACGCCACTACATCTGTAATTATGTCTTAGATGCCTCCTTATTTGATAGAATTTACATTCTCTACAGGAAGAGATTAGAAAGTGAGAGGGATACAAGTCTTATCATTGCAGTTCACATTAAAGCCTTTTGTCTTGTTTTCTCTGGGAGTTTCTCGACAGGTATATTCCAGGCCACCGACTGCTGCGTGTTGTTGGCATCATGATGGCCGACTCTCTACAGAAGGGAAGGAGATAAAGAATAAGTTTTGATTATCTCATGTAAAATAAGTTCATTTATTAAAATTAACATATGCTAAAGTAATTTGGTGTGGTTTAACCTAAGTAGTATTATGTGTAGTCAATGTAGGAGGGGCCCAACAGAGAATCGGAGGATCCTTCGGTGGGCCCAGGCTCTAACCCAATACGTGAGTTTGAGTCCTCACACTTCTGTGCTCTTAAATCTCTGCATTGGCCTGCTCCACAACACTCCCCAATGATCTGAATAAAAGCTGTACCAGACTTATCGTTAAATATTACAGCAGTCACTCGGAGCAGAGGGGAGGTTCTTTGTAGAAGCTTAGTGCACAGTCTTACAGCTTTCACTCAGAGCAGAGTGGAGGGTCTATGTAGAAGCTCAGCGCACAGTCTTACAGCCATCACTCAGAGCAGAGGGGAGGTTCTTTGTAGAAACTTAGTGCACAGTCTTACAGCTTTCACTCGGAGCAGAGTGGAGGGTCTATGTAGAAGCTCAGTGCACAGTCTTACAGCCATCACTCAGAGCAGAGGGGATGTTCTTTGTAGAAGCTTAGTGCACAGTCTTAAAGCTTTCACTCGGAGCAGAGGGGAGGTTCTGTGTAGAAGCTCAGTGCACAGTCTTAAAGCAGTCACTCAGAGCAGAGGGGAGGTTCTTTGTAGAGACTCAGTGAAAAGAGCACAGCAGTGTGACAACATGCTCCCAGTGCTCATAAAGAAGCTAAAATCCTGGGACATAAGTCCAGTTTTTGCAGTCATGAGGAGCTTAGCTACATACACTCAGATTTGGTTAAAGGGCTGCCCCTACCTAACACTGTTGGCCAACACCGCTGACACATTCCCTTTAAGCATTGTCAATTAATAAGAAAGTTTTTGCACTGTGTTGCCCATTTAAGACGATGAATGAAGTCATTCTGAGTATTTCCTGACACTTCCAACCACGTCCAAGTTGGTGAAGTTTTTTATTTTCGCTAAATCTTATCCTAGATTATACTTTTCCGAATCCATTATATGTAGCATTTTCATGAAAGTAAGATTTTATATATCGTCACATGGCTGGAAGTGTGCAGAAATACTCAGTATCACTGTGCATTGCAACATGTCATAAGAAGAGAAGAAGACAAAGGAACGTACCAGAGAATTTCCAATTTTTCTTCTTGAAGGCCGCCATTTTGTTGTAGTCACTTTTGGAGACGAGCTTGTGGCGATTCCCTGCTTCTCGGGTTAGTTGATGCTTCCAGTAAAAAAAACGAATCACAAGGTCCTTGTCTTGGAATATGTCTTGCTGTGTATTTTATTGTAGTCCTAATCCAGCCATGTAGCCATGTAGAGAAGATATTTGGGCTTCTGCCCATATTTGGTTCAACTTTGAGTCAGTCCTGGTAGATGTAGATGTTTTTACCCACTACTCATCTCCTGTCCTACACCAATACTTTTCTCTTATCCACAGAATAGGTGATCAGTTTATTATTGTTGAGGACTCGATAGCTGGGACCTGTAGTGATCACGAATATAATGGTGCCTATAATAGTCTTCAATGGGACTTCAATGGTCCCATAAAAGTAACCTGAGTGGCCCTAACATTTGGACACCACCACTACATGTTGTAGCTCATACCAGTTAAGCTTTCATAGATTTTGGTGCAATTTTAAGGTGTATGGTGTCACAATTTAGGCCGTTCCCACTATCTGCATAGCCACACCCCCTTACCTGCACAAGTTGTGAAAGCATCTAAAAAATCCAAAACACTCAAAAATGTAGCCCAAAGTATGTCAGGCAAGTCGTTATGGGGCGAATTATACCCAATGTATACGTATATTCAGAGTCAGTGCCAGCACTGGGCATACCTGGGCAAGTGCCGAGTCCCAGAGCTGCAGGGCTGGGGTCCTTATAAGGTTGCACATGAGGAATCCATATGGGGTAAATGGGACTTTATATAATGAATTCATAGGGTGTGAGGGGGATGTATATAATATAACCATAAGGGGACTGTACATACAAAAGCCATGAGGGGGGCTGGATATAAAATACCCATGCGGGGGCTGTATATAAAATACCCATGAGGGGCTGTATATAAAATAACCAAGAGGAGGCTGTATATAAAATAACCAAGAGGAGGCTGTATATAAAATACCCATGAGGGGGCTGTATATAAAATAACCATGAGGGACTGTATATAAAATACCCATGAGGGGGCTGTATATAAAATAACCATGAGGGGGCTGTATATAAAATACCCATGAAGGAGGCTGTATATAAAATAACCATGCGGGAGGCTGTATATAAAATAACCATGAGGGGGCTGTATATAAAATAACCATGAGGGGGCTGTATATAAAATACCCATGAGGAGGCTGTATATAAAATACCCATGAGGGGGCTGTATATAAAATAACCAAGAGGAGGCTGTATATAAAATACCCATGAGGAGGCTGTATATAAAATAACCATGAGGGGGCTGTATATAAAATACCCATGAGGGGGCTGTATATAAAATACCCATGAGGGGGCTGTATATAAAATACCCATGAAGGGGCTGTATATAAAATACCCATGAGGGGGCTGTATATAAAATACCCATGAGGGGGCTGTATATAAAATAACCATGAGGGAGGCTGTATATAAAATAACCATGAGGGGGCTGTATATAAAATAACCATGAGGGGGCTGTATATAAAATACCCATGAGGAGGCTGTATATAAAATACCCATGAGGGGGCTGTATATAAAATAACCAAGAGGAGGCTGTATATAAAATACCCATGAGGAGGCTGTATATAAAATAACCATGAGGGGGCTGTATATAAAATACCCATGAGGGGGCTGTATATAAAATACCCATGAGGGGGGGGGCTGTATATAAAATACCCATGAGGAGCTGTATATAAAATACCCATGAGGGGGCTGTATATAAAATACCCATGAGGGGGCTGTATATAAAATACCCATGAGGGGGCTGTATATAAAATAACCATGAGGGTCTGTATATAAAATAACCATGAGGGAGGCTGTACATAAAATACCCATGAGGGGGCTGTATATAAAATACCCATGAGGGGGCTGTATATAAAATACCCATGAGGGGGCTGTATATAAAATAACCATGAGGGAGGCTGTACATAAAATACCCATGAGGGGGCTGTATATAAAATAACCATGAGGGAGGCTGTACATAAAATACCCATGAGGGGGCTGTATATAAAATAACCATGAGGGGGCTGTATATAAAATACCCATGAGGAGGCTGTATATAAAATAACCAAGAGGAGGCTGTATATAAAATACCCATGAGGAGGCTGTATATAAAATAACCATGAGGGGGCTGTATATAAAATACCCATGAGGGGGCTGTATATAAAATAACCAAGAGGAGGCTGTATATAAAATACCCATGAGGAGGCTGTATATAAAATACCCATGAGGGGGGCTGTATATAAAATACCCATGAGGGGGCTGTATATAAAATAACCAAGAGGAGGCTGTATATAAAATACCCATGAGGAGGCTGTATATAAAATAACCATGAGGAGCTGTATATAAAATACCCATGAGGGGGCTGTATATAAAATACCCATGAGGGGGCTGTATATAAAATACCCATGAGGGGGGGGCTGTATATAAAATACCCATGAGGAGGCTGTATATAAAATAACCATGAGGAGCTGTATATAAAATACCCATGAGGGGGCTGTACATAAAATACCCATGAGGGGGCTGTATATAAAATAACCATGAGGGAGGCTGTACATAAAATACCCATGAGGGGGCTGTATATAAAATAACCATGAGGGGGCTGTATATAAAATACCCATGAGGAGGCTGTATATAATATAAACATGAGAGGGCTGTATATAAAATAACCATGAGGGGGCTGTATATAAAATACTCATGAGGGAGGCTGTACATAAAATACCCATGAGGGGCTGTATATAAAATAACCATGAGGGGCTGTATATAAAATAACCATGAGGGGGCTGTATATAAAATAACCATGAGGAGGCTGTATATAAAATAACCATGAGGGGCTGTATATAAAATAACCATGAGGGGGCTGTATATAAAATAACCATGAGGGGCTGTATATAAAATAACCATGAGGAGGCTGTACATAAAATACCCATGAGGGGCTGTATATAAAATAACCATGAGGGGCTGTATATAAAATACCCATGAGGGGCTGTATATAAAATAACCATGAGGGGGCTGTATATAAAATACCCATGAGGAGGCTGTATATAAAATACCCATGAGGAGGCTGTATATAAAATACCCATGAGGGGCTGTATATAAAATACCCATGAGGAGCTGTATATAAAATACCCATGAGGGGGGCTGTTTAAGAATATTTTAGGTAACAGGAGACTTTTTTTAGTTAGTTCTGCCAAGTGAGTTCACTACAATGGGGGCCACTTACACCTGGAGCTGGCCCTGAGTATGTTACTTGGGGGACTGACAAAAACGGGAGACATCTAGTAAAAGAAGTAATTTTTTATCATTTATTCTGCATCTACAGTATTTGCTTATACATTTTATAGTCTCCTTGGATAAATGTGTTTGGGACGTATTGTGCAAAAGTAGCATTTTCTGATTGGTTTCTAATTTGTTTTAAATTGGGAGGGTTTAAGTGTGAACAGTAGCCATGACGAAGAACAGAAATACTCGAAAGACGTAACTGCTATATGTGGACTACAGATATGCTGTGTAATGTTTTAACCTGATGAAGAAATTGGATTTTTAACAATTTTGGATCCAGCTGCTGTGACTCAGCTCCTGCCCCTTTCCTTTCCATAGACTTATCTGTAGACTGACATCTCTGTGCATCTTGTACATCTTGCTAGCAAAACAGAATTCAGCAGAGATTTCAGTATGAAAGTCAGGAAGGGGGAGCAGGAGAGCAGCCAGGCATGAGGAGAAGGAAGACTTTTTCCATTATGAGCAGCCACTTTGCTTTCATAAATTTAGTGTGTATATTACATACAGTTACAATGACACAATATGATCTATTCCAACCAAAAACATCTACAGAGAATCAATAACTTTTACAATATTTTATAGGTCACAAATTACATCCGACAATGCAAAATCCCCATGTGTGTAAATTCCCCCCACAATACATGAACATGGCACAATATACAGCAGTACTGAGTATGTCAGCACACTCCAGGACACCCAACATAGTTAAAAACGACATATTTTTGTGGGTAACCCATAGATTCGTCAGATAGAGTCAGAGGGGGAGATTTATAAGACGTTATCAGAGGGAAAACTGTTCTAGTTGCCCATGGAAACCAATCAGAGCTCAGCTTACATTTTATAAACAACTGTGGGAAAGCTGAGCTCTGATTGGTTGCAATGGGCAACTAGAACATTTCTGCTCGCAGACACTTTGATAAATCTCCCCCAGTAATATTATACAGGTTTGGTGGAGACTCCATGCATCGGTATATAAATACTCAATTTCTATCATCTCAGCAAGGTAGTTAGTAGAAATAGACATAGGTTTTCGGGATTTGGAACCTTATTTGGAATAGTGGGCGACCAACCACTTATATATACTTCCTTCTGTCCTTAAACTCTAATAGGAATTTTTGAAAAATTTGGTGAAGCTTCTATGAAGCCGATCATCTCAGACATGTGGTGGGTCCAAGAACCAACCAACCTGGCCACATACAAGACGTCAACTATAGAGGGAACTTATCAACAGACTTTGAAGCCCCCAAACCACCAACAAGTCCTTGTACCACTGGGTTTGATGGCCCCGAATCTGTTGACCCGTCTGTCGCCACTTTCTACATGTTAGAACTTTTTAACTTCATCAGAACAGATGGGACTTTCCGTAAACCTGGTCAAAGACTCTCGAAAATCTCGAAATCTAAATCATCTGTTTTTGAAAGTCTGAAATTTTCTGTTCCTCTACTAATGCTCTTGGGGGTGGGACCTGCTGGTTGACTGGTGCCCATCATTGCCCTTCAAGGTTCTGATAAAAAGAAAAGAATCCAAATACTCACAAATCCGGTGGCACCATGGAGCAGGGCTAAGGTCAAGAGGCAGAGATACATCTTCATGGAGGATACGTCAGCAGTGATTTAGGTCCACGATGTTGGCACCTATATATAGGTGGATGCTGAACCCTCAGCGCTCTCCGGAGCCCCTCCTCTGGTCTCTTAGAGCTTTGTTATCTTCATCCTAAAATGATGTTCCTGTGATGATTACAGGTTGGAGTAAGAACGTATCAATGACCTGTTTGTAGAAAGTAGGATTACGGGTGTATGGTGACAAGTGTAGGGGATTACAGCACACAATGTCACGGTTTTTTGATGATTGTATTAGAGCTGAATTGTTCTATACATTCATCTGTTCTTCTACATGTCGGGAATCGGGGAACATGTCTACAACAAGAGTGAAGCACAAAAAGGATCTCAGAGTGGAAGACGACCACCATTGTACCAAGGATTACTCAGCCCATCTTGTACACAGTAGTCATAGTCTTTACTTTTATCTGTCAGCACATAAAACTAACCCCCCGGGTGGTGCCGAAACTGTAGCACAACCAATTTCTAGAGAATGGGGTTAGGGTAGAAAGGTGCCCAGACCCTACTATAATTCACCACGGCAGTGATGGAGATACCCGAGGTCCATAGACAGTGAATGGTCTTGCATTGTGATTGATAGGTGGAACCAAAACCCTACCCCTAATCAGCCAGATGCTCCCTATAACATGGAAAACATAGAATCTGTGGATGATCTGAAGTCTAAGCCCAGTGAGGAGAGCTGCATATACCCGCAAATTACGAGCGAGGGAGCTGTTCTTTGTAAGGATCTGGCTCTGTACTCTCAGTTTTTTATTCTCTGGTCCAATGGTATTTTAATAATTGATACTTTCTAGTGTGTGATCTGGGGAATTTTAGGCAAGTTTAATATGAATATTTATCTAGAGGGTCTGTGTTTATTAATGGGGTCTCAACTGAGGTTTAGTACTTCATGACGGGATCTAGTCTTGGATATGTACAGTATTTATTGATGGGGGATCTGGTCCAGGGTCTGTATTTATTGATGGGTTCTGGTCTAGGGTCTGTATTTATTGATGGGTTCTGGTCTAGGGTCTGTATTTATTGATGGGTTCTGGTCTAGGGTCTGTATTTATTGAGGAGTTCTGTTCCAGGGTTCATATGTATTGAGAGGATCTAGTTTGGGCTCTGTATTTATTGAAATAATCTGGTCTCTGGTTTGTATTTATTGAATGGTCTGAGTTTGTACCTGAGGTTGCACTATGGGATATTATGTGGTCTGTATTTCGTGGACTGTTCTTATTTCAGGCTTTGTTTTTTTTTGGGTGGGGACATGAAGTTACGTTATGGCATATGAAATACATACATGACATACATCACATACATGAAATGAATTTTTCTGCAGTGCTCTTCACAGTTCTTCTCTGAACCTCGGAAAATTGATGTCCCCTATGAAGTCAAACCTTCAGATCTAGTCGTAGACCTGCAATTGGAGCACATTGTTAGGACCGTTTCTTCTCAGTGGACGTTTTCATTAACTTTTGCTCCACCATTGAGCCAATAGCTGCAGATTTTATGTCTTGGTGGAGAGGAGCACAATTTTCCGGCATGAGGCTGATACAATTTCATGGCCAAGAATTTCCATCAGCGCTGGAAGTGCGACTGTACATGACGTTGTCCCCTAAGCCTTCCGCATGTCGGCCGCAGACATGATATGGTTGTATATTTTTAACAAACTGCTAATTTATGGAAATATCCTTTAATTTCATTGTGTTGCCAATATTTTTTATGAATATTTTTTCGTAATCTGACTTCTCTTTCTTTCTATCTTTGTCCGATCCTAAAAGGCTACGACCTCTTTACTCAACTTCCTAGAATCCATGATCCCGGGTGTATTCTGTAACATAATTCCTCAGCCCTAGACCAAACATCCCATTGTTCACTGGTTATATAACGATGATAAGCTGATGAATATTGAGACACCGAACAGGAAATCACCGGCTATCAGAGAGTTTTTATCCCGAACCAGAGAATATGACACCTTCTACGAGCACATTCTGTACTATCACATCTCATAGACAAACTTTTTGTACTTTTCATTCAATCTCAGGGTCTTCTGGGGTCAATGGACTCTAGTTCTCCTAAGTTTGGGACCAGATCTATGAAGCTACAAACCTACGACATAAATTTCTAGAGCTAAACAGATATTTATAAGAGACGCTGAAATAATCCAGACTATTTGTCTGACTACTATATATTCTGCCTCCTATACATGGGGGAGGGGGCATCAGATAAAAATGAGTCTGACTTTGTTGAATGCCAGGGGAATGTTACTTGCTTGACCAATAGTGGATGATAATATAGTTGGATTGGGCACTGGCCGGGGCCCTGGGCCACCTAAACAACCCACCAAATGTTATACTGAGAAGGACCTTCCACTGTGAAAGCCTAGTACACAGGGCCGGCTCTAAGTTTAAAGAGGCCACTGGGCGACAGAGCCTCAGCAGACCCATGTTCTCCTTACCTCCCGAAATCTGTGTTAGAGAAATTCCTTCCTACGTAGTATAATACCACCTCACATTGTGATACCAGCTCTGTGTCCCGGCTCGCTTTAGCGTGTATATTACATGTGCTGCACTGTGCAGGCTGCAGAGCCATGTCCGGCTTTTAATCCACAAATATTAGCATAACTGAGGTTGGGGTCTCCTACAATATAAACCTTACACCTGCAGAATAGTTTGTCAGCTTCTGTCATGTCAGCAGCCAGAGTGTTTTTTTCCACTATAGGATATGGAAGCTGCACTGCATACAGCATATACGTATTACACATGTATATAATATATACTCACATACATACAGCACACACCTATTACACATGTATATAATATATACTCACATACATACAGCACACACCTATTACACATGTATATAATATATACTCACATACATACAGCACATTCCTATTACACATGTATATAATATATACTCACATACATACAGCACATACCTATTACACATGTATATAATATATACTCACATACATACAGCACATACCTATTACACACGTATATAATATATACTCACATACATACAGCATATACCTATTACACATGTATATAATATATACTCACATACATACAGCACATACCTATTACACATGTATATAATATATACTGACATACATACGGCATATACCTATTACACATGTATATAATATATACTCACATACATACAGCACATACCTATTACACATGAATATAATATATACTCACATACATACAGCACATACCTATTACACATGTATATAATATATACTCACATACATACAGCATATACCTATTACACATGTATATAATATATACTCACATACATACAGCATATACCTATTACACATGTAAATAATATACTCACATACATACAGCACATACCTATCACACATGTATATAATATATACTCACATACATACAGCACATACCTATTACACGTGTATATAATATATACTCACATACATACAGCACATACCTATTACACGTGTATATAATATATACTCACATACATACAGCACATACCTATTATACATGTATATAATATATACTCACATACATACAGCATATACCTATTACACATGTATATAATATATACTCACATACATACAGCACATACCTATTACACATGAATATAATATATACTCACATACATACAGCACATACCTATTACACATGTATATAATATATACTCACATACATACAGCACATACCTATTACACATGTATATAATATATACTCACATACATACAGCATATACCTATTACACATGTATATAATATATACTCACATACATACAGCATATACCTATTACATATGTAAATAATATATACTCACATACATACAGCACATACCTATCACACATGTATATAATATATACTCACATACATACAGCACATACCTATTACACGTGTATATAATATATACTCACATACATACAGCACATACCTATTACACACGTATATAATATATACTCACATACATACAGCACATACCTATTACACATGTATATAATATATATTCACATACATACAGCACATACCTATTACACATAAATATAATATATACTCACATACATACAGCATATCGCTATTACACACGTATATAATATATACTCACATACATACAGCCTATACGAATTACACATGTATATAATATGTACTCACATACATACAGCACATACCTATTACACATGTATATAATATATAGTCGCATACATACAGCACATACCTATTACACATGTATATAATATATATTCACATACATACAGCATATCCCTATTACACACGTATATAATATATACTCACATACATACAGCATATACCTATTACACATGTATATAATATATACTCACATACATACAGCACATACCTATTACACATGTATATAATATATAGTCGCATACATACAGCACATACCTATTACACATGTATATAATGTATACTCACATACATACAGCACATACCTATTACACATGTATATAATATATACTCACATACATACAGCACATACATATTACACATGTATATAATATATACTCACATACATACAGCATATACCTATTACACATGTATATAATATATACTCACATACATACAGCATATACCTATTAAACATGTATATAATATATACTCACATGCATACAGCATATACCTATTACACATGTATATAATATATACTCACATATATACAGCACATACCTATTACACATGTATATAATATATACTCACATACATACAGCACATACCTATTACACATGTATATAATATATACTCACATACATACAGGATATACCTATTACACATGTATATAATATATACTCACATACATACAGCACATACCTATTACACATGTATATAATATATACTCACATACATACAGCATATACCTATTACACATGAATATAATATATACTCACATACATACAGCACATACCTATTACACATGTATATAATATATACTCACATTCATACAGCACATACCTATTACACATGTATATAATATATACTCACATACATACAGCACATACCTATTACACATGTATATAATATATACTCACATACATACAGCACATACCGATTACACATGAATATAATATATACTCACATACATACAGCACATACCTATTACACATGTATATAATATATACTCACAAACATACAGCACATACCTATTACACATGTATATAATATATACTCACATACATACAGCATATACCTATTACACATGTGTATAATATATACTCACATACATACAGCACATACATATTACACATGTATATACTATATACTCACACACATACAGCACATACCTATTACACATGTATATAATATATACTCACATACATACAGCACATACCTATTACACATGTATATAATATATACTCACATACATACAGCACATACCTATTACACATGTATATAATATATACTCACATACATACAGCATATACCTATTACACATGTATATAATATATACTCACATACATACAGCACATACCTATTACACATGTATATAATATATACTCACATACATTCAGCATATACCTATTACACATGTATATAATATATACTCACATACATACAGCACATACCTATTACACATGTATATAATATATACTCACATACATACAGCATATACCTATTACATATGAATATAATATATACTCACATACATACAGCACATACCTATTACACATGTATATAATATATAGTCGCATACATACAGCACATACCTATTACACATGTATATAATATATATTCACATACATACAGCATATCCGTATTACACATGTATATAATATTTACTCACATACATACAGCACATACCTATTACACATGTATATAATATATACTCACATACATACAGCACATACCTATTACACATGTATATAATATATATTCACATACATACAGCACATACCTATTACACATAAATATAATATATACTCACATACATACAGCATATCCCTATAACACACGTATATAATATATACTCACATACATACAGACTATACGAATTACACATGTATATAATATATACTCACATACATACAGCACATACCTATTACACATGTATATAATATATAGTCGCATACATACAGCACATACCTATTACACATGTATATAATATATACTCACATACATACAGCATATACCTATTACATATGAATATAATATATACTCACATACATCCAGCATATACCTATTACACATGTATATAATATATACTCACATACATACAGCACATACCTATTACACATGTATATAATATATATTCACATACATACAGCATATACCTATTACAAATGTATATAATATATACTCACACACATACAGCATATACCTATTACACATGTATATAATATATACTCACATACATACAGCACATACCTATTACACATAAATATAATATATACTCACATACATACAGCACATACCTATTACACACGTATATAATATATACTCACATACATACAGCACATACCTATTACACATGTTTATAATATATAGTCGCATACATACAGCACATACCTATTACACACGTATATAATATATACTCACATACATACAGCATATACCTATTAAACATGTATATAATATATACTCACATACATACAGCGCATACCTATTACACATAAATATAATATATACTCACATACATACAGCATATCCCTATTACACACGTATATAATATATACTCACATACATACAGCACATACCTATTACACATGTATATAATATATACTCACATACATACAGCACATACCTATTAAACATGTATATAATATATACTCACATACATACAGCGCATACCTATTACACATGTATATAATATATACTCACATACATACTGCATATACCTATTACACATGTATATAATATATACTCACATACATGCAGCACATACCTATTACACATGTATATAATATATACTCACATACATACAGCACATACCTATTACACATGTTTATAATATATACTCACATACATACAGCATAAACCTATTACACATGTATATAATATATACCCACATACATACAGCATATACCTATTACACATGTATATAATATATACTCACATACATACAGCATATACCTATTACACATGTATATAATATATACTCACATACATACAGCATATACCTATTACACATGTATATAATATATACTCACATACATACAGCATATACCTATTACACATGTATATAATATATACTCACATACATACAGCATATACCTATTACACATGTATATAATATATACTCACATACATACAGCACATACATATTACACATGTATATAATATATACTCACATACATACAGCACATACCTATTACACATGTATATAATATATACTCACATACATACAGCACATACCTATTACACATGTATATAATATATACTCACATACATACAGCATATACCTATTACACATGTATATAATATATACTCACATACATACAGCACATACCTATTACACATGTATATAATATATACTCACATACAAACAGCACATACCTATTACACATGTATATAATATATACTCACATACATACAGCATATACCTATTACACATGTATATAATATATACTCACATACATACAGCACATACCTATCACACATGTATATAATATATACTCACATACATACGCACATACCTATTACACATGTATATAATATATACTCACATACATACAGCACATACCTATTACACATGTATATAATATATACGCACATACATACAGCACATACCTATTACACATGTATATAATATATACTCACATACATACAGCACATACCTATTACACATGTATATAATATATACTCACATACATACAGCACATACCTATTACACATGTATATAATATATACTCACTTACATACAGCACATACATATTACACATGTATATAATATTTACTCACATACATACAGCACATACCTATTACACATGTATATAATATATACTCACATACATACAGCACATACCTATTACACATGTATATAATATATACTCACATACATACAGCACATACCTATTACACATGTATATAATATATACTCACATACATACAGCACATACCTATTACACATGTATATAATATATACTCACATACATACAGCACATACATATTACACATGTATATAATATATACTCACATACATACAGCACATACCTATTACACATGTATATAATATATACTCACATACATACAGCATATACCTATTACACATGTATATAATATATACTCACATACATACAGCACATACCTATTACACATGTATATAATATATACTCACATACATATAGTATATACCTATTACACATGTATATAATATATACTCACATACATACAGCATATACCTATTACACATGTATATAATATATACTGACATACATACAGCATATACATATTACACATGTATATAATATATACTCACATACATACAGCACATACCTATCACACATGTATATAATATATACTCACATACCTATAGTATATACCTATTACAGATGTATATAATATATACTCACATACATACAGCACATACCTATTACACATGTATATAATATATACTCACATACAGCATATACATATTACACATGTATATAATATATACTCACATACATACAGCACACACCTATTACACATGTATATACTATATACTCACATACATACAGCACATACCTATTACACATGTATATAATATATACTCACATACATACAGCACACACCTATTACACATGTATATACTATATACTCACATACATACAGCACATACCTATTACACATGTATATAATATATACTCACATACATACAGCACATACCTATCACACATGTATATAATATATACTCACATACATACAGCACATACCTATTACATATGTATATAATATATAGTCACATACATACAGCATATACCTATTACACAAGTATATAATATATACTCACATACATACAGCACATACCTATTACACATGTATATAATATATACTCACATACATACAGCACATACCTATTACACATGTATATAATATATACTCACTTACATACAGCACATACATATTACACATGTATATAATATTTACTCACATACATACAGCACATACCTATTACACATGTATATAATATATACTCACATACATACAGCACATACCTATTACACATGTATATAATATATACTCACATACATACAGCACATACCTATTACACATGTATATAATATATACTCACATACATACAGCACATACCTATTACACATGTATATAATATATACTCACATACATACAGCACATACCTATTACACATGTATATAATATATGCTCACATACATATAGTATATACCTATTACAGATGTATATAATATATACTCACATACATACAGCATATACCTATTACACATGTATATAATATATACTCACATACATACAGCATATACATATTACACATGTATATAATATATACTCACATACATACAGCACATACCTATCACACATGTATATAATATATACTCACATACCTATAGTATATACCTATTACAGATGTATATAATATATACTCACATACATACAGCACATACCTATTACACATGTATATAATATATACTCACATACAGCATATACATATTACACATGTATATAATATATACTCACATACATATAGTATATACCTATTACACATGTATATAATATATACTCACATACATACAGCACACACCTATTACACATGTATATACTATATACTCACATACATACAGCACATACCTATTACACATGTATATAATATATACTCACATACATACAGCAGATACCTATTACACATGTATATAATATATACTCACATACATACAGCACATACCTATTACACACGTATATAATATATACTCACATACATACAGCACATACATATTACACATGTATATAATATATACTCACATACATACAGCACATACCTATCACACATGTATATAATATATACTCACATACCTATAGTATATACCTATTACAGATGTATATAATATATACTCACATACATACAGCACATACCTATTACACATGTATATAATATATACTCACATACAGCATATACATATTACACATGTATATAATATATACTCACATACATATAGTATATACCTATTACACATGTATATAATATATACTCACATACATACAGCACACACCTATTACACATGTATATACTATATACTCACATACATACAGCACATACCTATTACACATGTATATAATATATACTCACATACATACAGCACATACCTATCACACATGTATATAATATATACTCACATACATACAGCACATACCTATTACACATGTATATAATATATACTCACATACATACGGCACATACCTATTACACATGTATATAATATATAGTCACATACATACGGCACATACCTATTACACATGTATATAATATATACAGGGCCGGTTCTAGACAAAGTGGGGCCCTGGGCAAAACTAAAAGTGGGGCCCCAAAATAAAACTATTTTATGACCAGTCACAGTCAGTAAGAGGCTCCTTTAGTCTGGTAAAACAATCTTTAATATGGGAGAATTTTATAGGAGATAGATAGATGATAGGGAGATTGATGGGCAGCACGGTGGCTCAGCGGTTAGCACTACAGCCTTGCAGCGCTGGACAACATCTGCAAAGAGTTTGCATGTTCTCTCCGTGTTTGTGTAGGTTTCTTCCGGGTCCTCCGGTTTCCTCCCACACTCCAAAACATACTAGTAGATTGCTTAGATTGTGAGCCCCATTGGGGACAGGGACTGATTTGGCAAACTCTGTGCAGCGCTGCGTCATCTGTGTGCGCCATATACATAAAGAATTATTTATAATAATTATTATGATAGTAAATAAATATGAAAGATGAAGAGAAATAGAAGATTGAATGAAAAATAGAGAAAAAGCGACATATATAAATGGCCACATTATAGGAGATGATAACTAGACGGATAGATATATAGACAGGAGATAGATGAGAAGCATCTTCACCCGGGAATTCGAACAAGGGGTATTAACCCTTTCACCCCCCGGCATTTCTGGATATTTTGTTGCGTTACTGACCAGAGAAATTTAGAAAATTTTGACGTTTAAAAATAAAATCGAAATTTCAGCAAAAAGAATTAAAAGGAAAAACCCAACAAACTGCATAATTTCTGAAAGCAGACACTCTCCCCAATTTTCAAAATTACATGAAAGAGTTTATAGACATAGGCGCCTTCATGCAACTTTGATTCAAACTGAAACATTTTATAAAAAATACCTAAAATTTGACTTTGATGGCAAAAAATGTGCTCCAAACAGAAAATATTTACCTTCCCATCTCCTAAATGTAATAGATGGACATGTGTAGAGGTCACCAATGTCCCATATTGATACGTTGACATAAATAAATCCACATAATAATCACTAAAACCGTAATAACTAGATATCTGCTTTTCAGCTACAAATTTTCCTTTTGCTTTTCACAACCTGCAAAATATAGCAATAAAACAGAATAAAAAGTAAAGGCGCCGTAAAACCTATATTACTGTATATATACTCGAGTATAAGCCGACCCAAGTATAAGCCGAGGCCCCTAATTTTACCACAAAAACCTGGTAAAACCTATATTACCGTATATACTCGAGTATAAGCCGACCCAAGTATAAGCCGAGACCCCTAATTTTACCACAAAAACCTGGTAAAACCTATTTTTTTCACTCGGGTATAAGCCGAGTTTGGGGGTTTCAGCACATTTTTTTGTGCTGCTAAACTAGGCTTATACTCGAGTATATATGGTAATTTGGAGACGATGCATTTTGGCTATAAACATTTAAAATTCCCCCTAAAACAAGTACAAATCCAGAATACTTGTATCAAGAAAATATATTTTCCTAAAACAGTGAGATGTGAGCAGATCATACAGACCCCACATGTGGATATTCACCAAAATATGCAACAAAGGGAACGTTACATCCACAGGGGACACCGGACAATTTTTCCTCTGTGCTGCTGCTTTCCCGACCCAGGAATAAAGTGAAAGAGCCGGATAAACAAACGCTCTTAAAACCCAGTCTGAAGGGTAATACCGAGGTGGAGACGGTACCTTTTGTGTCTACTTTTGGCCCGCATAGTCATAGTCTGTTTCCAACCTGATCCGTAAACATTGGATAAACTTTGGCTCGCTACCATAAGGATATTAAAAAGTTTCAGGCACCTCCATTGTTCTCTTATAAGAGACCTAAAAAAATCCTAAAGGACTGCCTTGTCAAAAGTGAGATGTTGGTCCGTTTGACAAAAAAAAAAAAAGAAGTTACTGTATATACTCGAGTATAAGCCGACCCAAGTATAAGCTGAGGCCCCTAATTTTACCACAAAAACCTAGTAAAACCTAATTTTTTTTACTCGAGTATAAGCCGAGTTTGGGGTTTTCGGCACATTTTTTTGTGCTGAAAAACTAGGCTTATACTCGAGTATTTAGGACCTTAAACCTGAAGGGGACCCAGTGACCGGCAGGAGATATAAGATCCCACACCACCTGACGTGTAGGACGGACTTTGTGATCTACCCTGGTGGTGTGCCCCAAAGTGTACGGGGGGGGGGGGGAGACGACTACTGAGTGCAGACGGAGACTACATAATCATAGATCTTCAATACGTCTAAAGCCTCATTCACATGGCCGTCTGCGGCCGTCTGTTTTTTTTACCGAGTGTCTGCTCAAAACTTTCTGGGAACAGTTTTAGGGAGTTTGCACCAAAGTGCAGAAAGTTGGGTCCATAAAGACACATTTGGGGGGATTTTCGGTGGAAAGACCTGACTTACCTGTCCTCAAAACCCCGACTTCAAACCCATGGAATACATTAAAGGGACTTTCCCACAAAGCAAAGTTAGACCATATCAACGGTCTGAGACCCCCGTAGATCGCGAGAAAGAGGGTGGGACCCATCGCTGCTCCTCAGATTAATGGAGCAGGCCGCTGCGCATGAACGTTCTCCTCCATTAATCTGACGGAGCAGCGAGGGGTCCCTCATTCTCGCAATCTGCGGAGGTCCTTTCCATAAACAGCCAAAACTAGCGACCCCCCCCCCCAAATCCTAATGCCCCAGAAGTGTGAGGTGGATTTAGCTGCAAGCAGGGAACCAAGACTATATATGAACGTCTATATATTCAGAATAAGATGTCATATAGGAGCAGGGTCTACTGATAGTGGGGTCCATACATTGGGGCACATTTACCACGGGCTTTGCGCCAGTTTTCGATCGGGCTTTGCACTTTCTTTTCAGTGCAAACTTATTGCACAAGTGTTTAATATACATATGTGATGCACACAATCGGTTTGCGTCACGGGGGGCGTCCGGTGCTCAGTCGGACCGCGCACCAGATTTAACATGCAAAGTCTGACAGAAGTGTGTCGCACTCCCCATGTTATAGGTGCACCAAAAAAAATGTAGTGCCCTTTGTTGGAGCAGTGCAAGGGGCACCAGATTCATGGAGAACCTGCGCCAGAAATCCTGAATCTGGTGCCCCCTGTACTATACAAAGGTGACTGCACACAGTACACTGCACATATAACACACTGCACATAGTACACAGGACACTGCACATAGTACACACTGCACATAGTACACAGGACACTGCACATAGTACACACTGCACATAGTACACAGGACACTGCACATAGTACACAGTACACTGCACATAGTACACACTGCACATAGTACACAGGACACTGCACATAGTACACAGGACACTGCACATAGCACACAGGACACTGCACATAGTACACTGCACATAGTACGCACTGCACATAGTACACAGGACACTGCACATAGTACACACTGCACATAGTACACAGGACACTGCACATAGTACACAGGACACTGCACATAGTACGCACTGCACATAGTACACTGCACATAGTACACACTGCACATAGTACACAGGACACTGCACATAGTACACACAATGCACATAGTACACACTGCACATAGTACACAGGACACTGCACATAGTACACACTGCACATAGTACACACTGCACATAGTACACAGGACACTGCACATAGTACACGCCGCACATAGTACACCCTGCACATAGTACACCCTGCACATAATACACAGTGCACATAGTACACCCTGCACATAGTACACCCTGCACATAGTACACCCTGCACATAGTACACCCTGCACATAGTACACACCACACATAGTACACACCCTGCACATAATACACCCTGCACACGGGGGGCGTCCGGTGCTCAGTCGGACCGTGCACCAGATTTAACATGCAAAGTCTGACAGAAGTGTGTCGCACTCCCCATGTTATAGGTGCACCAAAAAAAATGTAGTGCCCTTTGTTGAAGCAGTGCAGGGGGCACCAGATTCATGGAGAACCTGCGCCAGAAATCCTGAATCTGGTGCCCCCTGTACTATACAAAGGTGACTGCACACAGTACACTGCACATATAACACACTGCACATAGTACACAGGACACTGCACATAGTACACACTGCACATAGTACACAGGACACTGCACATAGTACACACTGCACATAGTACACAGGACACTGCACATAGTACACAGTACACTGCACATAGTACAAACTGCACATAGTACACAGGACACTGCACATAGTACACAGGACACTGCACATAGTACACAGGACACTGCACATAGCACACAGGACACTGCACATAGTACACTGCACATAGTACACACTGCACATAGTACACAGGACACTGCACATAGTACACACTGCACATAGTACACACTGCACATAGTACACAGGACACTGCACATAGTACACAGGACACTGCACATAGTACGCACTGCACATAGTACACTGCACATAGTACACACTGCACATAGTACACAAGACACTGCACATAGTACACACAATGCACATAGTACACCCTGCACATAGTACACAGGACACTGCACATAGTACACACTGCACATAGTACACACTGCACATAGTACACAGGACACTGCACATAGTACATGCCGCACATAGTACACCCTGCACATAGTACACCCTGCACATAATACACAGTGCACATAGTACACCCTGCACATAGTACACCCTGCACATAGTACACCCTGCACATAGTACACCCTGCACATAGTACACACCACACAAAGTACACACCCTGCACATAGTACACACCCTGCACATAGTACACCCTGCACATAGTACACCCTGCTCATAGTACACACACTGCACATAGTACACAGGACACTGCACATAGTACACACCCTGCACATAGTACACACACAGCACATAGTACACACCCTGCACATAGTACACAGCCTGCACATAGTACACAGCCTGCACATAGTACACACCCTGCACATAGTACACAGCCTGCACATAGTACACCCTGCACATAGTACACACACAGCACATAGTACAGCCTGCACATAGTACACCCTGCACATAGCACACACCGCACATAGTACACACCGCACATAGTACACACTGCACATAGTACACACTGCACATAGTACACCCTGCACATAGTACACCCTGCACATAGTACACACTGCACATAGTACACACCGCACATAGTACACACTGCACATAGTACACACTGCACATAGTACACCCTGCACATAGTACACCCTGCACATAGTACACACTGCACATTGTACACACTGCACATAGTACACGCCGCACATAGTACACGCCACACATAGTAAACGCCACACATAGTAAACACCACACATAGTACACACCGCACATAGTACACACCGCACATAGTACACACCCTGCACATAGTACACCCTGCACATAGTACACACCCTGCACATAGTACACCCTGCACATAGTACACGCCGCACATAGTACACCCTGCACATAGTACACCCTGCACATAGTACACACAGCACATAGTACACCCTGCACATAGTACACCCCCTGCACATAGTACACCCCCTGCACATAGTACACCCCCTGCACATAGTACACCCCCTGCACATAGTACACCCTGCACATAGTACACACTGCACATAGTACACCCTGCACATAGTACACACCCTGCACATAGTACACACTGCACATAGTACACCCTGCACATAGTACACACCGCACATAGTACACCCTGCACATAGTACACCCTGCACATAGTACACCCTGCACATAGTACACACTGGACATAGTACACACTGCACATAGTACACACCACACATAGTACACCCTGCACATAGTACACTATGCTCATAGTACACACACTGCACATAGTACACACTGCACATAGTACACAGGACACTGCACATAGTACACACCCTGCACATAGTACACACACAGCACATAGTACACACCCTGCACATAGTACACAGCCTGCACATAGTACACACCCTGCGCATAGTACACAGCCTGCACATAGTACAGCCTGCACATAGTACACCCTGCACATAGTACACACACAGCACATAGTACAGCCTGCATATAGTACACCCTGCACATAGTACACACCCTGCGCATTGTACACAGCCTGCACATAGTACAGCCTGCACATAGTACACCCTGCACATAGTACACACACAGCACATAGTACAGCCTGCACATAGTACACCCTGCACATAGTACACACTGCACATAGTACACACCGCACATAGTACACACCGCACATAGTACACACCGCACATAGTACACCCTGCACATAGTACACCCTGCACATAGTACACCCTGCACATAGTACACACTGCACATAGTACACCCTGCACATAGTACACACCCTGCACATAGTACACACTGCACATAGTACACCCTGCACATAGTACACACCGCACATAGTACACCCTGTACATAGTACACCCTGCACATAGTACACCCTGCACATAGTACACCCTGCACATAGTACACACTGGACATAGTACACACTGCACATAAAACACTCTGCACATAGTACACCCTGCACATAGTACACACCCTGCACATAGTACACCCTGCACATAGTACACGCCGCACATAGTACACGCCGCACATAGTACACCCTGCACATAGTACACCCTGCACATAGTACACACCGCACATAGTACACACCGCACATAGTACACACACAGCACATAGTACACCCTGCACATAGTACACCCTGCTCATAGTACACACACTGCACATAGTACACACTGCACATAGTACACAGGACACTGCACATAGTACACACCCTGCACATAGTACACACACAGCACATAGTACACACCCTGCACATAGTACACAGCCTGCACATAGTACACAGCCTGCACATAGTACACACCCTGCACATAGTACACAGCCTGCACATAGTACACCCTGCACATAGTACACCCTGCACATAGTACATACACAGCACATAGTACAGCCTGCACATAGTACACCCTGCACATAGTACACACCGCACATAGTACACACCGCACATAGTACACACTGCACATAGTACACGCTGCACATAGTACACGCTGCACATAGTACACCCTGCACATAGTACACCCTGCACATAGTACACACTGCACATAGTACACTCTGCACATAGTACACCCTGCACATAGTACACACCCTGCACATAGTACACACTGCACATAGTACACCCTGCACATAGAACACGCCGCACATAGTACACCCTGCACATAGTACACCCTGCACATAGTACACCCTGCACATAGTACACACCACACATAGTACACACACAGCACATAGTACACCCTGCACATAGTACACCCTGCTCATAATACACACACTGCACATAGTACACACCGCACATAGTACACCCTGCACATAGTACACCCTGCACATAGTACACCCTGCTCATAGTACACACACTGCACATAGTACACACTGCACATAGTACACAGGACACTGCACATAGTACACACCCTGCACATAGTACACACACAGCACATAGTACACACCCTGCACATAGTACACAGCCTGCACATAGTACACAGCCTGCACATAGTACACACCCTGCACATAGTACACACCCTGCACATAGTACACAGCCTGCACATAGTACACCCTGCACATAGTACACCCTGCACATAGTACACACACAGCACATAGTACAGCCTGCACATAGTACACCCTGCACATAATACACACCGCACATAGTACACACCGCACATAGTACACACTGCACATAGTACATGCTGCACATAGTACACGCTGCACATAGTACACCCTGCACATAGTACACCCTGCACATAGTACACACTGCACATAGTACACTCTGCACATAGTACACACCCTGCACATAGTACACACTGCACATAGTACACCCTGTACATAGAACACGCCGCACATAGTACACCCTGCACATAGTACACCCTGCACATAGTACACCCTGCACATAGTACACACCACACATAGTACACACACAGCACATAGTACACCCTGCACATAGTACACCCTGCTCATAATACACACACTGCACATAGTACACACCGCACATAGTACACCCTGCACATAGTACACCCTGCACATAGTACACCCTGCACATAGTACACACCTCACATAGTACACACCCTGCACATAGTACACAGCCTGCACATAGTACACAGCCTGCACATAGTACACACCCTGCACATAGTAAAACACCCTGCACATAGTACACAGCCTGCACATAGTACACCCTGCACATAGTACACCCTGCACATAGTACACACACAGCACATAGTACAGCCTGCACATAGTACACCCTGCACATAGTACACACCGCACATAGTACACACCGCACATAGTACACACTGCACATAGTACACGCTGCACATAGTACACGCTGCACATAGTACACCCTGCACATAGTACACACCCTGCACATAGTACACACCCTGCACATAGTACACAGCCTGCACATAGTACACCCTGCACATAGTACACCCTGCACATAGTACAGCCTGCACATAGTACACCCTGCACATAGTACACACCGCACATAGTACACACCGCACATAGTACACACCGCACATAGTACACACTGCACATAGTACACGCTGCACATAGTACACGCTGCACATAGTACACCCTGTACATAGTACACCATGCACATAGTACACACTGCACATAGTACACTCTGCACATAGTACACCCTGCACATAGTACACACCCTGCACATAGTACACACTGCACATAGTACACCCTGCACATAGAACACGCCGCACATAGTACACCCTGCACATAGTACACCCTGCACATAGTACACCCTGCACATAGTACACACCACACATAGTACACACACAGCACATAGTACACCCTGCACATAGTACACCCTGCTCATAATACACACACTGCACATAGTACACACCGCACATAGTACACCCTGCACATAGTACACCCTGCACATAGTACACCCTGCACATAGTACACCCTGCACATAGTACACACCTCACATAGTACACACCCTGCACATAGTACACAGCCTGCACATAGTACACACCCTGCACATAGTACACACCCTGCACATAGTACACAGCCTGCACATAGTACACACCCTGCACATAGTACACACCCTGCACATAGTACACCCCCTGCACATAGTACACCCTGCACATAGTACACACACAGCACATAGTACACACTGCACATAGTACACACTGCACATAGTACACACTGCACATAGTACACACCGCACATAGTACACCCTGCACATAGTACACCCTGCACATAGTACACCCTGCACATAGTACACACCTCACATAGTACACACCCTGCACATAGTACACAGCCTGCACATAGTACACAGCCTGCACATAGTACACACCCTGCACATAGTAAAACACCCTGCACATAGTACACAGCCTGCACATAGTACACCCTGCACATAGTACACCCTGCACATAGTACACACACAGCACATAGTACAGCCTGCACATAGTACACCCTGCACATAGTACACACCGCACATAGTACACACCGCACATAGTACACACTGCACATAGTACACGCTGCACATAGTACACGCTGCACATAGTACACCCTGCACATAGTACACACCCTGCACATAGTACACACCCTGCACATAGTACACAGCCTGCACATAGTACACCCTGCACATAGTACACCCTGCACATAGTACAGCCTGCACATAGTACACCCTGCACATAGTACACACCGCACATAGTACACACCGCACATAGTACACACCGCACATAGTACACACTGCACATAGTACACGCTGCACATAGTACACGCTGCACATAGTACACCCTGTACATAGTACACCATGCACATAGTACACACTGCACATAGTACACTCTGCACATAGTACACCCTGCACATAGTACACACCCTGCACATAGTACACACTGCACATAGTACACCCTGCACATAGAACACGCCGCACATAGTACACCCTGCACATAGTACACCCTGCACATAGTACACCCTGCACATAGTACACACCACACATAGTACACACACAGCACATAGTACACCCTGCACATAGTACACCCTGCTCATAATACACACACTGCACATAGTACACACCGCACATAGTACACCCTGCACATAGTACACCCTGCACATAGTACACCCTGCACATAGTACACCCTGCACATAGTACACACCTCACATAGTACACACCCTGCACATAGTACACAGCCTGCACATAGTACACACCCTGCACATAGTACACACCCTGCACATAGTACACAGCCTGCACATAGTACACACCCTGCACATAGTACACACCCTGCACATAGTACACCCCCTGCACATAGTACACCCTGCACATAGTACACACACAGCACATAGTACACACTGCACATAGTACACACTGCACATAGTACACACTGCACATAGTACACACCGCACATAGTACACACCCTGCACATAGTACACCCTGCACATAGTACACACTGCACATAGTACACACTGCACATAGTACACACTGCACATAGTACACGCCCTGCACATAGTACACGCCCTGCACATAGTACACACTACACATAGTACACACCCTGCACATAGTACACACCCTGCACATAGTACACAGGACACTGCACATAGTACACACTGCACATAGTACACCCTGCACATAGTACACCCCCTGCACATAGTACACACTGCACATAGTACACACCCTGCACATAGTACACACTGCACATAGTACACACTGCACATAGTACACACTGCACATAGTACACACTGCACATAGTACACCCCCTGCACATAGTACACACTGCACATAGTACACCCCCTGCACATAGTACACACTGCACCTAGTACACACTACACATAGTACACACTGCACATAGTACACACCCTGCACATAGTACACACTGCACATAGTACACTCTGCACATAGTACACCCCCTGCACATAGTACACACTGCACATAGTACACCCCCTGCACATAGTACACACTGCACCTAGTACACACTACACATAGTACACACTGCACATAGTACACCCCCTGCACATAGTACACACTGCACCTAGTACACACTGCACATAGTACACACCCTGCACATAGTACACACTGCACATAGTACACACCCTGCACATAGTACACACCCTGCACATAGTACACAGGACACTGCACATAGTACACACTGCACATAGTACACCCTGCACATAGTACACCCCCTGCACATAGTACACACTGCACATAGTACACACTGCACATAGTACACACCGCACATAGTACACCCTGCACATAGTACACACTGCACATAGTACACACCGCACATAGTACACCCTGTACATAGTACACACTGCACTGCTCTTAGTAAATGTGCCCCAGTTTGTAAAGAAATAAGAATAGATAACACACCATTTTCTTGCTTTTGCTTTTATTAAATCATTGTGACAGATGAAAAAATTTCATAGAAGAGAAAATATAAACCTACATATTATTACAAATTCTGATCAAGATGACATAAAGTCAGGATCGCAGCAGAACATTACAATGTAGTTGTAGCTTTTCTATACATTACCACTAAGTGAACTGTAAATGGATTTCAATGTTAAAAAAACTTTTGTGCAGTTTAAGAAAAAATATGTATAAAAATCTTTATTATGATCAGTTGTTCATCATTTATTCCAGTACAGATCCTTCAGATTTTTCCCTGAACAGTCTTACTATACCGACAGTCCCCGGGTTACTTAGTCTCCGTCATATTATACATGTAAATAAACACAGAGGTAGGTGACTGATACATGGGAGCATGAGGGCGGGACCAGACTACACAAGTTTGTTTGTTGTCTGTTACCATGGAGATGCAGTTATTGACTTAGGGCAACACTGATCTGTTTTATGCATTTTTTATAGAAGGTTTTTATACATTTCTAGACTTAATTTTTTTCCGTCTTTCAGAGGATCTACACTTTCATGAACTTTCATGGACTTTTTGATTACATTTGAGATTTCTCTCCCTGAAGAGGCTTAAAAGTGAGGTCGTAGTTGACTAAGAAGCCATCGTTATACATGTAGAGCTTATGGTCATTAGGATTGTAGGACAGACTCTGGACCTTCTCCTTTGGTTTTTCCAGGGGAATACTCAGCCACCCTTCCTTCCTAGTTTTTGTATCATACTTGTAGAATATCTCTTCTGTTCTGGTGGTGATGGCTCTAGTCACATACAAGACGCCGCACACCATGAACGCATTGGTGGCCGCCGGCTTGAACTGCCCGGTAATCCAGGTCTGTTGTACTACAAGGGATATGGGGTCTATTCTACTGATGACAATGTTTCCAGCATTTGCTTCAGTAGAATAGATCGCCCAAAGCCCTTCTTCATCGGCGGCCATGTCAATGTCCTGATAGGCCGAGGATGAGTAGGAGAACCGGTTGTTGTAGGCCGCATTAGGAAGACCGACAGTGAGTTCTAGTGTATCGAGCTGGGGATTGTACTTGCATACGTTTCTATTGTTGTAACAATTATAGTACATTGTCTTATTAAACATAATGGGGCAAATTTACTTACCCGGTCCATTCGCGTTCCAGCGGCGGCTTCTCCGCTCTGGATTCGGGTCCGGCCGGGATTTAATAAGGTAGTTCTTCCGCCGTCCACCAGGTGGCGCTGCTGCGCTGAAAGTAAACTCATCGCGCCGGAATGCACCGAGCTGGACCAGGTGAAGGTAAGCGGTCCTTATGCGACACATTTTCGGTTTTTAAATGCGGCGGTTTTTCCGAATACGTCGGGTTTTCGTTCGGCCACGCCCCCCGATTTCCGTCGCGCGCATGCCAGCGCCGATGCGCCACAATCCGATCGCGTGCGCCAAAATCCCGGGGCAATTTAAGTACAAGCGGCGCAAAACGGAAATATTCGGGTAACACGTCGGGAAAACGCGAATCGGGCCCTTAATAAATGACCCCCAATGATTCCACCGCCTTGTCCATGAAATGAAGTAGAAAGGGATCGGTCTATGTGATGTTGATAGACCAGGAGATTGTTATATGTATTATAGGTACGTAAAGACTGCATTCTCCTTCCATCTGTAGGAGCCACCCATTGGACATTCTGATCCGCTCCTAATAATGAGTCTCTTCCCCATCCTCCGTATATGTAGCTGACTCCATTGTAGTTGAGTTGTACAACCAATGGTTTACTGATGCCCACAATGGATCCATGTTGACAGGTACCTGCACGATGAAACAAGCAAATGTTTTCTCAAAGCATAGACGTGGCTGATACAACAAGACACAAGAACACAAGATAGAACAAGAGCCAAGCAACTGAAGAGTTGTCTTTATCTCTAGAACTTCTTGGTACCTTCGGAGGATTAAGGATTTAAGGATTAAAGATTACAATGGCCAACTGCATCTCTAAGAAACTAATGTCACGGGTGCTCCCACGACCCATACCTTGGGTCGCAGGCTCACCCGAGCCCCACTGCGGTCGCCAGCACTGCGCTTGCGTGGCTTACCTCTCCTCGCGTCTGATTCCGGACCTCGGGCCGTGTGCGTGTGTTCCCGACTCCTAGGGCGCCTCGCACGCCGGCTTCGGGGAATTTAAAGGGCCTGCGCACCCTTAATTGGTGCTGGCCATTTCCCAGAATTCTATATAAATCTGCTTCTCCCTGCACACCCTGCCGGATCTTTGAGCCTATGCCATTGAGAAAGCTCCCTTGCGTTTTTCCTGAGCATTCCTGTTCCCGTGCTCCTGTGTTCCTGCATTCCTGTTCCCGTGCTCCTGTGTTCCTGCATTCCTGTTCCCGTGCTCCTGTGTTCCTGCATTCCTGTTCCCGTGCTCCTGTGTTCCTGCATTCCTGTTCCCGTGCTCCTGTGTGTTCCAGTCCATTCCTGTGTCCCCGTTCCCATCTGCCTGGACCTCCCGTTGCTGACCCCGGATTGGACCTGACCCTGTATCTCTCCCGCCTCCCCTGACCCTATGCCTGAACCTGATCACGAGATTGTCTCCTGTGTTACTACCTTAGCTGCGCCCGCGGGCTAGCCACACCTGTGGTACCATGACCTGATGGTACCACGCCGCAGCAAGATCATCCTGCTTTGCGGCGGGCTCTGGTGAAAACCAGGTGCCACTTAGACTCCGGTCCCAGGTGTCAGCTAGTACCATCTCCTGCGTGGTCCAGAGGATCCACTGATCCCAAATCCTGACAACTAAGAGCCCATGATGTACCAAAAAGATGCACTTCATGCTGTCAAATTCAAAATGATTTTCCACCATGTCGAAATTCGGAGTTTGGCCTTCTGCAGTGCATTTCGGCTTCTGAACCCTATATTTGCTAATAGAAACCACATGGATCCACGTAACCACTGGTGCAAAAAAACCCAATGACCTCTTATCAATTGCTTTTGGGGAGAGATTTTTTTCCTAATCCTGGACCTCGATCACTTCAATTAAGCAGTTCAATACATATTCAACACAATCAACAGCATAAAATCTGGAGTAGTCCAATCTCCGTGTTTAGAAAATATGCTTTGTCGTAAGTGTCTAAGTGACATCTACAGTACAGTGCTCCTTCTACAACCTTCCTATAAGTCGTCGACATCCCGTAAACTTCTTCTTACCCGTTGAAATACATTGTGTACATGTTACCTGCCATAACTTCTCCAATCCTAATAAGCTATTTACCGTTTCAAGCGCACAAAAGTTAATCTGATTGTGATGATACATCCAATAACTATTAGGGACCTTTTGGATTGTGGTCTAACAGGCAACATTCCAGCCAATGCCACAGAGATGTGATACAGGAAGAGGTCCTAATATGATATTGTGTAAGGGGGAATCAATGATGGCGCCAGAGAAGAGTTGCAGCACCGGTGACTGTTGGCTAAACAGAGTATTTGGTCGTCTTGATAGACCTCCGTAAAATGTAAAGTGAGCAAAACATATAGACTTTGTTTTATGAGGTTTCTCAGGTGGCTTTGTTTTTCTGTTATGTTGCACACCAGATGACTCTCCCAGCCATGCATTTCATTAAAACATGACAAAGCAAGAAGCAAATAGTATTTCCACATACCATTACCCGTTGGAGAACCCGGAGGCAGTGGTGTTGTCTGGTTCTCTTCACATTCTTCAAGTCGTTTCTTAAGTGCAGCAATTTCTCTTCTGATAACCAGGACATTGTTCTTATCATAGACCTCCAGCTGGTTCACCATGATGGAAATGTTACGGATCTAGAGCGGAATGAAGAAAATATGGTAGACTGGTCTATAGTATTAGCTGAGTAGAGCAACAATACGAAACACTCTGGATAGAGGATTTGTCTCACCTCCTGATACAGAGTCTCCACCAGAACATTGGTTCCATTCATAGAAGATTTCAGCTGCAGGATCAGAGCCTCCATTTCTCTAATCTCCAACTTCACCAACTCAAAGTCCAGCTACGTGTATGACTGACCCCCCATCTCCATCACCTCCACACGCTTGGTCAGGTTCACCAGTCTGTCCATGTAAATTATCAGTGTACTCTCATAGTGGTGGATCTGTAATATGACATTACATCAATACAGGAAAATAAAGGTACAGGAGATAATTATTTGATCCCTTGCTGATTTTGAAGTGTGCCCGCTGACAAATACATGAACACTCTATAATTTTAAGGGTAGTAAATTTCAACATTGAGAGATAGAATATCAAAGATACTGGGGCACATTTACTTATCCGTCCCGTATCCGAGGTGCGTTGTCCGAGGAGGATATGGAGCTGCCGCGATTCACTAAGATCGTGCGCCCGATATCCTGTGTCGTTTCCCCACTCAGGTCCACCGGAGTTCACCTTCTACTTCCCGGTGCATGTGAGTGCATGTCTTGCGACACAAATTGATTTGTTAAATTCCGTGATTTGTCCGAATCAGTCGGGTTGCCCAACAGCCTCGCCCCCGGCATCAATGCGCCAAAATCCGATCGCGTGCTACAAAAAGTCCTGTGCAATTCAGGGCAAATCCCAACCCAACCCAACGGAAATGCGTCCGACGGACCCTTAGTAAATGTGCCCCACAATTCGGAAAATCACATCATTTAAATGATATGCAGTTTGCTAAGAGAAGAAAATATTTGATCCCCTACCAACCATTAAGAGTTCTGGCTCCTACAGACAGTTAATGACAGCGTCTCATATAGTCACCTGTATAGAAGACTCCTCTCCACAGGCCGACTCTAATCTCTACAACTTGGGCAACACCAAAGAGCTTTCTAAGGATGTCAGGGACAAGATCATAGACCAGCACAAAGCTGGAATGGGCTACAAAACCATAAGTAAGACGCTTGGTGAGAAGAAGACAACTGCTGGTGCAATAGTGAGAAAAAGGAAGGAATATAAAATGACTGTGAATCGACATCGATCTGTGGCCCCAGGCAAAAGGAGAACGATCAGCCTAAAACTACATGGGGAACTTGTTAATGATCTCCGGCACCTGGGAACACAGTCACGAAGAAAAAATTGGTAACACATTAGGGCACATTTACTTACCTGGTCCTGTCGTGATCCCCCATCCGGATGGTCCGACGAAGATGAAGTCCGGTGCGATTCACCAAGATCGTGTGCCCGAGATCCTGCATGTGTCACTTCCCCGCCGAGGTCCCCGGAGTTCACCATCTTCTTCCTGGTGTATGTGAGTGCATGTCTTGCGACACAATTTGAGATGTTAAATCCTACGGGTTGTCTGAATCCGTTCGATGGCCCGCACCCCGTGAAAAGCCAGCGCCGATGTGCCAAAATCCGATCGCATGCACCAAAAACCCCAGTTAAATGCGGCACAAAAATTTGGGAAACCCGACGGAAATGCGGACCCTTAGTAAATGTGCCCCATTTTGCTCTAATGGTTTAAAATCCTCCAGTGCCCGCAAGTTCCCCCTGCTCAAGAAGACACACGTGGAGGCCCCTCCGAAGTGCCACTGACCACCTGGATGATTCTGTGAGTGATTGGGAGAAGGTGCTGTCCTCAGATGAAAAACCAATTGGGCTCTTTGGAATGAAAGGAAACCTACCATCACCCCTGAGGCACCACCACCAGTGGCAGGTTCCTCTAATCTATAATAGTATAGCCCTTTTTAGGGCTAATCCTTTAGTTGCCCAAATATTTTCCACTTTTTAATGCCATTAATATTCAAATTTACTAAAGAGGCTATTGAGGCATTGAGTAGCCGGAGCTGAGGCTACACGGCACGGCTACTTCACGCTCCCTTAGCCTCTTGTGTTCTGCCAACCAAACCATCTTCAGCGCGCAGCTACAAGGAGCTGCACACACCCGTCCCCAAAGACTGTGCAGCCACCGGCTTGGGCTCCGAGCATGTGCAGAACCCGGCTTTGCGGACGAGTGTGCGCAGAACAACAATGTAACATAAAACAAGAGTGAAACAAGGCTTCATGAAGAACTCTAGGTCTGGCTTTAGACAGCAGTGATGGCGAACCTTTGCCGTGCCATAGGTTTTCCGCCACTGCCCTACAGTGACCGCAATGACTACATTGACCAAAATAAATTATAGTGCAGTATTGTGCCACATTTTTTTCCATACCTTTGTGATTTGCTGCTCAATCTTGATACTCAGGTTCTGGCTGGATATTTCCAGGATCTCCAAACGATTTGCTGGGAATGTAGAATCTGGGAGAACAACAGAGCAATGACAGACGCCCTGATCGTCCACGGAACCCTCGAAAATTTCGACCTATTAGAAAATGTAAAATGTTCGTAATATCTAGTGAGATTTATTTTAAGTTTTCTTAATAAATATTTTTGTCCATTCTTTTACAAATGAGAAATAGACTTCAATTATACAAAAAGATTACATCTTTCTGTGCAAGATGAAAACTGTGCCGTGTTGACTTCTGGCCCAGATCACAGGATGAGCCCATTGTGGAAGTCTAAAGACATCGATACAACACTATGGAAAGAACATTACGGAAATATAATTGATGAAAAAAGTCTTTAATTCCACATCAATCTTTATATACATAGCACAAAAAATGACTACTCGAAGGAACTGCAACTCTACTGTATGCCTTCCACTAAATGAGAGTGGGGTATAGCCAAACTTGAAGCTTCTTTAGGCTTCGAAGACTCTTTGTAGCCGCCAATCTTCCTGAAAACTCCTCCCCTATTGGCTCACAAATCTCTATTTTAAGATATCTATATATCAGTATATGGGTTTGACACATGTTAAAGGGAACCTGTCACCAGGGACCTCATTATCACTAAAGATAGGTTGCAGAAGCCCATTACACCATTACAGCTGCATTGCAAATATGTCTTTGCATTACAATATAATTGTAAGTTATAACTTACCTTGCACCCTGACAGAATCCTCTGTGTAGTCCCAGGGGTTGGGCTTTGGTTTAGATACATTTCAAGAAAAAACATGTGAATTGTCTGACTCCTCAGCTCTCAGCCCCCACCTTTGTTCAGCTCCTCCCCCCCCCCCACTGATGTCAGCTCACCACACTGTACAGGAGCAGGAGGGAGGAGCTGTACAGGAGCACAAAGGTGGGGGCCGAGATCTGAGGAGTCTGCAGCACAGACAGGTCATGTGTTGTTTTTTGAAATGCATCCAAACCAAAGCCCAACCCCTGGGACTACACAGAGGATTCTGTCAGGGTGCAAGGTAAGTTATAACACACAATTATACTGTAATGCAAATGCTTACAGAAGGCAGAAAGACAGATGTGCACTGCAGGTGTGAGGGGCTTCTGTAACCTGTCTATAGTGAAAATGAGGTCCCTAGTGACAGGTTCCCTTTATGTAGGAACGGTCTTCATATTTGGAATAGAACTTACCAAGCTGGCGGCATAATTCTGGCCAAGGCCAAGAAGCAAGATGAAGAAAGTGATCATGATGACCTTCCAGTCTTGTATACCGGCAGCTGGTATTAGCCCCCTATATATACACCCCCTGTGTACGCTCATCACTTCCGGCTCGGTATCTTGTCATCTAACAGATAAGATACTTAATCCTTTGACTGTTAATAAGTGACTGATCTGACAACTTTGGGGAAGAAACATGAAAGATGATGATTTTAACAATGACAAGAGGATAACCAATTCTTACAACCTTGTATTTCAGTTATTATGATTGATACATTATATATATATAGGGGTTTCAGGGGCCCAAGTACCTGAGGTGATAAGAGAGTGTGGAGCAACATGGACCTGGTGGTCGCTGGTCCTTCTGCCAAACCAACCCTCCAAAGGTGGAGACATTTACAGTGGAAAAAGTCTAAGTCTATGTATCAAAAGTTCAACCTTATGAAAAATATATGTAGATCTAATGAAACAAAATGTAATTGATCATTAAAGGGTTTGGCCACTTTACCTCCTGTAATTGTTCTATTAATAGTTTTGCTTTTCTTTAATGATATGTAAAGTGAAGCCTCAAGTGTTTTACCTCATCAGCCTCATCTTACCTTGATCTCGTATTCATGAATACTATCAAAAGGTCCTGGCAGGGCAATTGCTCATGGACAGACAGAGATCACATGACCCTCCATCTGTGGCATTATCATCCAGACACATCATACACAGACATACAATCATATCCATTTTTTTCAGCAAACGTCATTTGTCAATAAGACCGGCGTGCAGTCTGTCTAAATCAAGCTCGTCCCGGTGTGCAGCCCAAAACTTGTGCAATGGTAGGTCCTCTTCACAGCCCACCACATACATGGTGCTCACTAATTCAGATCCACCTACAGGGCCGGATTATAGGGGGCACCCGGGGCACGTGTCCCAGGGCCCCCACCACTTTGCCTTTAAAGGGGCCCCCACCAACCTTAATCTGGCCCTGTCTACCTACGTTCACTCTTGCTTCTTCCCCTTTCTCCCAAGGTCTAGACTACTTGGACCTCCTCTTTCCAGGTACAAGAATAACATTGTGATCACCAATTCATTATTCCGCATTTGTTATACAATTTTTATCTACTGCAACTCATTAAGTTATTATGAACAATGGGGCTTATTTACTAAGGGTCCGCTGATCGCATTTCTGAGGGTTTTTCCTACATTTTCGGGGACAGAAATTGGGGGGGGGGCGGGTCGTCGGATGACCCAACGGATTCGGACAAACCACGGTATTTAACTTAAAAATTGTGTCACAAGCCAAGCACTTACATGCATCGGGAAGAAGAAGGTCAACTCCGGGGACCTGAGCGGGGAAGCGACACATGCAGGATATCGGGCGCACGATCTTAGTGACTCCCCGCACAGCGCATTATACACGGACAATGCACTTACATGCACCAGGAAGAAGAAGCTGAACTCCAGGGACCTGAGCGGGGAAGCGACACATGCAGGATATCAGACACAAGATCTTAGTGACTCCCCGCACAGCGCATTATACACGGACAATGCACTTACATGCACCAGGAAGAAGAAGCTGAACTCCAGGGACCTGAGCGGGGAAGCGACACATGCAGGATATCAGACACAAGATCTTAGTGACTCCCCGCACAGCGCATTATACACGGACAATGCACTTACATGCACCAGGAAGAAGAAGCTGAACTCCAGGGACCTGAGCGGGGAAGCGACACATGCAGGATATCAGACACAAGATCTTAGTGACTCCCTGCACAGCGCATTATACACGGACAATGCACTTACATGCATCGGGAAGAAGAAGGTGAACTCCGGGGACCTGAGCGGGGAAGCGACACATGCAGGATATCAGGCGCAGGTTCTTAGTGACTCCCCGCACAGCGCATTATACACGGACAATGCACTTACATGCACCAGGAAGAAGAAGGTGAACTCCGGGGCCCTGAACGGGGAAGCGACACATGCAGGATATCGGGCGCACAATCTTAGTGACTCCCCGCACAGCACATTATACACGGACAATGCACTTACATGCACCAGGAAGAAGAAGGTGAACTCCAGGGACCTGAGCGGGGAAGCGACACATGCAGGATATCGGATGCCTGATCTTAGTGACTCCCCGCACAGCGCATTATACACGGACAATGCATTTACATGCACCAGGAAGAAGAAGGTGAACTCCGGGGACCTGAGCGGGGAAGCGACACATGCAGGATATCGGGTGCAGGATCTTAGTGACTCCCCGCACAGCGCATTATACACGGACAATGCACTTACATGCACCAGGAAGAAGAAGGTGAACTCCGGGGACCTGAGCGGGGAAAAAAAAATTATAATAAAAAAAACTAAAAATTCAAATCACCCCCCTTTCCCTAGAACTGACATAAATATAAATAAACAGTAAAAATCATAAACACATTAGGTATCGACGCGTCCGAAAATGCCCGATCTATCGACTTTGGGCGCTATTTTCTGTTACGGGGTTAAACACATTGTTTAACCCCGTAACAGAAAATAGCGCCCAAAGTTGAAATGGCACTTTTTTGCCATTTTGAAAAATATTTAAAAAATCTACAAAAAGTGATCAAAAGGTCGTACAGTCCTAAAAGTGATATCATTGAAAATATTATCTAAAGATTACACCACCCACAACTCCGTAGAACAAAGTATAAAAAAGTTATTGGTGCCAGAAGTTGGCAAAATTAAAAAAAAAAAATTTTGTAGAGGAGGTTTTAATTTTTGTGAATGTATGAAAACATTATAAAACCTATACAAATTTGGTGTCCCCGTGGTCGGTACAACCCAGAGAAAAAAGTAGACCTGTCATTTGGGGCGCACAGTGAAAGCCGTAATATCCAAGCCCACAAGAAAACGGCGCAAATGCGTTTTTTCACCATTTTCACTGCATTTGGAATTTTTTTCCTGCTTCCCAGTACATGGCATGGAATATTCAATACCATCACTATGAAGTGCAATTTATTACACAGAAAACAAGCCGCCACACAGCTCTTTACGTGTAAAAATAAAAAAGTTATAGATGTTTGAAGGTGGGGAGTGAAAAATGGAAATGAAAAACCAGGAAAGGGCCCGGTCTTTAACTGGTTAAGCTATGCAGGGATCTTTTAGGCCATCACACACTAGGGAATTCAGTTATAATGGTCATTTTGATATAATTTCTAATGTTAAAAAATTATTATCTATTACAAAAAGCCACATCTTTTAAACTTTTTTTTTTTTTTTTTTAAACTAAATGCTTTATTAACATCAATGCCAACAATATACAAACTGCAAAACATATCACAATGTCATGTGAGAGAAGCATACTATTGGGCAATGCTTTCTTTTTTGCCCTACAAATTGTGTAAACATCTTAAAAATCATTCATTACATTCTACTTATATAGTAACCCCCCCCCCCCTGAAGCCCCACCCCCACATCTTTTAAACTTTAAAGTACAACTGTAAAGTATAAAAACTTTTGTCTAACTAAGCAATTCTCCAATTTACTCTAATTAGCTATATGCAGGTGTTTATCAGCTAGCAGAAGTTTTGCCCTTGTCTTTCCAGGCTACTCGCCATTTGCTATGCTTTCTGGTAGCCAAGGGAAACCGTATAGAACAGCTAGTGATGACAGGAGGCTTGTTAGGAGGGGTTGGAGGACCTTTAGTGATGTCACATGCATGTTACTCATCGCAGGCTTCAGGACGTCCAATTACAAATATGATGTCCTGATGCCCTGAGCTAATGTCACAACCAGGAAGTCCCACCCACTTCAGAAAAAGCTGAGTGGATTTTACAGCCTCATATATCTATTAACCCTTATATCTCAAGATAGGAAGAAGCCAGCCGCCTGATACAGGTATCGTTGGATTTTTTGTCAAAGTATCTCCACATCTTTTCTAAAAAAAAAAATTTCTCAGAAACTTTACAGTTACGCTTTAACCCTCCAAAAAACTACACTCCGGGGACCTGAGCGGGGAAGCGACACATGCAGAATATCAGGCGCACGATCTTAGTGACTCCCCGCACAGCGGATTATACACGGACAATGCACTTACATGCACCAGGAAGAAGAAGGTGAACTCCGGGGACCTGAGCGGGGAAGCGACACATGCAGGATATCGGGCGCAGGATCTTAGTGACTCCCTGCACAGCGCATTATACACAGACAATGCACTTACATGCACCAGGAAGAAGATGGTGAACTCCAGGGACCTGAGCAGGAAAGCGACACATGCAGGATATCGGGCGCACGATCTGAGTGACTCCCCGCACAGCGCATTATACACGGACAATGCACTTACATGCACCAGGAAGAAGAAGGTGAACTCCGGGGACCTGAGCGGGGAAGCGACACATGCAGGATATCGGGTGCACGATCTTAGTGACTCCCCGCACAGCGCATTATACACGGACAATGCACTTACATGCACCAGAAAGAAGAAGGTGAACTCCGGGGACCTGAGCGGGGAAGCCACACATGCAGGATATCGGGAGCAGGATCTTAGTGACTCCTCGCACAGCGCATTATACATGGACAATGCACTTACATGCACCAGGAAGAAGAAGGTGAACTCCGGGGACCTGAGCGGGGAAGCGACACATGCAGGATATCGGGCGCAGGATCTTAGTGACTCCTCGCACAGCGCATTATACATGGACAATGCACTTACATGCACCAGGAAGAAGAAGGTGAACTCCGGGGACCTGAGCGGGGAAGCGACACATGCAGGATATCAGGCGCACGATCTTAGTGACTCCCTGCACAGCGCATTATACACAGACAATGCACTTACATGCACCAGGAAGAAGGTGAACTCCGGGGACCTGAGCGGGGAAGCGACACATGCAGGATATCGGGCGCAGGATCTTAGTGACTCCCCGCACAGCGCATTATACACGGACAATGCACTTACATGCCCCAGGAAGAAGAAGGTGAACTCCGGGGACCTGAGCGGGGAAGCCACACATGCAGGATATCGGGCGCACGATCTTAGTGACTCCCCGCACAGCGCATTACACACGGACAATGCACTTACATGCACCGGGAAGAAGAAGGTGAACTCCGGGGACCTGAGCGGGGAAGCGACACATGCAGGATATCAGGCCCAGGATCTTAGTGACTCCCCGCACAGCACATTATACACGGACAATGCACTTACATGCACCAGGAAGAAGAAGGTGAACTCCGGGGACTTGAGTGGGGAAGCGACACATGCAGGATATCGGGCGCACGATCTTAGTGACTTCTAAGACCAGGTGGGTGAATGTGCCCCTGTGTGTGATAGTTGTTCTTTTTTGGTAGCAGATTCAGGCTCGTTGTACTTTGTAGGGCTGAAGGAGACTTGGTGGACCAGGCAGAAGATGTTGGCTATGTAGTGGTAGAGACACTGTCAGTAACGGCATCATCCAGATGTGTGTAATCCCCTCACCGCTCCGTACCTGATTCCTATTCACAAATGTAAGATTTTGACATCACCTGCTGTACTGGATACCTACCCTTCCACTAGCTGGTGTAGCTACCCCCCACTTATTCCCAGAATTATCCCGAACTTCCCCTGCATTGTCTGGCTGCTCGGAGCAGGCCTCTATGTCTGCAACCTGTCGTTCAACCTATACAAAATGACGTGTGGATATGGGCTGGACCCTCATTTTATTTACTGTAGAAAACGAGGTGTCTGGAAAAATACACAAACCACATTAACAACAATTTATTTTTGTCCCCCAAAAGGAAATACCGATGTTACACACTGCACCAATTTTAAAGAATACAATGAAAAAAAAATAAAAAAACAATCTAACATATACCCCAAACATAACACACTAAAAAAAACCAACTTTACAATAGTAAAAATAGCCACACACATAAAACATTCATAAAGTACAAACATTGCACCTAGCATTGCAACAACATCAGCTTCATTATACATGAATGAGCTGCACAGGAGCACAAAGGTGGGGGCCGAGAGCTGAGGAGTCTGCAGCACAGACAAGTCACATGTTGTTTTTGAAATGCATCCAAACCAAAGCCCAACCCCTGGGACCACACAGAGGATTCTGTCAGGGTACAAGGTAAGTTATAACATACAATGATACTGTAATGCAAATGCTTAGAGAAGGCAGATTTGCACTACAGGTGTGATGGGCTTCTGTAACCTGGTGACAGGTTCCCTTTTAAGTTTTGTTTAGAGCCTCAGATTTATTCAGGTTATATTAAGACAATTATGAGTATTTTGAGAATTCTAATAAAGTGGTGAAGATGCAGAAAAAAGCAGATCCTCAGCACATGCTGATCCTTTACGTTCCTTATCACCTATTGTAATCCCCCTGGTATCTGAATTAGGGTGCATTCACAAGGACGCACGCTCGCCCAGATCCTGGGTGAGCACAGGACCGGGGGGAGGAGGTGAGAGGCTCTTCACCGCTCCTCCCTCCGTAGGTAGACGAGTGGCAGCTCGACTTGGTCAAGTTGCAGTGATGCAGTGCGTGCTAACCGCGCCGTGACCGGGAGCCATAGAGATCTATGGTCTTGTGAATGAGCCCTAAGATGGATTCTTACATAGCAAAGGAGCCGATTGTAATAAGGATTTATTTTTTGCTGGATGAGATGACATTTACATATTTGCAATTTTGCTTACCGCGCGGCAAAAAAGTGGTGGTTCGGACATTTGGGCGCTATTATTGGGGTTCAGATTTGCTAGAGAACTGTATGCATCCCCCAGAACCAATGCCCTCTTTATAAAATCCTCCGTCTCCCTAAGGCCATTTAATGACCTGTCCGCACTCCAGTGACGGCTCTTGTGGCCCTGCGCTCGCACCGGCACTCTGTGAAATCTAAAGGGCCAGCTCGCCCCTAATTGGCGCCGGCTGATCGCTGCCCTGATAAATCGCCAGCCTCTTCCTTTGACCTCTGCTGGGTCTTTGTGCCGTGTTGCTTGAGTGATAGCGTGTTATTGTAACTTTGGTGATTTTGCCGTTGTGGCTTCTGCTTCGTTCCCTCATCTCGAATCCACCTGTCCTGACCCCCTGCCTGACTACGACTCTCTGGAGCAATCTGGTGGTATCCCGCCGCAGCAAGTCCATCTCCCAGGGTGTCGGCTTACATCATCGCTCACGGCGGTTCAGTGGGTCCACTACCTCCGATCCTGACAAATGTACTGGGGCAAATTTATTTACCCAGGCCCGTCGCAATCCCGTGGTGCGTTGTCCGACAAGGATTCTGGTCCGGGTTGATTCACTAAGATCGTGCGTCCAATTTCCTGCAAGGGGCCGTCCCCCGGATCTTTTCTGACCCTAGCAGAGCCCGTGTCTAGCAGTATTGGAGCCTCCACTTCAGCTAAGTCTGCTCTTTGTAGGGCTTGTATTTCAACCATACCCTGAAAAGGCAGATGTTGTCTGATCCATTAAAGAGGACCTGTCACCCAATTTATCGGCACTAGGAGATGTTACTAAAGTAAGCAGCTCCTGGTGCTTGATCAAACGCCGCAGTGTTAGAGTGATAGTGTTACCAGAAACCTCCGGTAACGCTATCAAACACTGCGGCGGGGTACAGTGTAATTGTCAGACAGCTCACAAAGCTGTCCGACGTATTCATGAGGGGGCGGGGTTGGGGTGTGGCTAGGGGCGGTGACTGCCGCCTAGCGCGTGGCAGTTACTGCCGGCCTATGGAGCGAGCAGGGCAGTCCGGGGAAGAGGCAGCACCTCGGATCGCCCCCTCATGAATACATCAGACAGCTTTGCGAGCTGTCCGATGATTACACTGTACCCCGCCGCAGTGTTTGATAGCGTTACCGGAGGTTTCCAGTAACGCTATCACTCTAACACTGCGGCGTTTGTTCAAGGACTAGGAGCTGCTTACTTTAGTAAACAGCTCCTGGTGCCGAAAAATTGAGGTGACAGGTCCTCTTTAAGAATTTGGTAATGGTAATGGGCACATTCCTGGGGAACATAAAATTATATTTATAAGCCTTTGGAAATTGGGAGGGGAGTGTACAAGTGGCGGGAATTAACCAGCCCAGAGGCAGAAGCTTCTCATATTTATCACTGGGCGCACGGTATAGAGTTCAGCCGCCATTATTTTGCAATCTCTTCTCATTGGTTTAGAAGAAGAATCATAGCAGCAGGTCTGGCGATTTTTGGGGCCTTGGAGATGGTATAACATTTGGGATGGTCCCCTCTTATAATGATAGAGGTTTGGTTATTCTGGCCTAGTTAGGTTCCCATTGGGTGGTTTTCCATGGAGTGTCGTGGAATCTAGTGTCCATCAGCAAGCAGGTTGGTGCGCAGGTTATTGTAGTCCCAATTAATATAATATGTGATTCCAAAGATAATCGGCACATTTGTGACTGACTGTTTTATGGACTAAAAAACAGAACAGGGAAGTTACTGTCCCTGGGAAGGTTCCCTTTTTACATCCTCACGTCGTAATGACTGATATATCATCTGCACTGATAACACATACAGAAAACTACATCAGGTCTGAAAATTTGCATAGAACTGGTGCGCTTCTATTTCTGAATGACCTGAAGAGAAGAACAAATCCAGGAAACACCTTCCTATCAAAGTCTGAAATTATCAATGAATTTTTTATGAGGTTGGTAAATGTAAGTGTCAGATTTCTGTAGCATGGAAGCAGCGCGGCTGCGCCACAATCCGATCGCGAGCGACACAATCCCCTTCTAAATACATGTCACAGGTAGAAAATCCAGGAAAACATCACAAAGAAAAGAAAACATGGCAGAATACAATAAAATGATTGTAAAATTTAGAAGCACAGGAAATTGACTAGCAAAAAAGCAAGAAAAAAAAGAAAAATTGCAAAAAATCAAATATCCATACAGGGCCGGTGCCAGCACTGGGCAAAGCTGGGCAAATGCCAGGGCCCCAAGCTGCTGGGGGCGCCCACATAAGCCTGTACATAAGGAATCCATGGGGGATTTATATAAAATAACCTTGAGGGGCTGTTTAGGTTGATAAACTTTTAGTTTCTGAATTTTTTGTGCCGCCATGTGAGTTCACTGCAAATGAGCCCCCTGAGGCTCTGTCACCCAGGGGCCTACTGATACCTGGAGCCAACCCTGTATACATATATAATAAAAGTGAAAAATTAAGACTATTAGAGGTAGCATATGGGTGCCCACATTTCCAAGTTAGGAGTCGCGAAGTCTTGGGAAGGAGGATAAGGAAAAGAGAAGTTGGTTGGATAAAAAAGTGGAAAAGACTCGTAAAGACACTACATAGGGGAGAAAATAATTCTCAGAAAAAGGGCAATTACGCAGCTAAAGCCAAAAGAAACCCGTTAAACCTAAGGTAGATCAGCGTTTTGGTTTGACTTGGGGGAGATGTATTAGAAGTGTTTGAGGTGGGGGTGTGTCCTGATTGCACATATAGTAGGTCGCATATTCTGTAGCTCCTAATCCTGACACCATAACACAAGCAGAAGAAGGAATGGCTAATAGACCTAAAAAAGGTCCCAAGATGGGACAGAACTCACTGGCCAATACTGGAGTAGAAGTTGTCCAGATGGAGCGAAATATACAACTGAGGAGCAGAGGAGAGGCAGAATAGAGGAGCGGAGGAGAGGCAGAACAGAGGAGAGGAGGAGAGGCAGAACAGAGGAGCGGAGGAGAGGCAGAACAGAGGAGCGGAGGAGAGGCAGAACACAGGAGCGGAGGAGAGGCAGATCACAGAAGCGGAGGAGAGGCAGATCACAGAAGCGGAGGAGAGGCAGAACACAGGAGCGGAGGAGAGGCAGAATAGAGGAGCGGAGGAGAGGCAGAACAGAGGAGCGGAGGAGAGGCAGAACACAGGAGCGGAGAAGAGGCAGAATAGAGGAGCGGAGGAGAGGCAGAATAGAGGAGCGGAGGAGAGGCAGAATAGAGGAGCGGAGGAGAGGCAGAACAGAGGAGCGGAGGAGAGGCAGAATAGAGGAGCGGAGGAGAGGCAGAATAGAGGAGCGGAGGAGAGGTAGAACATGGAAGCAGAGGAGAGGCAGAACAGAGGAGCGGAGGAGAGGCAGAATAGAGGAGCGGAGGAGAGGCAGAATAGAGGAGCGGAGGAGAGGCAGAATAGAGGAGCGGAGGAGAGGCAGAATAGAGGAGCGGAGGAGAGGCAGAACAGAGGAGCGGAGGAGAGGCAGAACACAGGAGCGGAGGAGAGGCAGAACAGAGGAGCGGAGGAGAGGCAGAATAGAGGAGCGGAGGAGAGGCAGAATAGAGGAGCGGAGGAGAGGCAGAACACAGGAGCGGAGGAGAGGCAGAACAGAGGAGCGGAGGAGAGGCAGAACACAGGAGCGGAGGAGAGGCAGAACAGAGGAGCAGAGGAGAGGCAGAACAGAGGAGCAGAAGAGAGGCAGAATAGAGGAGTGGAGGAGTGGCAGAACAGAGGAGCGGAGGAGTGGCAGAATAGAGGAGCGGAGGAGAGGCAGAATAGAGGAGCAGAGGAGAGGCAGAATAGAGGAGCGGAGGATAGGCAGAATAGAGGAGCGGAGGAGAGGCAGAATAGAGGAGTGGAGGAGAGGCAGAACAGAGGAGCAGAGGAGAGGCAGAACAGAGGAGCGGAGGAGAGGCAGAACAGAGGAGCGGAAGAGAGGCAGAACAGAGGAGCGGAGGAGAGGCAGAACACAGGAGCGGTGGAGGGCAGAACAGAGGAGCGGAGGAGAGGTAGAAAATGGAAGCAGAGGAGAGGCAGAACAGAGGAGCAGAAGAGAGGCAGAAAAGAGGAGCAGAGGAGAGGCAGAACAGAGGAGCGGAGGAGAGGCAGAACAGAGGAGCAGAGGAGAGTCAGAACATGGGAGCTTCAGAAGAAAGGCGGAGGAGAGACAGAGTTTGGGAGACTGGGAATACAGTAGATAGGGGAGGCAGAATACAGAAGGGAAGAGAGGATAGTGGATAGTGGACTAAAAGGTAGAATAGAGCCTGAGAACAGCTTAAAAGCAGACCAGTGCTTTTGACTTTACAGGGCCTTTACTTTTTTCAATGGGGCTTAATGCAGTAGTGGGGGATCCAAATAGTACAGTGATCCAGGACATCATACAGTATAGATATGGCAATCGGGTTTGGAGTAAGAAGTAGCATTAGGTAAGCACATAGACTGAGGCTAAAGAGAAATATGCAGCTGCAGGGGTTACAGCATTCTCCCTTTACTCTTTTTACATTTTACTTTATTCAGAGAAGATGTTACTTGTGGACAGCTTGTATTCATACAATATCACACGGTATCTAAGCTGCTACAATAGAAATATCTACTACACTTAGAGCTGAGCTTTCTTGTGCCGCTGTGACATCGAGAGGGCACTGGTGGTGGTATCTTTTTCCTATTTGCATCATGTAGGAAAAGCACCAACTTGTAATTAATGGTCCTAAAGAAATGTGCCTTCCCCCAATTTGGGAAGCAGGGTGGTGCCTACCCTCTCCTACCCTTTGCCTTGACCTTGGGTGTGATGTTTCCTTCTGAAGGCTTCTTCATGGCATCTGACAACTCAACACTGAAGAGGCTTGACATCGATTCCAGACTCCATAGCCGGCTCGCCCTGCACCATGGTAGCCTTTGAGACTTTGTGACTTGATTTGATTTATTAGGTTGCAAGTGGCTGAAAATATTTGTTTAGATCTTGCCATAGATTAGAGTTAGATGCTCAAAACTTTCATCAATTGCAGATCTTAGCAACACCTGATACTTCCTCAATGTACATGATCTTTCACCATGTGATATGATTAAAGGGAATCTACCACCAGGATGAAGGATTGTAAACCAAGCACACTGACATACTGGTGTGCACCCCCTCTGGTGGGATCAGCTCTTTTTTTAAGCTTCCTATTCTCATGTTTTTAAGAAAAAAGTCTTTAAAAAATATGCAAATGACCCTGAGGAGCTCCAGGCTCCATTCACACCCAGAGCCTCTGAGGTTCATTTGCATAATTTAAAAGCATTTTTTGTGTAAAAACAAGGGCATAAGATGCTAAAATAAGAGCAGATCCTGCCAGAGAGGGCACACAGTAGTATGTCAGTGTGCTTGGTTTACAGTCCTTGATCCGTATGATCTTTTAACTGGAAGATTGGCAAACAAAATCTTCCAATAAACGGAGTTCTGCGCATGCGCAGTACTTCCGGCTTTGAGGGTGAATGCACGCAGCTCCAGCTACGCGTCCTCGTCTCCGAAGCCTTTAACAAGCCCTGGAAGAAAGGTTTAGGCTATTGGATTAGAGCCTGGCATTTCTTTATTCTTTGGCAGATGATGGGACAGATGTATCACTTGTTTTTTCAGTTGTTTTTGCGTCGTTTCATAACGTTGCACTGTTTTTGCGCCCGTGTTGCCACTAAATACCAAACTAGCCGCGCAGCAAAAATTACCAGGTTTCGCTCATTTATCCTTCCAATCCAGATGTTTTGCTGTGGCTAATAATATTCATCATTTGCGACTTTTAATTCAGGCACAAAAACACTCCAGCCCGAAGGTGGCGTAAACTGAGAAGCAGCACAGTGGGGCAGTTTTACTTATCCGGTCCTGTCGCAATCCAGCGGCGAGTTCTCTGTCGAGGATTTGGGTCTTCCGGCGATTCACTAAGGTAGTGCGCCCGATGGCCACCAGGTGTCGCTGCTGCGCTGAAGTCCGCTGGAGTTCACGGAAGTTCACCGTCCTATGCTGGGTGCATGTAAGCGCATGTCAAGCGACACATTTTTTGTTAAAAAAATACAGCGTTTTTTCAGAATCCGTCGGGTTTTCCGATGGCCACGCCCCCCTGTTTTCCGTTGCATGCATGCCGGCGCCGATGCGCCACAATCCGATCATGTGCGCCAAAAACCTGGGGCAATTCAGGGAAAAACGGCGCAAATCGGTAATATTCGGGAAACCCGACCAGAGCAGCTTGTCCCCAGCAGCAGAGCTCAGCCAGATTTAACACTACCTGCAGCCTCTGTTTACAGTTCATAATCTTCTATTTACAAACAATCTGCAAAAGCCTCAGCTCAGACCAGGAGAGACGAGAAGTTTGCAGGATTTTGCAGACAGGACAGAGAAGTGTCCTCATGTAGCAGGATAGAAGAGAAGTGTGCAGGAGCTGCAGACAGGACAGAGAAGTGTCTCCCGTGTAGCAGGATGACCATACTGGTGTCTGAGGAGGATACTGGCCTTAGATACAGGAGGGCAGCAGGAGACCAGCACTGGGGGATCCCCTCCAGGAGAAGCCCCTGCTGAGGAGGTCACTGGGTGCAGGGTGTCACACACCTGGGTGCTGCTGTGGGGGTCATTCTCATGCTGTGGTGCGGGAGAGAAGCAGAGAGGAGCTTGTAGCAGGATCACATGTAAGAGCCCGAATCTAACATTGCGCCTAAAGTAAAGTGATTAATAAGAGTCAGGAACTCAACTCATCACAGATGGTTGTAGCTTGTGATGCGCAGGACAGCGATACATCTGGCACGATGTGGATGGCAATAGCTTTTTTCACCCACAACACATACTTGCCTGCTCGTTCTAAAAAAAAATAGCAAATATTTTTTGAGAGGTTGAATTTCCTAAACCTGGAATTTTGATCTTGAAAATCTACAAGTCGTCTCATCAGGCAATATATAAATATATAAATTGGCCGATGTAGAGAAGTTCGGGGTTTTATCGGACATGTTTGTCTTTCATGTATCAGATGTTCTATAATATTTCCAGATTTATGACCTTTTTGGCCTTTTATAATAATTCCGGGACCTTCCTTTTATTGTGTGGACATCCACATCTTACGTAAATCGGATATTTCTTCCGCAGTGTTTATAGCCCAATTACGGATCAAACAGTCAGATATTTTTTTAATTTATTACATGTAAGATTAAGTGATATCACAAGGGAGGGGACGCATCTCCTCATGGCTGTATATATAGTGGGGCGGCGCAGCTACCGGGTATAGAAGACTGGACGGTCACCATGTTTACCCTCATCATTCTCCTCCTCGCCATTTGCCGAAATCCTGCCGCCGGCCTGGTATGATATCATGATATATGTGTTTATGGAGGACAATGATGTTATGACTTTGCATTTATTATGGATGCTTGATCAATCGCTGCAGTGTTAGAGTGATAGCGTTACTGGGAACCTCCGGTAACGCTATCAAACACTGCGGCGGAGTACAGTGTAATCATCGGACCGCTTGCAAAGCTGTCCGACGTATTCAATAGGGGGCGGTCCGAGGCGCTGCCTCTTCCCCGGACCACCCCGCTCGCTCCATAGGCCGTCACTGCCCCTAGCCACGCCCCAACCCCGCCCCCTCATGAATACTTCGGACAGCTTTGCGAGCTGTCCGACAATTACATTGTACCCCGCCGCAGTGTTAGATAGCGTTACCGGAGGTTAATACTATGATGCTAAAAGGGGGTCTATAGCAGGTAACATGTCAGACCAACCTTACCATAATTACAGACATTCACTGTAAGATATTTATTAATTTTGGGGGATTGAGAAAGTTGATCAGAGCAAATCAGATTCCCGAACTCTAAAAAGTCACTAAATATAGTGTGGTGATAAATTTGCCCCAAATCATTTAGCAACATATATATCATGTAGATGGGTTTTGCTCAGGAAATAAAATCCCCCAATGTCATGAAGCTAAGACTGCCGGAGTATTATTATTATTATGTAGTATTATTACTTTGCATTATATGGTGTTATACTAAATAACCCCCCGTTGACCTGCTGCCAGATTTAGAAATTTTGCATTGTAAGATAATTTTCATTCAGAATAAAATGAATGCTGGTAATTTTGTGAACTTTTATTTTCATACACGTTGTAGTGACTTTTCATTATTAAAGGAAACCTACCACTACGGATCTACCTATTAAGGTAGATCAGGTGGTAGGTGCCTCTATTGTAAGGCTTATCCTTACGTCCCCTTTATCTTTTTAAAACTTTTATTGCCCTATTATGCAAATTTTCTAAAGAGGCTACTGGGGCGTGGAGTAGCCGGAGCTGAGGCTATATGGAGCATCTACTCCACGCCGCAGTACCCTCCTTGATCCTCCTACTGGCATATCTTTGGCGTGCAGCTACGCCCGCAAAGTCGGTGTTATGTGCATGCACAGAACTGCATGGTCACCGCTCCAAAGCTGGAGCTACTGCGAATGCACAGATCACCGGCTTCGCGGAAGAGGGCGGGCAGCTACTCACAGCTGTGCGCCGAAGATATGCCAATAGGAGGATCAATGAGGGTACTGGGGCGTGGAGTAGGGGCGCCATGTAGCTTCAGCTACGGCTACTCCACGCCCCAGTAGCCTCTTTAGAAGATTAGCATATTAGGGCAATAAAAGTTTTTAAAAGATTGTAGGGACATGAGGATTAGCCCTTAAAAGTGCTATCCTCACGTACAATAGATGCACCCTAATAGGTAGATCCGTGGTGGTAGGTTTCCTTTAAGTTGGATATGAAGATATGAAGATCTGGGAAGTGTTTAGCTATAATCTAGAATCCCACAGGGTCAGATAACTCTGATTTGGTTTAAATTTTTGGGTTCTTATTAGAGATGAGCGAGTATACTGCTCGGTGGAGTATTAGCATACTCGGACCGGCTCGTTACTCGGACGAGTATCTCGCCGGCTCGAGATCGAGCAGTAAATTAATAAAATAAATTGAATAAAAGTATTTTTATTGTAAAAAAAAAATCCAGATGTTTACAGATATTTTACTTGTAAGAACACATTGAAGTAACACTATTCTTCACATTGCAGGTGTGCGCTTGTGTCTTCCGATAGGTTCGGAGATACGCGCGCACATCTGCAAAGTGAAGAATAGAATTAAAACATTAAAAACAGTGAACACAGGAGCATTTAAGTGCAGAACACATTGAAATAAAACTATTCTTCACATTCCAGATGTTCCGAACATCTCCGAACTTATCGGTAGACACGCGCGCACACCTGGAAAGTGAAGAATAGTGTTATTTCAATGTGTTCTTACAAGCAAAACATCAGGAAACATCTGGAATATTTTTTTTTTGCACTGTTCTTTTACTGTTCTGTTCTATTAAAAAAATGCTCGAGTCTCCCATTGACTTCAATGGGGCTCGTTATTTGATACGAGCATCGGGAAAAGTTTGTCTCGAATAACGAGCACCCGAGCATTTTAGTGCTCGCTCGTCTCTAGTTCTTAACAAAACAAGGATCTGAAACGTTAGATTCACATAAGAAATTCATCTGTATTAATGAGATACATTTTAGTATTGTGTGTGGGGGGGAAGTGCTGTGAATATTTTTTCAATATTCTTCATTAAGACATTCTGCTTGGATTGTAAAGAAACAATAATAATATTATCTCCGTTATCAATGCTGGTCTGTCTATGAGGCAGAAGACAGAACTCCCTCTCCTCTCTGTTTGTTTCCACAGCTCTGAGCAGTGAGTCTTAACCTTTTCTGCGCTCTCCCTGGCTGTATTATGCTATGAACATTATTTTCAAACATCAAGCTGAGAGTGATGGATGTAATACTCACTGGCAGAGCTTTATAAACACAAAGGGTGATTAGGTAGGTAGTCAGCCTCCTTAGACACACACTACATACCGTATACAGTCAGGAATACGGATATGTGCAAAAAGGAGCATTTCAGTCTGTTTTTTTTACAAACTAACTAGAATTTTGTAATAAAGTATTTTAGAAAAATGTTAACACCCCCCCCCAAAAAAAATTCCAAATGATCGGAAATTACTTGTACACTTAAAGTCAGAAGATCTGTTGGACATTTTTACTGTACAGAATAATTAACCTCTTACTTTGGTTCCATTGGTCCATTACAGCAGTATCATTATGTACCGATATATTTTACATTTTTAGCTAATTTGGTACAAATAAAATTTAATAAAATTGAACCTTAGAAAAAGATGCCAAATAACAGGATCCACAAATTCCACAAGTAAATGATTAAATAACGATGGAGATAAAACGGGAAAATCATGTGAGAAGACTTTTTAATCAGATAAATTCCCAGACCATTCCTCCTTACCTATTAATTTTGGGAGTTGTTAACCATTTCCTACTAATATGCTGTTTTTGGCTGAATTTGGCCAAATATCTCTACTTTGCTATGCTGTCATGTTTAGTTTTGGCAGCCCTTCTTGAAAAGCAACACACATTCAGTATTTTTATACCTGTGCAGTCCTGGACTTGAACATTTAATATGTTACCTGAGTCCCATTGATTGTGAGATGTAGCTCTTGGGTATTGCAATTGAACATTACATGGTCAGAACATGTGGTGACGTCCACCTCTGGATAGGTTGTCCAATGTCTTGAATCTATGCCACCTGCTGATACCCTGACCAGAAGAAGATATTTGTAGCCAAACCTGATCCTTCCTCAGGCAGGAACTTTGTGATTACTAGAGGAACCATAAATATAAGTCCCAAGGTTTCCAGGACAATGGTTGACAGTGAAGATAGGCCCACAAAATAGGTGTAGGGGTTCCAGCTGGATTTTGCAACAGGATCGGTTAGTGCTTATTGATTGGGTTTTCAAAAATTAAACCTATAGTAATATAATATTTTTGAGCACAATACTAAAATTTTTGACATAATACACATGAATATTGTGATTTTTCAACAGATTCAGAATTTCAATGGCTCCGTGGATGACCAGGGCGTCTGTCATTGCTCCGTGGTCTTGCCAGATTCTACATTTCCAGCGGATCGTTTGGAAGTCCTGGAAATATCCAACCGAGACCTGAGTATCGCTGTGGAGCAGCAAATCACAACGGTATAGAAGTTATTTTTGCACTCGAATGTACAAATATTTATTCCCTGTTGATATGAAAATGCACAATGCACATGAATATGGTCCACTTAGACAGCCTAGGAGTCACGACTCGGGATCAGTGAAACCCCTGGACCACCTGGCACCGGAATCTATGTGGCATCCGGTCTTCACCAGAGCCCGCCGCAAAGCAGGATGGTCTTGCTGCGGCGTGGTATCCCCAGGTCATTCCACAGGTGCGACTTGTCCGCGGTGGTAGCCAAGGTCCAGGTAGAGAAACAAGGAGTGTCTCAGAGTCAGGAACAGGCTGATATTCAGGTCAGGCGGCAGAGGTGCAAAGTCAGGGTCAGGTCCAGGGTCACAACAGGAGAGCAGAGCAGGAACACAGGGAACGCAGGGAAGTAGCTTTCTCAATGGCATATAGCACAAAGATCCGGAGGGGTTGATGGGAGCAGGAAGCTTAAATAGAAACCCCGCAAGTGACCAGCACCAGTCAGCAATCCGCTGGCCCTTTAAATCTTCGTGAGCCGGCGCGCAAGCGCCCTAGGGAGCCGGACGCACGCGCCGACTGGAAGGGACGGAAGCAGCAACCCGGAGAGGTAAGTGAGGGCCGGGAAGGGCGCCACCACGGAGAGGGGCACGGGTGTGCCTCAGATCGCAGGGACACCCGTGACACTAGGTAGCAGATGAGCATTTTAAAGTAGAACACTCAATGGGGCAGATTTACTTGCCCGGTCCATTCACGATCCAGCGGCGCGTTCTCTGCGGTGGATTCGGGTCCGGCCGGGATTTACTAAGGTAGTTCCTCCGACGTCCACCAGGTGGCACTGCTGCGCTGAAGTTCCCCGGAATGCACTGAAGTTCACCGGCCTATTCCTAGTGAAGGTAAGCGCGAGTCCCGCAACACTTTTTTTTTTTTTAATGCAGCGGTTTTTCTGAATCCATCGGGTTTTCGTTCGGCCACGCCCCACGATTTCCGGCACGTGCATGCCAGCGCCGATGCGCCACAATCCGATCGCGTGCGCCAAAATCCCGGGACAATTCAGGGAAAATCGGCGCAAATCGGAAATATTCGGGTAGCACATCGGGAAAACGCGAATCGGGCTCTTAGTAAATGACCCCCATTGTATTCTGTTAAAGTCAATCAAAAAACAACCAATGTACCTCAGATTGTAAGAAATTGCTTGCATTGTGCTTGCTGGCCCAGCTACAGCCTAAAAAGGGGTTGTTATGATGAGGCATTCCCTTTAGCAGATTAAAATCCACATTGTTAACAGTTAAGAAATGGATTTATTGGCAAAAAAGATAAAATAAGGCATAAAAATATTGGAGTTTTTCTACTTTACACTTAGGAAGCACCTAAAATCTCATACCTCAAACCATCCTCATCACCCTATGTAAACCCAATCCTTCTCACTTCTATGATTTAGGAAAATTACTTGACCTGAGTTTGCTTATTGTTCCTCAAATTGTATTTGCTTCCAATGAGCATCACTAAATGTTTCATTACAGATGCAGCACTACGAGGATACAATGAATGTTTACTTGGGTCATCTGGTGAACCTGACCAAACGTGTGGAGGAGATGGAGAAGGGAGGTCTAGTGTACATCGAGCTGGACTTTGAACTGGTGAAGTTGGAGATTCAAGAAATGGAGGCTCTGATCCAGCAGCTGAAATCTTCCATGAATGGAACCAATGCTGTGGTGGAGACTCTGTACCAGGAGGTGAGACAAATCCTGACATATAATAAGATATTGGGGCCCGAATCACGTTTTTCTGACGTGTTTCCCGAATATTAACGGTTTTTCCTGAATTGCCCCGGGTTTTTGGCGCAAGTGATCGACGTCGGCATGCACGCGTCGGAAATCGGGGGCGTGGCCGCCGGAAAACCCGACGGATTCGGAAAAACTGGCGTATTTTAAAAAAAATGTGTCGCTTGACACGCGCTTACCTGCACCCGGCCTAGCTTGGTGAACTCTAGTGAGCTGCGACGGACTTAAGCGCAGCAGCGACACCTGGTGGACATCGGGCGCACTACCTTAGTGAATCGCCGGAAGACACGAATCAGCGTCGGAGAACCCGCCGCTGGATCGCGAATGGACCGGTTAAGTAAATCTGCCCCATTGTGAATACCTTTGGTGTTTTCGATAATCTCACGATCTACATCTCTACAGACTTATCCAATAATATTGTTACTTTGCTCTAGATCCGTAACATTTCCATCATGGTGAACCAGCTGGAGGTCTATGATAAGAACAACGTCCTGGTTATCAGAAGAGAAATTGCTGCCCTGAAGAAACAACTTGAAGATTGTGAAAAGAACCAAATGGATCCAATGCCTCCAGGTTCTGTCCCGGGAAATGGTATGTTGAAGTAGACTTTGCTTATTAGAATTTCATGTTAAATTATATCGTTCCCCTAAACAGACTCTTAGTATATGACATATTCCCTACTGGCAAACAAGAGCTCCCTAAGATGCCTCCTGTATAAAGTCCATCGCTCCCCCACTGCACCGTATTGAAGATGTGTCAGGCAGGAGCTTCATCTCCTTTTTGAAGCGTCTAGCTTAACGTTAAAGCACCAGAAGTCACCGATAATGGTGCATAAATGGCTACGTACCACTATTTTCTACTTTTATCATATCAGAAACTGGTGTGAAATATACGTTAAATATCCTCCTTGTGTTTTCCCTCAATCTTCTGTGTTCACAGTCTAAACACTTTGTAATGATTTGGCTAAAATACCGGATGTTACTGTTGGGTCATGGGACCTAACCTTGACCCCAAATGGTAACAACTGTGATCTGCGCTAGCGCCGAACATGGGTGTAAAAATTTAACTCCTTGGCAAAGTGGTGTTTAATCGGCCTTAGCTGTACATCAGAACGTTGCTCCCCATGACCTCATTGGGGTGACGATCCTCCCCTTGCATGCCAGTGTGCACGTGGCCCTAGCCATTTAAATGCCGATAATGACGTTGTCAGTGACACTTAAAGAATTAATATGTAGGGGACCATATCCAGACCTGGACCCAAACTTTTATTAAACTTTGTGGTCCGGCTCCGTCCAACACTTTACAACCTATAGACGTTTCATACTATTTCCAAAAGAAAAACAGGATAATGAACTTGGGCAACAACTAAAAGGCACTAATGGGTTAATAGTGAGGATAAATATCACACTTGAGGAAGGAAATAAACAATATCATCAGATGGCACAGCAGTTCCAAAGATAAGTGTCCTTGGCAGAACTACCGCTATAGAAACTCTAGTGGCTGCTATGGGGCCCGCATATGGAGGGGCCTGGTAGATTGGTCTGTGGCTGCTAACTATTGATGCAGATACCGGTGACTGCTAAAGCTGAAGGTGCTAACTGTGCAGCTGATAATAAGAGCAAATAACTGGCTGGATGGGTCCAGAGCACATTACTGAGGTCCAGCAGAGCCCTTGCATGCAGCCGGCCATATAAACAATGTAAAGCATGTGTCCCCTATAAGGGACAGATACCACTGTATGGCTTTCAACCCTCTCCACTGAGTGTACACTTTGCATGCTCCATTAGTCATGCCATGAACATTGGTAGCATCCAATCACTGTCTGCTGTTCATGTTTGCTCCTCCTGAAGGGGTAACTGTCCCCTGTGGTGCCCGACATATTGGTCAACATAACAAAGAAAAAGTTTTCTATGGGGTCCAATCAATTGTTGCAACGCCCCGGATTGAAGAATTATTTGTAAGTTGTGGCTGGTCCTATTTAAGGAGTTAATATACATTTGTTGGTTTCATCGTGCAGGTACCTGTCTACATGGATCCATTGTGGACATCAGTAAACCATTGGTTGTACAACTCAACTATTATGGAATCAGCTACATATATGGCGGATGGGGGAGAGATTCATTATTCGGAGCTGATCAGAATTTACACTGGGTGTCTCCCCTCGATACGAATGGAAGGACACTGTACTATGTACGTACTTACAATACATACAACGACCTCCTGATCTACAATCAAAACTTGGACGTAAGAGTCTCTTCTGGACAGGGCAGTGGGATGATTATGTTTAATAACTCCATGTACTTTAATTACTACAGCTCTAGAGACCTCTGCAAATATAATCCACAGCTCAATAAAATCGAAACCAGAATTACCCTTCCCAATGCGGCCTACAACAACCGCTTCTCCTACTCGTCCTCGGCCTACCAAGACATTGACATGGCCGCCGATGAAGAAGGGCTTTGGGCGATCTATTCTACTGAAGAACAAGCTGGAAACATTGTCATCAGTAGAATAGACCCCATATCGCTTGTAGTACAAAAGACCTGGATTACCGGGCAGTACAAGCCGGCGGCCTCCAATGCGTTCATGGTGTGCGGCGTCTTGTATGTCACGAGAACCATTAACATAAAAACTGAAGAGATATTCTACATGTATGATACAAAAACTGGGAAGGAAGAGTGGTTTAGTATTATCCTGGAAAAACCGAAGGAGAATGTGCAGAGTCTGTCCTACAATCCCAATGACCAGAAGCTCTACATGTACAACGATGGCCTCCTACTCATGTACGTTCTCACTTTTAAACCTCCTCAGGGAGGAAAATCTCAAATATAATCATAAAAGTCCAAGTCTCCAAAGAGTGTTCAATACAGCGGAGGTCTTCCATATTTTCCCCTAGGACGAGGAGGACGCGATCGCTTCCAAATCAGGACTTCTATGAACCAGTTTGTGCACCTTATGATCCAATTAAAGCCAAATAATAGTCAGTCCTGCCCTTACTGTGTAGACAAACTAATATTCTGAATATTAGGTTTAGAAAACCATGGCAACAGACTACAAACAAACCCTATGTAGTCTGATGCACTGGTCCTCTACCTTATACTTCTCCACCAAATATGTTGAAGTATAGGCAGTCCTTACATACAAGATAGGTTCTTTTGGGTTGTTCGTAAGTTGGATCTTGTATGTAACTCAGAACTGCTATATATTATAATTAAAGTTCAAAACATAAAAAATGTGACCCTTTTCACATTCAGATTTTCAACATTTTCTGCTTTCAAGAATTATCAAAAGAGTTTAATTACAGACACCTTAAAGCTGATCATTGCAGTCTGGGACTAAAGTAAAGTATCCAGAGAGGTCACCGGAGGTCACAGTGGGCAGAGGGGTCCGTCTGTAACTAGGGGTCGTCTGTAAATCGGATGTCCTTAAGTAGGGGACGACCTGTATAAAGTAAGGTTACGATAGACCAAACTGTGATTGCAAAATTAGCTGTAACAGGGTTTGTTTGTAGGATCCTAACAGGGAGTCACATAGATCAGCATGAAAGATGTAAAATGGCGTGACGAACACGATTATTTGCAAACTTGCTTCATTTTCAATTTGAGATGTGCTGAAGCAATGCAAAAAGAGATTGTCCTGGGGAAAATGTGAAGGATCTCTATGTGAATGAACACTAAATCATAATCTCACATGTAATCTTAAATCAAACTGGAATCTTTAATGTTCAAATCGTGAGTTAGTCTTATAACATTAGTTAACAGGAAATTAATATACAGAAATATTACAAATACTCTAATGCTCATCTCACACTATACAACATGTTAAAACCTTAATTTACATTTCCTCGCAGTTTACAGCTAAATATATCCTGCTTGTTCAGTGTCTACAAAGAGCTTCAAACTTATTCCAGCAGAATTGTGAGTGCACCTCATATATCATATAGGCTGCACAGGATCAGTTCTGCATTGGGAAAACCTTGACTTTGCAACGTATATCCAGACTTGCTCAGAATAATGGAGCACGCGGCCACACATGGCCGCTCTTTTCCATTGATCTCTAAGGAGCTGATGGAAATTATCATGGAATGGTCATGTGCGGCCGCATGCTCCATTAGTCTGAGGAGTGGCGAGGGGGTCCCTCATTTTCGCGATCTGTGGGCGTCTCAGCACTGAGACCACCACTAATCAGCAAGTTAGGCCCTGTCCTGTGGATAAGGCTAAGGCCTAACTTGTCTTTGTGGGAAAACCCATTTAACTTCTCTTATGTAATAGAACGGATGTATAAGCTATAAAATGTGTTCAGATGTGGATATACTCTGCTAAATGATAAAATGGTTTGTTATAAGATAAGATTATAATAATTTTCTTATACTGTATGAAATCGCTCTTTTTATTACATGAATAAAGTAAAAGCAGAAGATGCTGCGTCCTACTGTCTACTTATTGAGCTTCTCTTACTAAGCTTTTTATATAAATTCTATCGACTTTGAATATTTGTGCAAAAAATCGCTACATTTTCACCCGCCAAAGCAACCGAGACCTTTATTTTAGTGTTTCGCCTAATATACAGGCTCGGACTGGCCATCAGGTGAACAGGTGGTCCACCAATGGGCCCCTGAGCTTGGTGGCTCCCAGTCCCTTGTATATGGTGTAAGGGATTAGACTCGGGATCGTCGTCTCCTGGGGTGGACGGGCACAATTCTTAAGCACAACAGTAACCTCACCGTCCACACTGGGCGATTTGGGTACAATTGACCACAGGCAGTTTTATTCGGCAGTAATACAAAAAAAACAAAACAGCAAAAATAAAGCCTAAGCCTCTCCGGCACTAACTATACCTACCTCACCGGGTGCAGACCTACTGCCAGGCACCACAAACACTCACGGCATCAGTTCACTGTCACAGCTCTCCAGGCCTCTGGAAGTTTGCACCAGGTGCTTGTGCCGGACTTACAGCGGGATGCAAATTAGTCCTCATTAGTGGCAAAACACCCAGCTTTCCCACATCCATCCAGCTTTCCATTGGGCAACATCCTTATTCTACCCCCAAATCTACTGTAGTGGCAGCTTCCCTGCCACAATGGCTGGCTATCGCTGGCTCACAGAGCTGAGAAGGCCTAAGTTAAAGGTGCATTATGAAGCAAACCTTGAGAATGCTGCAGCTACACTGATGCAGGATCATATCTTGGTTAATCCCTGAGCTGAGTGGTTTTGTAGATAAAACAGATATAACATTATGATAATGAAGCTCTGCGGCTTCTATGGCTCCTTCAGCACTTGTTTCAGCACTTCTCTTAGCATGTGAGTTATTCTCTGCAGGAGAGGATGATGTAATCCCTGGGTTGTGCCTGAAGGCATTATAATCATTTGCTGCACGATCCCCCAGCTGCTGTGTATGAGTGATCCAGCTCAGGTTGATTAATCCTGTCTTGACTAACCTCCATTTGTAATAACAAGCTCCCATGTGTAATGTGTTTATGTCAGCTAGCATGACCCAGCTTTCCCAAGATCCTGAATGTTATAATTGTTTTTCCAGGAAAACCAATCAACTCTGATCCTACATCAGTGTAGCTGCAGCATTCTCAGGGTGTGTTTGCTTCATAATGCATCAAATCACATGGTAGGTTTCCTTTAAAGGCAAAGACCAGTCAGCAGGTAACTGACAGGACAGGGCTCCTGAGGCCATAACAGTCCAAGGCAATGGGGGAAATGTATCACACTTTTGGCTCTGCCTTTTTCTTTCATTTTTGAGACTTTTCATGGTTCTTGTGCTCAATTGCGACTTTTTTATGCGCCTAAAACTTTCTCCTTTCAAAGTTCGCCATTGTCTAGTGTCCTGCAGCGGTCCCTGAGTTATCACCTTAATCCAGATGTGAAAGTTGCCCCCTGATCAGACGTACAAATTCCCTGGGGAACTGTTTGCGACTTTTGGATACTTTTGTTTTAAAAAGTTGCAAATTCACTAGAGACCAAACGCCACATGTATCAATAAAGAAAAACAGTTAAGATGGATATGAGCAGCCGAAAAGCCAAGAAAAGTCCCAAAAAACGGACAGAAATATCCGGATTTATGATACGTGTGCACCAAGGACAAATAGCTCAAGAGGTTCTATGAAACTAATACAAGTGGTAAAGAAGGAAGAAATACAATTCAGGAAGGAGAAGTTCTAGACCCCGAGCAAGAAACATGTAAATCTACATAAATGTCTTCTGCTACACTGACACCTAATGGTAACTTGTAAAAAATTATCTATAAAAGTTTTAAACCCCAAAAATATTACATTTTCAGCTTGACACATGGAAGAACTGAACTAAGCAGTGTGAGCTTCCTGACCTTTTCGGGTTTTGCGCGGCTGTGACAGGTATTTAACAGGGGATTGTGTTGCACCCGATTGGATTGTGGCACAGCTGCGTTGCTTCCATGCAAAAGAAATCAGGGGGCGGACAATCCAACTGTTTCGGACTGAGTGCGGGATTTAAGATTCAAATTGTGTTGCAAGACAATGCACTTACATGCACCAGGAAGAAGAAGGTGAACTCCGGCAGACCTGAGCGGGGAAGTGACACATGCAGGATATCAGGCGCACGATCTTAGTGACTCCTCGCACAGCGCATCATACACGGACAATGCACTTACATGCACCGGGAAGAAGAAGGTGAACTCCGGGGACCTGAGCGGGGAAGTGACACATGCAGGATATCGGGCGCATGATCTTAGTGACTCCCCGCACAGCGCATTATACACGGACAATGCACTTACATGCACCAGGAAGAAGAAGGTGAACTCCAGGGACCTGAGCGGGGAAGTGACACATGCAGGATATCGGGCGCACGATCTTAGTGACTCCCCGCACAGCGCATGACCAGGATAGGGCTGAGTCGTAGGACCGGCTCACAGAGCAGAAAAAGGAACCCTCCTTAACCAACTAAATAAAACACACACATTTTGTTGTTGGAAAAGTGCTGGTCACAGCTTTATTTATTCTTTGAAAATCTGTAAAATATAAACTTTATTAAACATATATTAACAATTGCAAAATATAAAAAATACGTTAAACATCAATTTTCTTAGTGGCCGAGTACTTGACAACAGAGCAGAACTTGTTTGTCCCTTTTTAGACAACCAACTAAGTCCGGTGTAACCATTAAGTAAAATATAATTGCTCATAACTCACGCTCAGCGTGTAAACAACCACACCTACCAATCCACAAGCCGCACACCAAGCTGGCAAGTGACGAGGGCAGAATGTGGCAAATATCAAATGAATCCAGCTCCTGAGGTCAAACTCTCAAGGAGACTGCAATCCAATTCACCAAATTCCCGGACTTTATCCCAAATGATGCAATCAATTTACCAAAATATAAATTATCTGTTGCCAAGCACCCGCCTACTTCACAATCAATGGCCTCAACTCCCTAAGCTATACCTACCCCTTCCTGACAAAGAAATCTCATCTACTTGTATCCCTCCTCCCCAATAAACACACAATGTGACCCTAATACAAAACAAACTAACAAGGGGAGGGTGGGTGGGACAATTTTCTCCAGCCAAAAGGTGGCGTGCCCTTCCTGGCACCCCTTATAAACCCTCTAGGTCTCCACCCCCCAAGCTAGCCCACCTATCACCTCACATATAGTTCCACCCCCAACTCTAAAAACCCACCTTTTCCTGCCCTCCCAGCCCATCCTGTCATGGCCGCATTCCGCCCACTTACAGCTATCTCCATGCTAACATTATACACGGACAATGCACTTACATACACCAGGAAGAAGAAGGTGAACTCCGGGGACCTGAGCGGGGAAGCGACACATGCAGGATATTGGGCGAACAATCTTAGTGACTCCCCGCACAGCGCATTATACACGAACAATGCACTTACATGCACCAGGAAGAAGAAGGTGAACTCCAGGGACCTGAGCGGGGAAGTGACACATGCAGGATATCGGGCGCAGGATCTTAGTGACTCCCCGCACAGCTCATTATACACGAACAATGCACTTACATGCACCAGGAAGAAGAAGGTGAACTCCAGGGACCTGAGCGGGGAAGTGACACATGCAGGATATCGGGCGCAGGATCTTAGTGACTCCCCGCACAGCGCATTATACACGGACAATGCACTTACATGCACCAGGAAGAAGAAGGTGAACTCCGGGGACCTGAGCAGGGAAGCGACACATGCAGGATATCAGGTGCAGGATCTTAGTGACTCCTCGCACAGCGCATTATACACGGACAATGCACTTACATGCACCAGGAAGAAGAAGGTGAACTCCAGGGACCTGAGCGGGGAAGCGACACATGCAGGATATCAGGTGCACGATCTTAGTGACTCCCCGCACAGCACATTATACACGGACAATGCACTTACATGCACCAGGAAGAAGAAGGTGAACTCCGGGGACCTGAGCGGGGAAGCGACACATGCAGGATATCAGACACACGATCTTAGTGACTCCCCGCACAGCGCATTATACACGAACAATGCACTTACATGCACCAGGAAGAAGAAGGTGAACTCCAGGGACCTGAGCGGGGAAGTGACACATGCAGGATATCGGGCGCACGATCTTAGTGACTCCCCGCACAGCGCATTATACACGGACAATGCACTTACATGCACCAGGAAGAAGAAGGTGAACTCCGGGGACCTGAGCGGGGAAGCGACACATGCAGGATATCGGGCGCAGGATCTTAGTGACTCCCCGCACAGCACATTATACACGGACAATGCACTTACATGCACCAGGAAGAAGAAGGAGAACTCCGGGGACCTGAGCGGGGAAGCGACACATGCAGGATATCAGACACATGATCTTAGTGACTCCCTGCACAGCGCATTATACACGGACAATGCACTTACATGCACCAGGAAGAAGAAGGAGAACTCCGGGGACCTGAGCGGGGAAGCGACACATGCAGGATATCAGACACATGATCTTAGTGACTCCCCGCACAGCGCATTATACACGGACAATGCACTTACATGCACCAGGAAGAAGAAGGTGAACTCCGGGGACCTGAGCGGGGAAGCGACACATGCAGGATATCGGGTGCACGATCTTAGTGACTCCCCGCACAGCGCATTATACACGGACAATGCACTTACATGCACCAGGAAGAAGAAGGTGAACTCCAGGGACCTGAGCGGGGAAGTGACACATGCAGGATATCGGGTGCACGATCTTAGTGACTCCCCGCACAGCGCATTATACACGGACAATGCACTTTCAGTGAACTCCGTGGCCGGGTAAGTAAATGTGCCCCAATATTTCGAGTGGAGGAACATACAGAAGATACATATAAAAAAAAGGAAAATGTTAAGAAAATATTACATTTGATAAATCACATCATGTCTCTTATTAAGACCTTGAGGGAATCTCGGAACTAGCAAGAAAACCCCAAAACTTTCCCTGTTGAGCAGGTCACGTTTCTGATCGCCTCCAGGCAATGGTCCAGTAACTTTTTCAATAGCGGTGACAGAGAAATGTGAACAAAGTCCTTTGTGCACCGATTGGAAATGTTTAGATGCCATTGACATATCTAAAGCCTGTGGATTGTTTGCATCTGACAGCTGACGTATATGGAAGCTGCGCAGTAACCGCAGAGGTAATTGTGTTTGCAGAGAAAACATATTTGTAACAATTACAGACATTGTGACCACATTTATATAAAAGCCTTTTGTTTGTAACTTATTGGATGTTTCCAGTGAACTAGAAGAAAATAAACTTGCAGAAAGCAATTGGCCTAAGGCTATATTCACACACACACGTGCCTGTCTTACTATAGCATAGCGGGCACACGTTGGCGCCGTGGAGAGGAGGAGGGGGTGACCTCCGTTCTCCATAGTAATATATGGCGCAGGGAGCCCTATTCCGGCGAAAGATAGAAGATGTCCTATCTTTTTCCCGGCTATGGAGCGGTATGGTGCCGCACGTGTGCACCATAACGCTCTCGTATCGCACCGTGCGCCCATTGACGGCTATGGGGGGTGTATATATGGCGTATGTACATGTGTGTGAATGTAGTCTAAGGTTGGAGCTTTTTGGAGACAAAATTAACACCCTTCTTTAAGATTTTGTATTTACGTATCATAGATTTAATGTCATTACAAATGTAACTCGGCTTCTGCTATTCGTATTAGTTTCATTTTCCTGTGTCTTGTGACCTTGTACCAACTTAGATCTTGGGATCTTTTCCGTGATATCGACGGCTCTGTTGAGCATTCACTTTGGGTACTGATGATGCACCAATTTGTTATGCACTTTCATGGATTCTAAAGGGATCAGTACATTTCCTTTTTGTGCAGATTCATTCACCAACTGGCACACAAGTGATGCCCCCCCCCCATATCAGTAGCAGATCGTCTGACTTGCTATGGGGGAGAAACTGATTGGTGTCCTTAAATATGAATTTTTCTTCCCCGACTGCCATGTACATATTGGCAAGAGGTGGGGAGAATTTGCCCCCCATCGCTGCTCCACATTTCTGTTTATAAAATTGGCCATCAAAATGTTCTTGAGTCATTGTTCTTGGAATACTGTGGACGAGGTTGTCCGTGCTCCAACACGCCAGATTTAACTGCATGGCCTCCAGGTGAGCTGACTCTCCTCCTTCTAAGTATACACCCAAAAAATGGTACATTCTGATGGAGCAGTGCAGGGGGCGCCAGATTCATGAAGAACAAGCCACACATCTCATGAATCTGGCACCCCCTGAATACTCCACAGTCAACTGTTTATGATAAATATGGGCCAGTGATTCAAAAGTCCCAGGACACCCTTACATATAATAATAATAATAATTCTTTATTTATATAGTGCAGACTACGCAACGCTGCATAGAACTTGCCAAATCAGTCCCTGTCCCCATGGGGCTCACAATCTAATCATCCTACTAGTATGTTTTGGAGTGTGGGAGGAAACCGGAGGACCCACACAAACACGGAGAGAAGATACAAACTCTTTGCAGATGTTGACCTGGATGGGACTTGAACCTAGGACCTAGCGCTACACGGCTGTAAAGCTATCCACAGAGCCACCGTGCTGCAAGGCTGTAGTGCTAACCACTGAGCCACCGTGCTGCAAGGCTGTAGTGCTAACCACTGAGCCACCGTGCTGCAAGGCTGTAGTGCTAACCACTGAGCCACCGAGCTGCCAGATGCTTCTTCCGGTCCCTCCAAGAATGGTGGGAGCCCCAGTCCCTGGACTTCTGTGCCTTCTTCCTGCAGTTTGTACAAGGAACACTGGGGATCCGCTATATGACACATGTAATTACTTCTGTTTCTCTATTGATCCATGAATGATAACAAGTTTATAAAATGTCTGTAAATATGACAATGTGATAGAGTTATCAATACAGTAGCAGGAAGATAATAGGAAAGGTAACGGTTCCTGCAGCCGTAAATCATTTCTGATCATTGTAAAGGAGAATGGAGCAGGAAATAAGTAAGAAATCGCCCCTAACGCTATCTCAGACTTTCTTTCTTTCTTGGATAAAACCTACGCTCAGGGTTCTGGGGGTCGGTCTGGTCAGAGTAATTCTCAGTTTTCTTAAACAATCCTAAAATCATATGCAAAAAAAATAAATATCTGGCTTCAATTTTGTAGAAAATAAAAAAAAAAAATTCCAATTTACGCCGATTTTCCCTGAATTGCCCCGGGATTTTGGCGCACGCGATCGGATTGTGGCACATCGGCGCCGGCATGCACGCGACGGAAATCGGGAGGCGTGGCCGACGGATTCGGAAAAACCGCCGCATTTAAAAACAGAAAATGTGTTGCGGAGCTTGCACTTACCTTCACTCAGCCGGGCTCGGTGTATTCCAGTGCATTCCGATGCTCTTCAGCGCAGCAGCGCCACCTGGTGTCGGCGGAGGAACTGCCTTAGTGAATCCCGGACGGACCCAAATCCACCGCAGAGAACGCGCCGCTGGATCGCGAATGGACCGGGTAAGTAAATCTGCCCTATTGTATCTATTTTGGCAAATTTACTAACAACAGTGCAGTGTGTTTAAATTAATTGTTATAAATTGTTATAAATTATTACATTGTGGCAATTAAGACGAACTTGTTGTGAAATCACTGACTCGTTGTACCATTGGGGTTGTGTCAGGATCGGTGGTAGTAGATCCTCTGGACCACCGCGGATGATGACGTAAGCCAACACCTGGGAGCAGAGTCTAAGTGGCACCCGGGTTTCCCCAGAGCCCGCCGCAAAGCGGGTTGGACTTGTTGTGGCGTGGTAACACCAGGTCGCTCCACAGGCACGACTTTGTCCGGGGTGGTGGCCAATGCGTAGTTCAAAATTGTCAGCCAAGATCGTGGTCGGGGACAGGCAGGAGGTCGAGACAGACGGCACGGGATCAGAGTTGGGGGCGTAGCGGTAGGTCAGGACAGGCAGCACGGGATCGAAGTCAATAACGGAACCAGGGTCACAGAAAATCTAGGAGTAAACACTTGGCACAGGTATCAAGCTTTCTCAATGGCTATGAGGCACAAAGATCCGGCGGGGTGTGCAGGGAGAGGTCGGGTTATAAAAGATTCTGGAAATGGCCAGCGCCAATCAACGGTGTGCTGGCCCTTTAGAACTTCGAGAGCCGGTGCACCCTAGGAGACGGGGACACTGCGCGCGAATGCAGGAGCTGGAGCAGGAATGGGGACAGGTGAGTGGAGCTCTGGAGCACGGAGAGGGGCACAGGTGAGCACCTGTGACAGGTTGCTTTTAGACATGAACTATAGAGGACATGCCTTTTTGGTTACGTGAGGCCATGAGCTGTGGAGGATTTGAGATGTAGAAGGCAAGAGCTGTAGAGCACATGATCCGTGAAGGTCCATTGAGGTTACGGCTTGTATTAGGACAAGAGTCCTGGAGGAATGGACCTGTTATGTGAAGCCATGATCTACGGAGGATGAAAACTATGGAGGACAATAGACGTATTCATGATCTGTTTGTTTTACTTGGTAAATATGACCTGAAGAAGACATAATCTATTGGGGTTATGTGAGGACATTAGCTGAAGAGGAGATGAGCTGCAGAGAACAATAGATGATTGATCTGTTGAGTTTCCTGGAAGAAATTACCTATAGAGAAGATGATCTGTTGGGGTTACATGAGCCTTGGATGATGAGAGCAGTAGTAGAGAAAGTCATGACCTGTAGAGAAGATGATCTGTTGGGGGTTACATGAGTATCTGAGCCTTGGATGATGAGAGCAGTAGTAGAGAAAGTCATGACCTGTAGAGAAGATGATCTGTTGGGGGTTACATGAGCCTTGGATGATGAGAGCAGTAGTAGAGAAAGTCATGACCTGTAGAGAAGATGATCTGTTGGGGGTTACATGAGCCTTGGATGATGAGAGCAGTAGTAGAGAAAGTCTTGACCTGTACAGAAGATGATCTGTTGACTCTTCCAGATGAAATTACCTGTTCAGGACATGATCTGTTGGTTTTCTTATTTTCCTTAAGACCATGATAAATTCTGTTCTGCGCTTCCATTTCTTTCTGTATGGCGGGCAAAATATGACTCTTCCCGGCTAATATGCATACAGCATCAGAGGTCATTTTCTTACAGGTGAGATTTAACATAAAAGAGGCAATGCTATAGAACAGTGATGGCGAACCTTTTAGAGACCGAGTGCCCAAACTGCAACCCAGACCCACTTATTTATTGCAAAGTGCCAACACAGCAATTTTAGCATTAACTTATTAAAATCTTCTTGCTCCGTGCTGCAGCTTTCAACGGTCCTGTGGACACCAATATCGTTGACAGAAGGAGGGAAAATTCAGATTGCCATTGGAGTTCCCTTTACGACCAGGAGGAATTATGGAGCTAAGAGCAGGAGCTTCAATAGCGCCAATGATAATCCGCCCATTTCCACACCTTCTCTTCCTGCAGTCTCAGGAAGACCCACTTTAAAATAACGCCGAGTGTGTCACGCCCTGGGATACCTGGGCCTGCAGAAGGTTTTGTCTGGTGAATTCTGTGCTGGGGCAACAACCCGAGTGCCCACTGAGAGGGCTCAGAGTGCCACCTCTGGCACCCGTGCCATAGGTTCGCCACCACTGCTATAGAAGATACCTCATACCCTTCCTGCGGTAGTCTACAGCTGTTGACAATGTCCCTTTTGCGAGCCAAGTACCCGGAGTAATTAGGAATTCCAAATGAGGACCCTAAGAAAGCAATAATAAAACTATCAGGACCTCCTCCCAGGGCCGGATTAAGGGTGGTGGGGGCCCCTGGGCGAAAACTGGTGGGGGCCCTTCCAACAATGTTTTTGGAAGTATATAGCCTGCCAGCCCCCCTGTAGTGTATAGCCAGCCCCTTGTAGTATATAGGCTGCCAGTCCCCTGTAGTATATAGCCTGCCAGTCCCCTGTAGTATATAGCATGCCAGACCCCTGTAGTATATAGCCTGCCAGCCCCCTGTAGTATATAGCATGCCAGACCCTGTAGTATATAGCCTTCCAGTCCCCTGTAGTGTATAGCCTGCCAGCCTCCCTGTAGTGTATAGCCAGCCCCTTGTAGTATATAGCCTGCCAGTCCCCTGTAGTATATAGCCTGCCAGTCCCCTGTAGTATATAGCATGCCAGACCCTGTAGTATATAGCCTTCCAGTCCCCTGTAGTGTATAGCCTGCCAGCCCCCCTGTAGTGTATAGCCAGCCCCTTGTAGTATATAGCCTGCCAGTCCCCTGTAGTATATAGCCTGCCAGTCCCCTGTAGTATATAGCATGCCAGACCCTGTAGTATATAGCATGCCAGACCATGTAGTATATAGCATGCCAGACCCTGTAGTATATAGCCAGCCAGACCCCTGTAGTATATAGCCAGCCAGACCCCTGTAGTATATAGCCTGCAGCCCTGTGTAGTATACAGCCACCAACCTCCTGTAGAATTTAGCCGCCAGTCCCCTGTAGAAAATGGCCACAAAATAATAAACTTCATACTTTCCTCACCTTCCCTTCCAGTGATCCCACAACGTTGCAGGCTCTTCAGGCAGCCAGCCACTGAAGACACAGGTGCCATCGCTGGGGGAGATCGCCGATGCACTGTTTTGGCAGGAGCATGTAGTGATCAGACGCCGACAGCGTCACGTCATCACTCGCCGCCGGCGTCCCATCACAACCTGCTGCCGCCAAAACAATGCATTAGCGAACTCCCCCAGTGATGGCAGCTGTGTCTCACATTCTAGACCCCCTATGTGCGATGTGGGCGGCCACGTGCTGCTGCTGAGCTGAGTCGCTGACTGTTGGAAACTGGTGGGGGCCCCTTTAAAAGTGAAAGTGGTGGGGGCCCCGGGGCTAGAGCCCCAGGAGCCCCTCCGTTAATCCGGCCCTGCCTCCTCCTCTTCCATGGAGAGGGGTTGTCGGAAGGACACACGTTGGAAGTCAGAACTCTCCTCCGGTCCTGATCAGACATTCATCCTCCTGTCAGTGGATCTTGGAAACTTTTCAATTATAGAAAAAAACAATTTAAGAATTTTGTCAGAATAGTTTAATAAAATCTCACTTAGGCCCCGTGCACACGGCCGCAGAAGCGGAGATTGCCGTGAGCCGCTTCTGTAGGGAAGCTGAATGTCCGTAACCCGGGCAGGAATAGGACCTCCCAGGATTTCTCAGTATTGATGAGTGGCCTGCCTTTCATTTCATATAAGCCATAACGAGTCTGGATGAGCTTTAGAAAATGTATGCATACTATACATATTTATCAGGGCCTCTGCACTTCAGGCGGGGAGAGCGTCTGGCCGGGAGTGGGGCAACACGTTGCGTTACTGTCCCCGTGCCAGCGCACTCGCTGGCTGCTTTTTTTTCTACGCCAGGCCCTGCCCCGATAAACGCTGCACAGCCGCCTGCCCCGATACGCTAAGAGGCGAAAAATGCAGCGGCGGGGCCATCATACGCTGGCCAATGAGCGCCGGCATATGATAAATAAGCCCTTTATGTTATTCTGGGCAAAACTCAATGGGGGAGATTTATCAGAAGTGTAAAGCAGTTCAGAGCTCAGCTTTAAATTATAAACCGCAGTGAAAAAATGAAAGCTAAACCCTGATTGGTTGCCAATCCAGACACTTCTGATAAATCTCCCCCAGTGGGTATAATCCTATCACTTATACATCAACTGTTATTCATTTCTGCATGAACACGACATCGGGCTGCAATAACATTCAGCTTCATTTGCGTGAAATCAAATCCAATGATTATTGGCAGATATGAATCAAATCTAAAATGTTCGGGATTGTGTATATTCTGAGAGCAAAACTTTATTATATTTTAAACACTAGATCTTATTAATCAGAATTTTCAGCTTTTTCCACAGAAACTGCCACTGATTCGGCAAACAAATGTTTGATATTTCATTTCAACTCTGGATAAGGATCCATCCAGCTGCATTGTGTCTCCTATCAGTGTAACCTAAGTGGTTAGAAACACTTATCTAAGCCAAATTGTTATTATCATACTGCAACATCCCCCACCGGGGCCTAGCCTTTTCTTGGGGCCTGGAGTCAGCCGGGGCCCGCAGTACCTGAGTGGCTGGCGGTTGCGGCCTAGGCACGCTAGTGTCACGGTGCTTGGTATGGGGAACCGGAGGGCTGTCCTACAGACTGGCAGGTCTCCAGCAGGGTGGTGTTGGCAAGAAATGATGAGGGAGAGGCTGCTATAGCGGTTCTCCCTGGGGCAACCCTTTGGTGTCTAGAGTATGAGTCTCTGTGTGGTGGACAGGGTGCCCGTGATGATGACAGCCGTAGTAGCAGGGACCAGACAGAGGCAGACGTTGAACAAAAATAACATACAGTTCTTTATTGGAACCGACAGGAACAGTAGCAACGTGCCTTAACAGAATGGTAGAATGCTGGAGATGCAGTTGGAGGGAGCCACAGGAGTAGATCATCAGCCTGGATGCAATGGCAGGCTGGAAGATAGCTGTGTTCTGGAAGGATGCTTTAGCTTGTCCTGGGTTGCTTCAGATATCACCCTGAAAGGTAGGATGATATCCCTTTCCTCTCTCTGACTAACTCACTACACTCAGGCAGGGAGCTGGGCTCACCTGCTCTGGTCTGGTGTGCTGGCTGCACAGACTCCTCTGAGTCTCTAATCTGATCTGTTCAGACTCCTTGGTCTGACTGACTGAACTGAACTCTAGAAGTTTCCTGACCAGGGGTTTTGGTACTCCCACTGGTCAGGTGGTGGCTATTCCTCCAATTACATCTCAGCTCACAGACATAATACATGAACAACTGTGATTGGCTAACACATATTACATCACATAAAACAATTAACTCCTGCCTTACCAGGCAGACTCTACCGCTGCAGTGCTCATCTGTGTTATGTAGTGACCTGCTGTGGGGTTGATCAGACCCTTCACAGGCTGCAAGCTACATGGTGGGACGTATTCGCAACAACCTCTCTGCCTTGCATCGGCGAGGGTGTTGCAATACTAACGTTGGTGACCATCCTATAGGGGTTTTTGCCTTCCTGTGGATCAACACTGTAGAAATATGGGTGGGACATTGCGTCATAGTTTATAGATTATGAATGTAGTTGTGGACTATAAAGGATGTAATGAAGAAGTAGTTGAAGGGTTTTTCAAGGACCCAGCACTGATGGCCTGAGGGCTAAACACCTGGTCCCTGCACCCAACACTTAGGCTACATTCACACACATGTATGGGGGACGTATATACGGCTGACGTATATACGGCCGATATACGAACCCCATACACTTCTACGGGCCCACGGCCCTGTACGGGAGCGGTACGATGCAGCACACGTGCGGCACCGTACCGCTTCGTAGCCTGGGAAAAGAAAGGACATGTCCTATCTTTTCCCGTGACACGGCGCCGTGCGCTGTATCTCCCTATGGAGAGGGGCGGGGGTGAGCAGCGCTCATCCCCTGCTCCTCTCTGCAGCGCCGAGGTATGCCCGCCGTACTACGGTACGGCGGGCATACATCATGTGAATGTAACCTTACTCCGCAGTGATCAGTGGATCCGAAGTTTGTAGTTGACTCTTGAAATTACGGCAGCAAAGCCACATGGGGCATTTAAATGCAGATGGCGCATGTGTGCCGCCTAAATGCCGGTTGTTGGAATAATAATACTGTATGCAACAACTACTTTTGTATGTATTACATGTATGAGCCTTTGTCTAGGGATATTGTCAATGTTAATAAAGTTAGGCTGTCAAAGAAAAAAAAAACTCGCTGAGACAGGAAGAGACAGCACAGACATCTTCCCTTGCTTGCTGCAGATGGACTGATGTCAGTACAGACATGTTCTCCTGGATGCTGAGAAATTCTGGGAGTTCTGTTCATAAATAAAGTTCCTTTTTACTATTCCACTACTGGAGAATGATCTGCATAATCTGCTGCTATCACCGCCAAATCTTGCATGTTGCCATTTTTCCAAAGATCAGCACTCCCCTCTATTGTGTCATCCCGGCTACATAATTGCCAATGCTGATACCGAAGTTCAGGGCCGGTGCCCAAACCCAAACATAATTCTGACCATCACTGGGTCCCTCATCCCAACTCTTCCGTAAACATAGTGGTATGAGCCATGAAGCAGTCGGCTTTATATCCGTATATCTGTATCGGAGGGAAGCTGTAACAATAGCTGCCGCTTTCCATTGGACAACCTAGCAACCAAAGTGTTCTACGCAGTGATATGATCAGGATAGGGTGGGAAAGGGATAGCGAGTCCTGGTACTTATCCCACCAACTATCCCTCCGTACTCAATGACCATTCTAAATTATGGCTACAAGAGTCCACCAGAGAAGGTCAGTACAGGATTGTATGTCAGCAACAGGAGCTAAACCAGGTCCAAGCTGAAGGTATAAGAAGTAAAACCTATAAGGGAAGAGATATAGTGCATAACGTACAGTAAAATATATATTTTCGAGTCCCAAAAAAAGTCGAAGAATATTCAAGAATGACCAATAGTTCAAATACAGATCAATCCAAAAAGAAGCAGGAAACAGGAAAATGGGAAACTTACCGGCTCGTAGTTCAGGTTAAAAGGAGTGTAAATTAGGCCATTGGAGGACGCATATGGTGCAGGTCTCAGGGTTCCGTACTGTCAGAACCAGACATGACTGATGTTACTCAGGCAGGGCCAAATATTAAGCATTTGGGTTCACTAAGGAAGGGGCCCAATTGGCCACCGTCCTGTGGATCTGGGATACATGTCTGTGATTTTGGTAACATCTCACTTGATTAGTTGGCAAACACATAGGAGCAGATTTATCAAGCTGTCTGAAAGTCAGAATATTTCCAGTTCCCCATGACAACCAATCACAGCTCCCCTTTAAAATATTCATGAGCACTAGTAAAATGAAAGCTGAGCTGTGATTGGTTGCCATGGGCAACTAGAAATATTCTGACTTTCAGACAGCTTGATAAATATGCCCCATAGTCCTGACACCGATGTGCATGGTGTACGCCTAATACCCACTAAATGACATATTATTAAAACTTATTTAAAGAATTGTAACAAACTTTAGACAATTTATATATAATCTATTTTATTCTGGTGAAATATATCAATTATTCAACTATTATTCATTTTCGTACATGACGCACCAGGCTGCAATTACATATATGTTTTAAAATAGAATACATAGTTTTATTTAAAAAAATGTTTTTTTTTGTTTTTTCTACTTTAGATGCTTCTTCATACACTCACTTCTATATGGCGTAGACACCGTATTCCAGGGAAAGATAGGACATCTTTCTCTCAGCTACAGAACGGTACAGTGCCGCACAGTACTCTCAGGACTCGGGGTCAGTGAACCTCTCGGACCACCGCAGACCCCTGCGAGATAGTACTAGACGACACCTGGGACCGGGATCTAAGTGGCACCTGGTCTTGCTGTGGCAGGATACCACCAGGTCGTTCCACAGGTGCGACTTGTCCACTGTGGCAGCCAAGGTACAGAATTGGAATCTAGATTCGGGGTCAGAGAGAAGCACGTAGTCAGGGCTGGTTGCATAGATGCAAGGTCACAGGTTAGGTCCGAGGTCACAACAGGAATTCAAACGAAGGAGACATGGGAACACAGGCTGGTAGCTCAAACATCTGGCGGGGAGTGAAGGTAGATGTCGATCTTTATGGGAAACCCTAAAGTGCCAGCACCACCGCTGGCCCTTTAAATCTTCACGCTCCGGCGTGAAGGGGTCAGGGACGTGCGCAGCCTAGCCAGGACGGGATCAGGAGCAGGGAGAGGCGAGTACGGCCTGGGGGACGGGTGTGGCACGGGTGTGCCTGCCATCCGAGGCAACCTGTGACACTGTTGTTTTGAGATTAGAGGGGGGGGAGTGCTAAGGGAGGAGGGGGAAATAGTGTAAGAGCCTAAACAGAGAAGGGCTCTTTTAACACTCCCAGAGCCCTTCTGGTTCATTACCATAATTTTAGAAGAAAGGAGACCATGAGGCACAAATATGAGATTACCACAGTCCCGATGCATGGTAGATTTTCAATAGTCATTTTCATTTGAAACGTTTTTCAAGTTGCTTGAACATGAGGTCATATGTGACGAGGTAGCCATCATTGTTCATGTAGAGCTTGTGATCATTAGGGTTGTAGGAAAGACTCTGCACGTTCTCCATCATCTTATCTAACGCCACGCTCAGGGAGGCTTCTTTGTTGGTTTTAGTGTCGTACATGTAGAAGATCTCCTCGCTCTTCGTACTGCGGCTTCTAGTGGCATATAAGACTCCGCAGGCCATGAATGCGTTGGTGATGCCGCGCTTGAATTGAGTAGTGGTCCAGGTTTGCATCAGAGCGAGACTACTGGCATTAACTTTACCAATACGCATGTTCCCATTATCGGCTTCGGTTGTATAAATGACCCAGAGATCAACCTCATCACTCGCAAAGTCTATATCCTGCCAAGCGGATGAAGAGTAGGAGAACCGATTGTTGTAGGAGGCATCGGAGAGGAGAGCGCGCTGCATTTCCTTGGTCTCTATATTCAGTTTGCAGAGACTCTGGCTGTTATAGCAGTTGTAGTACAGAGAATTGTTGAACACAACGGCTCCACCTCCTTGTCCACAATTTTTATAATCGGTGCCCCCCCATATAGGTACTGACAGGACCTTTTCTTCTCTGGAGCTGTAGAGCAACAGATCATTATAGGAGGTGTAGAAACGTACGGTGCTCATTATTCTGCCGTCTGTAAGGAGAGGAGCTACCCACTGCAGATTTTGGTCAGCTCCAAGCATCGAGTCTCTTCCCCAGGCTCCATACTTGTAGTTGGCTCCCAACCAGTTCAGTTGTACTACAAAAGGTTTGCTGATATTCACTATTTCACCATGGTCACATTGTCCTGCACGGAAAACAGGATAACATTTGATATTTAGCCAAAATATTGATGGGTTTTCTAGGCAGTCAATATTTTATTAACCAGGGATCTCTAGGGGGTTAATTGTTCATCCAAAGTCTAATGGACCCTTGGATCTACTCTACACGCTACCTTCTTTGACTTTGGATTAGATTTGGTTCTTCATTGTCGGACTGGCCTACTGAAGTATCAGAGGATAGTCTGGTAGCTCAGACTCTAACCCAGTAGGAAACCTCAAAAATATGGCAAAAGAAGACCTTATTGGGTCACTAGGGTCTAATTTCAAGAGTGGTCCCCTAATATAATCTTATCTGCCCAGTCTGATGGTGTGGTTCTTCATATGTCAATTCTATGAAGATTAACTGCAAATATTCTCCGAGATAGGAAAGGGAATGACCTCTACCTTATGAGTTACCATAAGTCCACCTTCTGATTTAGGCTTTGTCACTTACCAATGTTGACTGGAGGAAGTGACGGGTTGGAATGGTTTTGGTTCTTTTGACACTCCTTTAGTTGTTTCTGTAGGGCAGCAATTTCTCTTCTGATCCCTAGGACGTTGTTCTTGTCATAAACCTCCATTTGGTTTACAGCGCTAGAAATGTTCCGTATCTGAGACAAAAGAAAGCACGTTACACCGAATCTGTAGAGAGCAGGTGGTCACCGAGCTGTAACATTACAGAGGGATTATCTAATATATGAAGCTGGGTATATGTATGTATGTGTGTGTTTGTATGTATGTACCCCACAATTTCCAAAATCCACTTATTACCACCATACACAGGAGCCAATGGGGCTCCGCAGCCACATTTCCGTCGGGTTTCCCAAATTTTTCTGTTTTGCTCCGATTTTTGCCGGGATTATGGCGCAAGTGATCGGATTGCGCCGGCTTTCACGCGACAGAAATCGGGGGTGGGTGGCCGTCGGACAACCCGACGGATTCGGAAAAACCGCAGAATTAAAAAAAAGAAATGTGTCGCAAAATCAGCACTCACATGCACCAGGAAGAAGAAGGTGAACTCCGGTGGACCTCGGAGCAGCAGCGACACCAGCTGGATATCGAGCGCACCACCTTAGTGAATCCTGGCAGACCCGAATCCTCGTCGGAGAACACGCCGCGGGATCGCGACTGGACCGGGTAAGTAAATGAGCTCGATTGTCTGCTGCTGCTGTGGCAGTTGGAAGCTGTGCTGTGATTGGTTGCTGTTCTGCCACAGGTCATTAATATGAGCTCTGAGGTTTGATTGGTTGCTATAGGCAATGAGTAGAAGACACTTATGTGTGAGGTAAGATGGATAACGATACAGAGATGGGGGAGATTTGTCAGAAATGTCTGAGGTAAAAATGTTCCAGTTGCCCATGGAAGCCAATTAGAGATCAGCTTTCATTTTATAAACAGCTGTGGGAAAATGAAATTTAAGCTCCGATTGGCTGCCATGGGCAACTAGAACAGTTCTGCTTTCAGACACTTCTGATAAATCTCCCCATAGAGAAAGTGACAGTCACAGACAGAGACACAGACAGAGACAGACAGAGAAAACCAGAGTCAGAGACAGACAGAGACAGTCAGAGATATATAGAGACAGTCAGAGACAGTCGGAGATGGAGACAGACAGAGAAAACCAGAGTCAGAGACAGACAGAGACAGTCAGACACAGGCAGAGACAGTCAGACAGACACAGGTAGAGTCACTCAAAGACAGAAACGGTCAGAGACAGTCAGAGGTAGAGACAGTCCATCAGACCTGACTGAGACATCTGAGATAGAGACTAGAGATGGTCAAAAACAGTTGGAGACAGAGACAGATAGACACAGACAGTCACAGACAATCAGAGACAGAAATTGTCACAGAGACAGTCAGAGACAGTCAAAGACACAGAGACAGTCAGAGAGAAAGAGATACAAATAAAATATTTTTTGTTGACCCATTCTTTTTTTTTTATATAGCTATGAGCAGTTAATTGCTATCCTGGGCAGTGGCAGAAGCACCAGCTAGTCTACTATATAAAGCTGCATGTATGTATATATGTATCAAGTTATAAAATTTACTCTCAAAAGTGATAAATGTGGCCATTATTTGGTAGATCTCGCACATGCGGCTTCAAAATCTGCCCTACTGGTTCTTATACTCCTTCTTGGCAGAGTGACTACATTCTTGTTCTTGCTGGAGTATATACAAAGGTAGGGAGCAGTCTGGGACCTGGGAGTGGTATAAAGGTAGGGAGCAGTCTGGGACCTGGGGGTGGTATAAAGGTAGGGAGCAGTCTGGGTCCTGGGAGTGGTATAAAGGTAGGGAGTAGTCTGGGTCCTGGGAGTGGTATAAAGGTAGGGAGTAGTCTGGGTCCTGGGAGTGGTATAAAGGTAGGGAGCAGTCTGGGTCCTGGGAGTGGTATAAAGGTAGGGAGCAGTCTGGGTCCTGGGAGTGGTATAAAGGTAGGGAGCAGTCTGGGTCCTGGGAGTGGTATAAAGGTAGGGAGCAGTCTGGGTCCTGGGAGTGGTATAAAGGTAGGGAGCAGTCTGGGTCCTGGGAGTGGTATAAAGGTAGGGAGAAGTCTGGGTCCTGGGAATAGTATAAAGGTAGGGAGCAGTCTGGGTACTGGGAGTGGTATAAAGGTAGGGAGCAGTCTGGGTCCCGGGAATGGTATAAAGGTAGGGAGCAGTCTGGGACCTGGGGGTGGTATAAAGGTAGGGAGCAGTCTGGGTCCTGGGAGTGGTATAAAGGTAGGGAGCAGTCTGGGACCTGGGGGTGGTATAAAGGTAGGGAGCAGTCTGGGTCCTGGGAATGGTATAAAGGTAGGGAGCAGTCTGGGTCCTGGGAGTGGTGCTGTTAAAAATTCCCATGTTGTTTATGGCTACACTTTGGTGGTGGGCCGGGCTTAGACAAGTGGGCAGGGTCAGTAAATCATAAGATGGTTGGGTTGATGAGTAGCAGTGATTATTATTGCTGATAATTTTATTATAATAGATGGAGGTCTTATACTCATAAACTAAATGTGTTAAGCACTGAGGCAAACCAATGTATATAGGGAGCCTATTTTTTATGGACCATATGTTTCCAAGTTTTATATGGTCTCAGCCATGTCTCTCCCTAAGCCAGAGGTGGCACTCAGAGCTTGATTATCATTGTAGCCTCTTCTCCGGACCCATGATTCATCCTGTTAGGACTTTAGGGGCTAAAATACAATAACAATCCAAATTTCTCCTTCTTTCTCTTGAATTGGTGTAATCAGGGCGCCAATACGTTTGAAACCTGTGAATTACATTGAATTTGCATTTGGCACTTTGTGAAAATATCTCTTTTTTTGCTTGTAGTTTTGGCACTCCTAAAAGGTTCGCCATCACTGCCCTAAGCCATCACATTAGGCCACCAATGGCCTACTATTATCATACACTTATGTTTCTACCTTCAAGACCAACCCAAGGGGTTTTTCCCTCTACTGTAGGGCTCGTAAACTGTGTCTTAACCAAATCTCACTCACCTCCTGGTACAGAGTCTCCACCAGAACATTGGTTCCATTCATAGAAGATTTCAGCTGCAGTATCAGAGCCTCCATTTCTCTAATCTCCAACTTCACCAACTCAAAGTCCAGCTCCGTGTATGACTGACCACCCATCTCCATCACCTCCACACGCTTGGTCAGGTTCACCAGTCTCCATGGAGATAGCCAGTGTCCTCTCATAGTGCTGGATCTGTAATATGACATCACTTGATTTATCTTAATGGAAAACTATCACGAGGAACCTACTATGAGAAGTAGATCTGATGGTAGATTCCTTCTGCTGCCTCCTCCCTAATCTGTAATTTAATAATCTTGTAACCTGACCTAACTGGTTCAAAACTTTATTTTTGTAATATGTAAATAACTGCAGAGGCTACTGGGGCGTGTACTAGTCTGGCTGGACACTGGGATCTAAGGCTATGCCCCACCCCAGTAGCCTCTGCAGTTAATTTACATATTACAAAAATAAAGTTTTTAACAAATTAGATTAGTATTCAGGATTATTAAATTACATATTAGAGCAGAGGCAGCAGGAGGAATCTACCATTATATCTACTCCAGATATTGGTTTTCTCATGGTAGGTTTCCTTTAATTAATAGGAAAATATTGTAAATCTATGAATTTCAGCCAATAGTTCAATTCTAAAGTAAGAAAACTTTAGCAATGTTTTATACTGGAACAACCCCAAAATATTTCCTTACCTTTGTGATTTGCTGCTCGACCTTGATACTCAGGTTCCGGTGGGATATTTCCAGGATCTCCAAACGATCTGCTGGGAATGTAGAATCCGGGAGAACAACGGAGCAATGACAGACGCCCTGATCGTCCGAAGAGCCCTCGAAAGTTTTAATCTGTTGAAAAGTAACAATGTTAGTGCCTTATGGTGATTAATGAATTGTGACTAGAGATGAGCGAGCACTAAAATGCTCGGGTGCTCGTTATTCGAGATGAACTTTTCCTGATGCTCGAGTGCTCGTCTCGAATAACGAGCCCCATTGAAGTCAATGGGAGACCTGAGCATTTTTTTAGTAAGAGAGAACATTAAAAGAACAGTGCATAATAAAATATTCCAGATGTTTCCTGATGTTTTGCTTGTAAGAACACATTGAAATAACAATATTCTTCACATTCCAGATGTTCCGAACATCTCCGAACCTAGGGGGAGACACGCGCGCACACCTGGAAAGTGAAGAATAGTGTTATTTCAATGTGTTCTTACAAGCAAAACATCAGGAAACATCTGGGATATTTTATTCTGCAATAAAAATACTGTTCCTCACTTTCTTTTATTAATTTAATGCTCGATCTCGAGCAGGGGAAATACTCGTCCGAGTAACGAGCCGGTCCGAGTATGCTAATACTCCACCAAGCAGTATACTCGGACGAGTATACTCGCTCATCTCTAATTGTGACCAAAGGTTGGACCCTTTATTGGAAGCATAAGAGGAGAGAACATTTTATTCTTAAAGACACTTCCAATGATTATATTAAATTAATAAAGTCAGGTGATATGATAGAAATGGTATGTACCTCCTACAATGCCAGTCATAGAGCCCCTAGTAATGTTCATTGAATGCCTGACCAATATGGCCACCACCCTGTGCCACTGTCACTTCAGGGAAGTATGCAAATATGTTTTCCAAAGTGTTAAATGGAAAACAATGGGGGTCATTTACTAAGGGCCCGATTCGCGTTTTCCCGACGTGTTACCCGAATATTTCCGATTTGCGGCGATTGTACCTGAATTGCCCAGGGATTTTGGCGCACGTGATCGGATTGTGGCACATCGGCACCGGTATGCACGTGACGGAAATCGGGGGGCGTGGCCGAACGAAAACCTGACGTATTCGGAAAAAACGCCGCATTTAAAAACCTAAAATGTGTCGCTTGGGAAGCGCTTACCTTCACCTGGTCCAGCTCGGTGTATTCCAGTGCGTTCAGATGATTTTCACCGCAGCAGCGCCACCTGGTGGACGGCGGAGGAACTACCTTCATAAATCCCGTCCGGACCCGAATCCTGTGCAGAGAACGCGCCGCTGGATCGCGAATGGGCCGGGTAAGTAAATCTGCCCCAATGCCTCCTTTTGCTACCTTGAAAGGCAGCCCCCTTAACACCAAGTATGACCTCCAAGAAGTCTAAAACTATGGTGTGGGATCAAGCCAAACCAGTATATCTATTCTATAAGGAACAGACTCCCAACTGTAGACAGCGCTGTTTTGACCTGGTTGGCTCTCCTCAGTACAGCGTAGGGAACTGGACAGGCTATTGACTAGGCCTTTAATCTTTCCCTAAGGAGAACACCTACTGTCACTTCATTGAGCTCTGCTGACGCCGGCACCACCATTTCCAGCCAAGCCGAGAGCTTCAACAAGCGACTGTAAGCCCTGACAAGGGAAGTTTCATTTTACTTGTTACCCTGCATTGGTCAGATGGTTTCCCGGGAAAAAGAAAATTCTTAATCCCTTTAATTAGTCATGTCCAGACTACGCGATACTGAAGTCCATGTGAATCCTGGACTACAGTAACAATTCAGCAAGATGGACGTTCTCAAAAATAATGTACCAGAATTAAAACCGAAAAAAAAGATTTGAAAAAATTGGGGCACATTTCTTACCCGGTCCAGCCGCGATCCCGTGACGCGTTGTCCGACGAGGATTCGGGTTCTGCTGGGATTTACTAAGGTCGTACGCATGTGTCGCTGCTGCGCCGAGGTCCGCCAGAGTTCACCTTCTTCGTCCCGGTGCATGTAAGTGCGACACAAATCGTTTTTTAAATTCCGCGTTTTTTTCGAATCCGTCGGGTAGTCCAACTGCCACGCCCTCTGATTTCTGTTGAGTGAAAGCCGTGCTGCACTGTGTTTTTATAATTTTATATTGTCTTATCTCATCAGATCCTCACCAAACCCTAACATAACCAAGATAATGGGGCAAATTTACTTATCTGTCCGGAGGAGTCCAGTGCATTGTCCGTGTATAATGCCCTGTGCCGCGATTCACTAAGAACCTGCGCCTGATATCCTGCATGTGTCGCTTCCCCGCTCAGGTCCCCGGAGTTCACCTTCTTCTTCCTGGTGCATGTAAGTGCATTGTCCATGTATAATGCGCTGTGCGGTGAGTCACTAAGATCGTGCACCCGATATCCTGCATGTGTCGCTTCCCCCGCTCAGGTCCCCGGAGTTCACCTTCTTCTTCCTGGTGCATGTAAGTGCATTGTCCGTGTATAATGTGCTGTGCGGGGAGTCACTAAGATCCTGCACCCGATATCCTGCATGTGTCGCTTCCCCCGCTCAGGTCCCCGGAGTTCACCTTCTTCTTCCTGGTGCATGTAAGTGCATTGTCCGTGTATAATGTGCTGTGCGGGGAGTCACTAAGATCCTGCACCCGATATCCTGCATGTGTCACTTCCCCGCTCAGGTCCCTGGAGTTCACCTTCTTCTTCCTGGTGCATGTAAGTGCATTGTCCGTGTATAATGTGCTGTGCGGGGAGTCACTAAGATCCTGCACCCGATATCCTGCATGTGTCGCTTCCCCCGCTCAGGTCCCCGGAGTTCACCTTCTTCTTCCTGGTGCATGTAAGTGCATTGTCCGTGTATAATGTGCTGTGCGGGGAGTCACTAAGATCCTGCACCCGATATCCTGCATGTGTCGCTTCCCCACTCAGGCCCCCGGAGTTCACCTTCTTCTTCCTGGTTCATGTAAGTGCATTGTCCATGTATAATGCGCTGTGCGGGGAGTCACTAAGATCGTGCGCCTGATATCCTGCATGTGTCGCTTCCCCGCTCAGGTCCCCGGAGTTCACCTTCTTCTTCCTGGTGCATGTAAGTGCATTGTCCGTGTATAATGCGCTGTGCGGGGAGTCACTAAGATCGTGCGCCCGATATCCTGCATGTGTCGCTTCCCCGCTCAGGTCCCCGGAGTTCACCTTCTTCTTCCTGGTGCATGTAAGTGCATTGTCCGTGTATAATGCGCTGTGCAGGGAGTCACTAAGATCCTGTGCCCGATATCCTGCATGTGTCACTTCCCCGCTCAGGTCCCCGGAGTTCACCTTCTTCTTCCTGGAGCATGTAAGTGCATTGTCCGTGTATAATGCGCTGTGCGGGGAGTCACTAAGATCGTGTGCCCGATATCCTGCATGTGTCTCTTCCCCGCTCAGGTCCCCGGAGTTCACCTTCTTCTCTCTGGTGCATGTAAGTGCATTGTCCGTGTATAATGCGCTGTGCGGGGAGTCACTAAGATCCTGCACCCGATATCCTGCATGTGTCGCTTCCCCGCTCAGGTCCCCGGAGTTCACCTTCTTCTTCCTGGTGCATGTAAGTGCATTGTCCGTGTATAATGCGCTGTGCGGGGAGTCACTAAGATCGTGCGCCCGATATCCTGCATGTGTCACTTCCCCGCTCAGGTCCCCGGAGTTCACCTTCTTCTTCCTGGTGCATGTAAGTGCATTGTCCGTGTATAATGTGCTGTGTGGGGAGTCACTAAGATCGTGCGCCCGATATCCTGCATGTGTCACTTCCCCGCTCAGGTCCCCGGAGTTCACCTTCTTCTTCCTGGTGCATGCAAGTGCATTGTCTGTGTATAATGCGCTGTGCGGGGAGTCACTAAGATCCTGCGCCCGATATCCTGCATGTGTCACTTCCCCGCTCAGGTCCCCGGAGTTCACCATCTTCTTCCTGGTGCATGTAAGTGCTTGATCTTGAAAGTTAAATCCCGCGCTCAGTCCGAATCAGTTGATCATCCGCCCCCCCCCCCGATTTCTGTCGCATGAAAGCAGCGCAGCTGCGCCACAATCCGATCGCGTGCGACACGCAACCCTTAGTAAATAAGCCCCAATCTCTCATTCTCTTTTTACCATACTATATTTACTTTCTCACCTTTCTCAGTTTTTATTTTCTTAAATCATTTTGTGGTTTATTTTTATAAGTTGTCAGTACATAAATATTTAGCATTGCATGTAAACAGTAAAAATTAGCAGTGATAACCGTACAAAGCTGAAGTGTTAGGTTGGAAGCAGCCCCGGTGCACCGATATCTCACTGAACACAGCACAGCCCTCCCCCCCTCCGCTCTGAGTAACTGCTGTAGGATATATCATCAACAATCTGTAACATTGGAATCCTTCTATATGAAATAGATCCTAATATGAAATGATGACTCCATTCACTTTCAAATGGAAATCTTAGGGGCCCAATATAAAGTGCTAAAACCTGGGGCCCACCAGAGGAATCTCTAATGCTCCGGTGGTCCAGTCCGACACTCAGCGCCGCTCACCGTTTATAGTCTTCAAAGCTTTATTTAATTTCTTCTTAAAAGACAGGAGAGCAGGTCAGGGTAGGTGGGGGCAGGGATGCATGTGCAACACACCCTCTCAAGATTAATGCCCTCTAATTAAAGGGGTTGTCCGAGTTCTGAAAAAAAACTAAGGGTTGACGGGAGGGCGGTGCTTAAAAAAATAAAGTCCTACTTACCTTTCGGTGCCCCCCGATTCATCTTCCGGCCGGCCGCGGCCGGGCACGCCTACCCGTCCCTATTCACAGCATTGTGTATGGGGGCCGGAAGGTTGTCGGGTCCGGCCGGAAGCTGAGTCCAGCGCTGCTCCGGCGGCCATGTTTGTTTACTTGGTGCCCGGACTGGAGCGACAGCAGCGCTGGATACCGGAGTAGGACTATTTTTTTAAGCAGCCCCCTCCCTGCCATCCTTAGTTTTTCTCAGAACTCTGACAACCCCTGTAAGCCCAAACACTTATTTGTAGTTTTAACTCCCGCTCTTGCAGGGCCCTTACTAGGAGAGGCTGGACCTCTTCTGAATGGGATCTCCCCTTCCCTTTAAATAAAGTAACATATCTGTACACTCACACATATTCATACAATCACTCACATTAATACACTCATACATACAGTACATACACATGAAATACACACATATACAGTTTATATACATTATTGTATTACACATACAATATATATGTACCCTATATATACACACACATGTAAACAGTATTAACACACATACATACAGCATAAACACACCATATACACACATACATACAGCATAAAAACACCATATACACACATACATACAGCATAAAAACACCATATACACACATACATACAGCATAAAAACACCATATACACACATATATACACCATATACACACACCATATACACACATATATACACCATATACACACACCATATACACACATATATACACCATATACACACACCATATACACACATATATACACCATATACACACACCATATACACACATATATACACCATATACACACACCATATACACACATATATACAGCATAAACACACCATATACAGGCAGCCCCAGGGTTACGTACAAGATAGGTTCCATTGGTTTGTTCTTAAGTTGAATTTGTATGTAAGCAAAACTGTATATTTTATAATTGTAATTCTAGACAATTTTTTTTTTTGCCCCAGTGACAATCGGAGTTTCAAAACTTTTTGCTGTAATGGGACCAAGGATTATCAATAAAGCTTCATTACAGACACCTTACAGCTGATCATTGCAGCCGGGGACTATAGTAACATCCAGAGAGGTCACCAGAGGTCACAGGGGGCAGAGGGGTCCGTCTGTAACTAGGGTTCGTCTGTAAGTCAGATGTCCTTAAGTAGGGGACTGCCTGTACACACATACACACACCATATACACTGTAAATAACTGTGAATCTCCTCCATTCATTAGGGTGGCCGGTCCCCTGACACTGAGGCCCCATAGCATCTGTTATGGCTGCTACCCCTGTAGTTACGCCCCTACCCTCTTGTGCCCTCCTCAAAAAAAAAAAAACGGCCCCATAAACCGGTTCAAATCACAAAAATTGCTGTCTTCCCCACATATTACTACTAAACTTCAATGCATAAAAATAAGTTTCCATGAGAGATGCCCTTGTATTTCGGTATGTAATAGGGAAGCACAGCCCCCATAGTCCTGGGATAATCCCAACGGGCCGAGGGAAGTGACTTGTCCTTATGTAAAGAGGTTTGTATTAAAAATGTCATTTCTATATGAAGAAGCAATGGACACCCCCCCCCCCACCCCTCTCCCCCAAAGTAAATTGGAAAGTCCGTCTGTTCTGTATTCAGACCTACAATTAAACATAACTTTAGCAATTAAGATTGGTTTGTTAGTGTAAATTATGATACAAAAAAGCAGATTATTGTCTTAGAACTCACCCGACCGGCTGCATAATTGTGCCCAATGCCAAGGAGGAGGATGATGACGGAGAACATGGTGTCTTCTGTAGCGTTCACTATTGTTTACCCTCTATGTATACAACGATGTGGATGCAAAGCTCCTCCCCTTCGAATATGAGCTCGAAACATACAATGACACGTATACAGGTAATTAGAGGAATAATCCTGGGACTGTGCTGTGAACTTTGGGGACAAAATATCCAAAATTTCACCCTTTGTATTAGAAAAGATTGATCATTTATAGTTTTATCAGGTTAAGACAGGGAAAGGGGAAATAGAAAATACTAGATTAGTTCTTAAAAAAATGGTGCAAAGATTTAGAACTGTCTCATATATAACGATGGATTTTCATCACATTCTCAAATATGACTTGTGTCTGTCAATCTTCAACATTTTCTTTAATACAATGAAGTCCCAAAGGATAAGTTTAAAATGCAGAATTTTTCACATACTAATAGAATTCCTTTTATGTATATAGCGCACACCGGTAACGCAGCGCTGCACAGAAGTTGCCAAATGGTCCCTGTCCTAAATGGGGCTCACAATCTAATCAGCCTACCAGTATGTTTTGGAGTGTGGGAGGAAACCGGAGGAAACCCCCGCAAACAGAGAGAAAATACAAACTCTGCAGATGTTTACCTGGATGGGACTTGAGCGCAGGACCCCAGCGCTGCAAGGCTGTAGTGCTAACCACTGAGCCACCGTGCTGCAAGGATGTAGTGCAGACCACTGGTCCACTGTGATGCAGTTAGGAAAACTCACGACTAGAATACTGTACACAAAACAAACTACTAGTCTGAGTGCAGGCTGACAGAACGGAGCAAGAGGGCGAACTAACCCTGCGCTGATCTATGGACTAGACCCTACCAAGGCAGAAACCCCCTTGAAGGTAGGGAGCCTCTGCCGCAGGAACCTCCTATCTACCCTGCAAGGCCCTGGGAGGTGAGAGGAACTCACATAGGTCTGTCAGCCGCAGTGAGGTGATACGGACAGAAAAACTGCAGCGTGGGCGTTAGGACGGTATTCAGACAGGGGAAAAACAGGACCAACAAGGATGAAACAAGCGGGGTTCAAGACAGCATAAGAAACCAAAGCAGACACGAGGAAAGAAACTAAAGATGTACAGACACAGAACATAGAAGGGTAAGCAGAACCGCCGGGTCACACCAGAGGGTACGTCAAGGTCAAACCACAAGACAAGGGAGCGTAACCCAACAGGTGAATACACTACCAGGGGGAAGCAAACAATGATACAGGAGACCAGGAATACAGCGGCTGTGAGCTCCAGAAGGACAAACACTGGCACAGGGGGAAGGTCCAGATCCAATTTATGCAGAACCGCCCCCAGAATCCCATAGGAGCAGGAACCCAGGCTGATTCAGAAGACAGACAGCCTGAGGCCGCGGTCACATGCACCGCTAGGCGCACAGGGGGAGGTCCTCGGCCCGAACGCACATGCGTTTCCAGAAAAACGCATGCGATCGGCTTAACAATCACATGCATTTCCCTGGAAACGCATGTGCGTTCGGGCCAAGGACCGCCCCCTGTGCGCTAGCATCACGTTATGAACGGACGTCTAGCGGTACATGTGACTGCGGCCTAAACTTCCCAAAAGCGCACGCGTGCTGGATGCCCGCTGACCCGCGCGTGCAGCAGGGTTAACTCGCTGCAGACAGGGGGTGGAGCCGGCGCGGAGACGCGCAGAAACTCAGGGAGGACCGCTAGCATTGTCAGCATGGAGGGTAGAAGGACCAGCAGACGCGGTGTCCCTTCCAGCGGACCTGACAGATGTCCTTGGAAGTTATTGTGATTGATAAGTGAGAAGGGTTGGGAAATGTTACTATATCTAGTTTTCCAGCTATTTGGGATGACGTTGAATATTAGTAGTAAGCGTAGAAGGGCTATAGGTAAAGCTTTACTCTTTCAAGGGTTTGGAAATCCAACAATATTTCACTTATATTCGTATCCTGTTATGTCCATATTCTCCCTTCTATATTCCTCTCCTGGGTTACTGCTGAGTTGAGCGTCTGAACCCAATCACAGACTTCAGCCGATAGTTTGGGTTTGACTTTCAAGCTCACCCGGAAAAGTTAGTTGATGGGCTAATAAGCAGCCAATTCACCAGTTTCTCGTCGTAACCAAACCTGATGGATTAATATGTCAAGGTGCTGAAGTTTGAAGGGGGCTTTCGGGCTGAGCCTTTCTCTATGCGACAAACACCAACTGGTAACATCTGCAATCGGTGAAGCCGTGAGGGCGGCAATAATTTACCTAGGATAGTCATCAGGGAGCAGCAATTTATACAGCAAAACAGCTTACAGTGTGAGACTCCTGGCCTGTCACTCGGCACGATCTGTAATGGTGTGCTTGTGGCACACTGTGATAGGTCAGCAGCCACTACACCAGACAGTATCTATAATTCTGTAGTATTGCAGTGTATGGTATAAGTGAACAGACCTCTGGGACCTGAATGGGTCCGCTCATCACTACTGTTGGGCGGAAAAAGACATGGGACATGGACAGGATCTGTTACGAGTGGCCCAGGACAATAGATTAGCTCGGCATCCCACACAATTTACCTTCATGTCTATCTATACCTAAGATAGATTCCCATATAATGGCAGCTAAGACACAGCAGCCCAGCTCTATGTGAAGTGGATGCCTATACAATGGCGGCTTAGATACAGCAGCTCAGCTCTACGTAAGGTAGATGTCGACATAATGACAGTTGCTCTGCTTAGATATAGAAGAGCATTTACATGTAGACATCTCTATAATATTGTATAGATACTATCTGTGCACAGAAGCGATGAAGCTTTTGAAGTTTTCTCTGAATATAGTAAAAATGAGGTGAATGGGGTAAACTATGATCCTTACAGCTGCATATTTCTCTATAGCATCACTTATTTACCTAATTACTAACCTGCTGCCACTTCTAACAATAAAATGATATTGATATCCCTGGAGACATGTATGGAAGATTGCATCATAAATCTCAGTGCTCAGAATAAGACTATAAGGGATTTACAATGCCTAAATCGCAAGATCAACGGAAACCAAAGTGTTGTACGGTTCCACTGTATGGTAAACACCTCTATAATGGAGATTAGATACCGGTTTCACACAGTGAGAAGTATTTATGGTCCAGTTACATCCAGGTAGGTCTTTTTGGATTGTAGTGACAGGACTGGATGAAAATATCATGTATAATACTGTAACGCTTGTAGATGGCTACACTGTATATGGACCTACTGAGGGGATAATCACCTGCCATTCTGTACTGTCATATTTTTTAGTGCGATGATATGGGTTGAAGGATTTATGATACTTTGTGCCCCCCCTCCCCCTGACTTATGGGCCCAGTCGAAACTGTGACTGTTGCGATCTCTACAGTCTCATCACTGTCTGCTGGGGTTCCTTGAGGACAATAGCTGTATGATCAGTTAAAATATGTGAAATATTTGCCTTCCCCCTCTCCGGCGCCTCCACATTACGACACATGTACCTGACGTCTATTTGACTTGTTTTTTATTGAGTTATTTAAAATTTACACCACGTTATCTTCCTAATATACATGTTAAGCAACTCATGCTTTATTAACCCCTTAAGGACGCAGGGTTTTTTCGCTCATTTCTCGCTCTCCACCTTCAATAACCGTTTTTATATTTTGATATTTGATAGATACTGTTTATTATGTTTTATATCAGTTCTAGGGAAATTTGAAATTTGATTTGATTTGAAATTTTAGGTTTTTTTAACCTTTTTTTTAATTATTTTTGAAACTTTTTTGTCTCAAAAAAATTCACCACAGAAAGAAAAAACTCTGATACATGTGTCACCCGTGTTCCTCCAAGTGCTCCCGTGGCCCCCGCTTCCCCGGACTCACCTGTCCCGGCTCTTGGTCTCCGTTGGACTGCCGTGCGCACGTGAAAACCAGGTTCCACTTAGACTCCGGTTCCAGGTGTCGGCTATTACCATCTCCCGCGGTGGTCCGGAGGGTCCACTGATCCGTACCCTGACAGCATGTCCCCCACTGCATCTAACTTGTTGATACACTCCAATTTTGTCCTTTTTAGTAACCATACGCGACCTCCTCCTCTACGTAGTGGTGTAACTTAATCAATTAGGCAAAATTTGAAAACTGTCTCTGTTTGTGTTCCGTTTCTGTAAAATGTTTGGTGACTGGTAAATCTCTCTGTTTTTACCTAATGATGTACCTGTGTTGGTTCCCTCTGGTTTTTGGTCTAAAGAGGTCACCAACAAAGTACAAATTACAGGGAAACTGAAGCAGGTATATCCCTATTCAGCAGTAACACGGGAGGAAGGTCTTTATCTTAGACGTCCCCCCATATTTGCATGTTGGAATATATTGACTTTCATTATCAATTTACAATTCTTGCAACGGAGAAGTTTTTTTGGAGAAGATAAAAAAAAGTTGTTCTTTTACTGTATCCTTATTGATTTCAATTAGTGGCTAAAAATATCTCTTATTTTGGAATTTTTCAGAAAGGATATAAAAATGACACATTGGGGGTCATTTACTAAGGGCCCGAATCGCGTTTTTCCGACGGGTTATCCGAAAATTTCCGATTTGCGCCGATTTTCCCTGAATTGCCCCGGAATTTTGGCGCACGTGATCGGATTGTGGCGCATCAGCGCTGGCATTCACGCGACAGAAATCGGGGGCGTGGCCGTACGAAAACCCAACGGATTCGGAAAAACCGCCGCATTTAAAATAAAAAAGTGTCGCTTGACACGCGCTTACCTGCACCCAGCGTAGGGCGGTGAACTTCAGTGCACTCCGATGAACTTCAGCGCAGCAGCGACACCTGGTGGACTTCGGGGGAACTACCTTAGTGAATCGCTGGAAGACCCGAATCCGCCACAAAGAATGCGCCGCTGGATCGCGACAGGACCAAATAGGTAAATCTGCCCCTTTGACTCTAAAGAACCCAATCCACACTCCGGGAACCTTTACTGCCCCATTCTCTTGCCTTTCTAAATCTGGATAAACCTTAGGATAGAACATAGATCCTATTATTGAGACCTGTCAAGAACCGCGCCCAATTGTCCCATATCCCTCTGTAGGATCTAGGAAATCTATTAATGAGACCATTAAGCCTCTTCTATTTAGCCTCTCACTATAATGAGACTATGAAGCCACGGGAAGACCAAGGATTTCCAATTTGTAGGAATAGACAACAACGCACCGGCGCGCTTGCTTCTGATTTTATTGAACTAATTGGGTACATGATACAATTTTATACATTTCCCTAGAAGCGTAAAATTATACAATAATCAAAATTTATAACAAAGTAATCACAAAATTCAGTTTCATTGAGGTAGGAATCCTTAAAATTTTCCCTAGGACTATGTTGAAGGCCAGGTCCACCTGTACATCTATTCTGTTTGTAATGTAAATTAATTTTTAAAGAATCAATTTGGGAAAGTTTTTTTTTTATGTCTGTGAACTAGAGATGAGCGAGTATACTCGTCCGAGCTTGATGCTTGTTCGAGTATTAGGGTACTCGAAACGGCTCGTTGCTTGGACGAGTATTTCCCCGGCTCGAGATCGAGCATTTACTTAAGAAGACACAGTGAAGAACAATGAAGAACACAATGAAAACAGTGAACACAGGATCATTTAAGTGAAGAACACATTGCAGATGTTTCCGTACATCTGCTAACTTATCCGAAGACACGCGTGCAGAATGGTGTTCTTCATAATAGTATGTGAAGAACAATATGTGTGAAGAACACATTGCAGATGTTTCCATACATGTGTTCTTCACACATAGGGGGTCATTTACTAAGGGCCCCGATTCGCGTTTTCCCAACGTGTTACCCGAATATTTCCGATTTGCGCCGAAATCCCCTGAATTGCCCCGGGATTTTGGCGCACGCGATCAGATTTCGGGGGGCGTGGCCGAACAAAAATCCGACGGATTCGGAAAAACCGCCGCATTTAAAAAAAAAAATTGTCGCTCGGCACGCGCTTACCTTCACTTAGCCCGGCTCGGTGTACTCCAGTGCGTTCCGATGCTCTTCAGCGCAGCAGCACCACCTGGTGGACGGCGGAGGAACTACCTTAATGAATCCTGGCCGGACCTGAATCCACCGCAGAGAATGCGCCGCTGGATCGCGAATGGGCCGGGTAAGTAAATCTGCCCAATATGTTCTTCACATACTATCGTGAAGAACACCGTTCTGCACGCGTGTCTTCGGATAAGTTAGCAGATGTACGGAAACATCTGCAATGTGTTCTTCACTGTGTCCTTTCAATGTGTTCTTTCAGTGAAAAATGCTCGAGTCTCCCATTGACTTCAATGGGGCTCGTTATTCGAGACGAGCCCTCGAGCATCGGGAAAAGTTTGTCTCGAATAACGAGTACCCGAGCATTTTAGTGCTCGCTCATCTCTACTGTGAACAAACAGCTACATGTTTCGTCTGATCCACTGTCTGGACTTCATTCTACTAAAGATTTGGATTGCACATTTGCATGAAGTGGAGGGAAGATAAATGGAAACATGAGTAGGAGAAGGATCAGACTACACGAGGTTTGATTGTTGTCTGTTACCATGGAGACACATTTTTTTGTTTGTAGATTCTAATTTTTAGAATATCGATTAGCTTACACAGAGCAGGACCAAAGACTAATTTATAGAGGGTCTGATTTTGACCAGATAATGTCATCCTTGTCCTAGTGCAAAATATGAAGGACCTAAACTGATTTATCTCCCCAAAGAGGCTCAAATGTGAGGGCGTAGTTGACTAAATATCCATCGTTGTACATGTAGAGCTTATGGTCATTAGGATTATAAGACAAACTCTGGACCTTCTCCTTTGGTTTTTCCAGGGGAATACTTAGCCACCCTTCCTTCCCAGTTTTTGTATCATACTTGTAGAATATCTCTTCTGTTTTGGTGGTGATGGCTCTAGTGACATACAAGACACCGCACACCATGAACGCATTGGTGGCCGCCGGCTTGTACAGGGAAGTGGTCCAGGTCTGTTGTACTATAAGGGATATGGGGTCTATTCTACTGATGACAATGTTTCCAGCATTTGCTTCAGTAGAATAGATCGCCCAAAGCCCTTCTTCATCGGCGGCCATGTCAATGTCCTGATAGGCCGAGGATGAATAGGAGAACCGGTTGTTGTAGGCCGCATTGGGAAGACTGACTACAAGCTCCACTCTATTGAGCTGTGGATTGTATTTGCAGAGGTTTCTAGAGTTGTAGCAATTATAGTACATTAAGTTATTAAACATAATCATTCCGCTGCCTTGTCCATAATTTCCATCAGTGATGCCTCTGTTCAAGTTAAAATTATGAATCAGAAGATCGTTGTAGGTATTGTAGGTACGTAAATAGTACAACATCCTTCCATCTGTAGTCAGAGGAGACACCCAATGGATATTCTGATCGGCTCCGGCTAATGAATCCTTCCCCCATCCTCCATATAAGTAGGCGGTTCCATAGTAGTTCAGTTGTACTAAATATGGTTTACCAATGCTCTTAATGGATCCATGTTGACAGGTACCTACAGAATTAAAAAAAAATAACCACATGTAATGCATAGAGGTGGCTCCATACAGCACACAACCATAACAAGACAAAAATGGAAGGATTTTCATAAATAAGAACAAGTTCATTTTGCTGAACAATTCATGGTGATTGGAAACTCCTGGAGTTCATATTATTTGAGAAATTGCCTAATTATGGCGCCTCTTATCATCTATGGGATCATATGGGACACTGGATTTGTTCAGGTTCTGTACAAAAGTTCTATATAGTATGATGAAGATAGTTTGGGCAAATTCTTGCATTAAAGGGAAAATCTATCTTTTTGGGTTAGCAACTAAATAAGGGATAGAAAACAGAGGAACGTCATCAATGGCACATTCTCAGATCGGGTTGGCGTTACTGGTGGAGGCCACAGGGGTCATTTTTGGAATCCTTCTTTTTAAAATTTTTACAATGAGTCTTTCAATTTTTGCAGATGATACTAAGCTCTGTAAAGTAATTAATACAGAGGCGGATGGTATAATATTACAGAGGGATTTGTGGAAGCCGGAAGAATGGGCAGAGAAATCTACATTGATGAGGTTAAATGTAGATAAATGTAAAGTTATTCACTTGGGCAATGGAAATAAAAAGTAATTTTATGTTTGAAACAATCAATTACTTGGTAAAGCAGCAGCTGAAAAAGTCTTGGGGTATTGGTAGATGGTAAACTTTAACTTTAGTGACCAGAGCCAGACGGCTGCTAATAAAATTATAGGATGTATCAAGAGAGGAATAGATTCTCATGATAAGGACATAGTTTTGCTCTTATAAAAATCACTGGTCAGGCCACACATGGAATAATGAAATGGGCGCCAAAATCCCGGGGCAATTCAGGAAAAATCGGCACAAAATTGGAAATATTTGGGTAACATGCCGGGAAAACGCGAATCGGGCCCTTAGTAAATGACCCCCATTGTGTACAGTTTTGTGCACCAGTATATAAAAAGAACATAGTAGAACTGGAACGGGTGCAGAGGAGAGCAACCAAGATTATTAGGGGAATGGGGGGGATTAGAATACAATGACAGATTACAAAATTTGGGATTAATCAGTTTAGAAAAAAGACCTCATTACAATGTACACATTTAACCAAAGTAACTCCAAACAGCTCACACAAAGTATTTACACAGAAAACTCTACAGTACAAGAAGAAGGTATCATAAAGTGGAATTTCTTCCACGCTCCATTTGAAAGAGGTTTGTTGTACCATCAAATGTCCATAATCAGATATTGGGGCAGATTTACTTACCCGGTACTGTCCCGATCCCGCAATGAGTTGTCCGACGTGGATTCAGGTCCGGCGCGATTCACTAAGATTGTGCGCCTGAGTTCCTGCATCCGTCGCTTCAGCCCCGAGGTCCACCGGAGTTCCCCTGCTTCTTCCCGGTGCATGTAAGTGCTGATCTTGCGACACAATTTGAAATATTAAATCCTGTGCGTTGTCCGAATCCGTAGGGTTGTCCGACGGCCACGCCCCCCCCGATTTCTGTTGCATGCAAGCCGGCGCTGATGCATCACAATCCGATCGTGTTCGCCACAATCCCGGGGCAATTTGGCGCAAAACTGAAATCGACGGAAAACCCGACGAAAATGCGTCTGTTTGAACCTTACTAAATGAGCCCCATTGTATTACTTACCATTGTCCAGTGGAGGAAGTGAAGGCACAGGCAGAGGTTTTGTCTGGTTCTTTTCACAATTTTCAAGTTTTTCCTTCAGGGCAGCAATTTCTTTTCTGATAACCAGGACATTGTTCTTATCATAGACCTCCAGCTGGTTCACCATGATGGAAATGTTACGGATCTAGAGCAGAACACAGAATACAGAGGGGTAGCATTATTTATATGTCTATGAACCTTGTGCTCATATCTAAGCAGAATCCAGACTACAATAAATATCATGGACATGACCTCACTCACCTCCTGGTACAGAGTCTCCACCAGAACATTGGTTCCATTCATAGAAGATTTCAGCTGCAGGATCAGAGCCTCCATTTCTCTAATCTCCAACTTCACCAACTCAAAGTCCAGCTCTGTGTATGACTGACCACCCATCTCCATCATCTCCACACGCTTGGTCAGGTTAACCAGACGCTCCATAGAAATAGTGAGTACACTCTCATAGTGGTGGATCTATGAGAATATTACAAGTTTGTTTAGTGTCAACTGAATCAAAGGTTCTGGACAAAGGACAGGAGAGTGTATGTACAGGTAGAGAGCAGTACAGTGTATGCAGGGGCACACCTGCCATCAGGCGAGTTGAGACTCTCGCCTCAGGCGGCGCGTCTCCTGGTGGAGACAGGGGGTGGCATTCACCTGCTGCCGGCCTGCACATAACCCCTCTCACCGGCTGGCACACATGTAGCCGTCACAGGTACCTGCACATCCCCGTGCCTGCTACATTTACCCGGCCGGCACTTCCATCCACCGGCGGGCACAGGTATCTGACCGCCGGCTGGCACGTCACATGACTGACAGCCTCCACCTGCACCAGCCCAAAGTCGGCTCCGGGATACTCCTCCCCGCTCTCCGCTCCCAGCTCCCCGGTGTTCGCTCCCAGCTATCCACTCTCCACTGTCCGCTCCCCGGTCTCCGCTGTCTGCTCCCGGGTATCTCTGCCCCTTCGGTCTCCGCTCCCCGCTCTCCGCTCCCCGGTCTCCGCTTCCAAATCCCTGGTCTCCGCTGTCCGCTCTCTGCTCCCAGCTCCCAACTATCCGGTCTCCACTGTCCGCTCCCCGGTCTCCGCTTTTGCACCCCTGGTCTCTGCTCCCAGCTCCCCGGTCTCCACTCCCCGATCTCCACTCCCAGCTCCCCGGTCTCAGCTCTCCGCTCCCCGATCTCCGCTCCCAGCTCCCCGATCTCCGCTGTCTGCTCCCTGCATTTTACAGTACATGGTGGTACTCTGTATTCATTTTAGACTACATGATGGTACGCTGTATGCATTTTATACTACAAGGCGGCACGCTGTATCAAATTTTTACGCTGTATCTGATATATTACATATGTGGGGGGGGAGAGGGGGCGTCGCTCTATGGCTCGCCTCAGGCGGCAGAAAGGCTTGGTACACCCCTGAGTGTATGTGCAGGTAGAGGGCAGTACAGTGTATGTACAGGTAGAGGGCAGTACAGTGTATGTACAGGTAGAGGGCAGTACAGTGTATGTACAGGTAGAGGGCAGTACAGTGTATGTACAGGTAGAGAGCAGTACAGTGTATGTGCAGGTAGTGGGCAGTGCTGTGTATGTACAGGTAGAGAGCAGTACAGTGTATGTACAGGTAGAGGTCAGTACAGTGTATGTACAGGTAGAGGGCAGTACAGTGTATGTACAGGTAGAGGGCAGTGCAGGGTATGTACAGGTAGAGGCCAGTACAGTGTATATACAGGTAGAGGGCAGTACAGTGTATGTACATGCAGAGGGCAGTACAGTGTATGTACAGGTAGAGGGCAGTACAGTGTATGTACAGGTAGAGGCAGTACAGTGTATGTACAGATAGAGGCCAGTACAGTGTATGTCCGGATAGAGGGCAGTACAATGTATGTACAGGTAGAGGGCAGTACAGTGTATGTACAGGTAGAGAGCAGTACAGTGTATGTACAGGTAGAGGGCAGTACAGTGTATGTACAGGTAGAGGGCAGTACAGTGTATGTACAGGTAGAGGGCAGTACAGTGAATGTACAGGTAGAGGGCACTACAGTGTATATACTGGTAGATGGCAGCGCAGTGTAGGTACAGGTAGAGGGCAGTACAGTGTATGTACAGGTAGATGGCAGTACAGTGTATGTACAGGTAGAGAGCAGTACAGTGTATGTACAGGTAGAGGGGAGTACAGTGTATGTACAGGTAGAGGGCAGTACAGTGTATGTACAGGTAGTGGTCAGTACAGTGTATGTACAGGTAGTGGGCAGTACAGTGTATATACAGGTAGAGGGCAGTACAATGTATGTACAGGTAGAGGGCAGTACAGTGTATGTACAGGTAGAGGGCAGTACAGTTTATATACTGGTAGATGGCAGTGCAGTGTATATACAGGTAGATGGCAGTACAGTGTATATACAGATAGAGAGCAGTACAGTGTATGTACAGGTAGAGGGCAGTACAGTGTATGTACAGGTAGAGGGCAGTACAGTGTATGTACAGGTAGAGGGCAGTACAGTGTATGTACAGGTAGAGGGCAGTACAGTGTATGTACAGGTAGAGGGCAGTGCAGTGTATGTACAGGTAGAGGGTAGTACAGTGTATGTACAGGTAGAGGGCAGTACAGTGTATATACAGGTAGAGGGCAGTGCAGTGTATGTACAGGTAGAGGGCAGTACAGTGTATGTACAGGTAGAGGGCAGTACAGTGTATGTACAGGTAGATGGCAGTACAGTGTATGTACAGATAGAGAGCAGTACAGTGTATGTACAGGTAGAGGGCAGTACAGTGTATGTACAGGTAGATGGCAGTGCAGTGTATGTACAGGCAGAGGGCAGCACAGTGTATGTACAGATAGAGAGCAGTACAGTGTATGTACAGGTAGAGGGCAGTACAGTGTATGTACAGGTAGAGGGCAGTACAGTGTATGTGCAGGTAGAGGGCAGTGCAGTGTGTGTACAGGTAGAGGGCAGTACAGTGTATATACTGGTAGAGGGCAGTTCAGTGTATATACAGGTAGAGGGCAGTACAGTGTATGTACAGGTAGAGGGCAGTACAGTGTATGTACAGGTAGAGGGCACTACAGTGTATGTACAGGTAGAGGGCAGTACAGTCTATGTACAGGTAGAGAGCAGTACAGTGTATGTACAGGTAGAGGGCAGTGCAGTGTATGTACAGGTAGAGAGCAGTACAGTGTATGTACAGGTAGTGGGCAGTACAGTGTATGTACAGGTAGAGAGCAGTACAGTGTATGTACAGGTAGAGGGCTGTACAGTGTATGTACAGGTAGAGAGCAGTACAGTGTATGTACAGGTAGAGGGCAGTGCAGGGTATGTACAGGTAGAGAGCAGTACAGTGTATATACAGGTAGATGGCAGTACAGTGTATGTACAGGTAGTGGGCAGTACAGTGTATGTACAGGTAGAGGGCAGTACAGTGTATGTACAGGTAGATGGCAGTGCAGTGTATGTACAGGTAGAGGACAGTGCAGTGTATGTACAGGTAGAGGGCAGTACAGTGTATGTACAGGTAGAGAGCAGTACAGTGTATATACAGGTACAGGGCAGTGCAGTGTATGTACAGGTAGACGGCAGTACAGGGTATGTACAGGTAGACGGCAGTACAGTGTATGTACAGGTAGAGGGCAGTACAGTGTATGTACAGGTAGAGGGCAGTACAGTGTATATACAGGTACAGGGCAGTACAGTGTATGTACAGGTACAGGGCAGTGCAGTGTATGTACAGGTAGACGGCAGTACAGGGTATGTACAGGTAGACGGCAGTACAGTGTATGTACAGGTAGAGGGCAGTACAGTGTATGTACAGGTAGAGGGCAGTACAGTGTATATACAGGTACAGGGCAGTACAGTGTATGTACAGGTACAGGGCAGTGCAGTGTATGTACAGGTAGACGGCAGTACAGTGTATACACAGGTAGAGGGCAGTACAGTGCATGTACAGGTAGCGGGCAGTACAGTGTATGTACAGGTAGAGAGCAGTACAGTGTATATACAGGTAGAGGGCAGTGCGGTGTATGTACAGGTAGAGGGCAGTACAGTGTATGTACAGGTAGAGGCGAGTACAGTATATATACAGGTAGTGGGCAGTACAGTGTATGTACAGGTAGAGGGCAGTACAGTGTATGTAGAGGTAGAGGGCAGTACAGTGTATGTAGAGGTAGAGGGCAGTGCAGTGTATGTACAGGTAGAGGGCAGTACAGTGTATGTAGAGGTAGAGGGCAGTACAGTGTATGTACAGGTAGAGGGCAGTACAGTGTATATACAGGTAGAGGGCAGTGCAGTGTATATACAGGTAGAGGGCAGTACAGTGTATGTACAGGTACAGGGGAGTACAGTGTATGTACAGGTAGTGGGCAGTACAGTGTATATACAGGTAGTGGGCAGTACAGTGTATGTACAGGTAGAGCGCAGTACAGTGTATGTAGAGGTAGAGGGCAGTACAGTGTATGTACAGGTAGAGGGCAGTACAGTGTATGTACAGGTATAGGGGAGTACAGTGTATGTACAGGTAGAGGCCAGTACAGTGTATATACAGGTAGAGGGCAGTGCAGTGTATATACAGGTAGAGGGCAGTACAGTGTATGTACAGGTAGAGGGCAGTACAATGTATGTACAGGTAGAGGGCAGTACAGTGTATGTACAGGTAGAGGGCAGTACAGTGTGTGTACAGGTAGAGGGGAGTACAGTGTATGTACAGGTAGAGGCCAGTACAGTGTATATACAGGTAGAGGGCAGTGCAGTGTATGTACAGGTAGAGGGCAGTACAGTGTATGCACAGGTAGAGGGCAGTACAGTATACATACAGGTAGAGGGCAGTACAGTGTATATACAGGTAGAGGGCAGTACAGTGTATGTACAGGTAGAGGGCAGTACAGTGTATGTACAGGTAGAGGGCAGTACAGTGTATGTACAGGTAGAGGGCAGTGCAGTGTATATACAGGTAGATGGCAGTGCAGTGTATATACAGGTAGAGGGCAGTACAGTGTATGTACAGGTAGAGGGCAGTACAATGTATGTACAGGTAGAGGGCAGTGCAGTGTATGTACAGGTAGAGGGGAGTACAGTGTATGTACAGGTAGAGGGCAGTGCAGTGTATGTACAGGTAGAGGGCAGTGCAGTGTATATACAGGTAGAGGGCAGTACAGTGTATATACAGGTAGAGGGCAGTACAGTGTATGTACAGGTAGAGGGCAGTACAGTGTATGTACAGGTAGAGGCCAGTACAGTGTATATACAGGTAGAGGGCAGTGCAGTGTATATACAGGTAGAGGGCAGTACAGTGTATGTACAGGTAGAGGGCAGTACAATGTATGTACAGGTAGAGGGCAGTGCAGTGTATGTACAGGTAGAGGGGAGTACAGTGTATGTACAGGTAGAGGCCAGTACAGTGTATATACAGGTAGAGGGCAGTGCAGTGTATGTACAGGTAGAGGGCAGTACAGTGTATGCACAGGTAGAGGGCAGTACAGTATACATACAGGTAGAGGGCAGTACAGTGTATATACAGGTAGAGGGCAGTACAGTGTATATACAGGTAGAGGGCAGTACAGTGTATGTACAGGTAGAGGGCAGTACAGTGTATGTACAGGTAGAGGGCAGTACAGTGTATGTACAGGTAGAGGGCAGTACAGTGTATGTACAGGTAGAGGCAGTACAGTGTATGTACAGATAGAGGCCAGTACAGTGTATGTCCGGATAGAGGGCAGTACAATGTATGTACAGGTAGAGGGCAGTACAGTGTATGTATAGGTAGAGGGTAGTACAGTGTATGTACAGGTAGAGGGCAGTACAGTGTATGTACAGGTAGAGGGCAGTACAGTGTATATACAGGTAGAGGGCAGTACAGTGTATGTACAGGTAGAGAGCAGTACAGTGTATGTACAGGTAGAGGGCAGTACAGTGTATGTACAGGTAGAGGGCAGTACAGTGTATGTACAGGTAGAGGGCAGTACAGTGAATGTACAGGTAGAGGGCACTACAGTGTATATACTGGTAGATGGCAGCGCAGTGTAGGTACAGGTAGAGGGCAGTACAGTGTATGTACAGGTAGATGGCAGTACAGTGTATGTACAGGTAGAGAGCAGTACAGTGTATGTACAGGTAGAGGGGAGTACAGTGTATGTACAGGTAGAGGGCAGTACAGTGTATGTACAGGTAGTGGTCAGTACAGTGTATGTACAGGTAGTGGGCAGTACAGTGTATATACAGGTAGAGGGCAGTACAATGTATGTGCATGTAGAGGGCAGTACAGTGTATGTACAGGTAGAGGGCAGTACAGTTTATATACAGATAGAGAGCAGTACAGTGTATGTACAGGTAGAGGGCAGTACAGTGTATGTACAGGTAGAGGGCAGTACAGTGTATGTACAGGTAGATGGCAGTACAGTGTATGTACAGATAGAGAGCAGTACAGTGTATGTACAGATAGAGAGAAGTACAGTGTATGTACAGGTAGAGGGCAGTACAGTGTATGTACAGGTAGATGGCAGTGCAGTGTATGTACAGGCAGAGGGCAGCACAGTGTATGTACAGATAGAGAGCAGTACAGTGTATGTACAGGTAGAGGGCAGTACAGTGTATGTACAGGTAGAGGGCAGTACAGTGTATGTACAGGTAGTGGGCAGTACAGTGTATGTACAGGTAGAGGGCAGTACAGTGTAGGTACAGGTAGAGGACAGTACAGTGTATGTACAGATAGATGGCAGTACAGTGTATGTACAGGTAGAGGGCAGTACAGTGTATGTACAGGTAGAGAGCAGTACAGTGTATGTACAGGTAGAGGGCAGTACAGTGTATGTGCAGGTAGAGGGCAGTGCAGTGTGTGTACAGGTAGAGGGCAGTACAGTGTATGTACAGGTAGAGGGCAGTACAGTGTATGTACAGGTAGAGGGCAGTACAGTGTATATACTGGTAGAGGGCAGTTCAGTGTATATACAGGTAGAGGGCAGTACAGTGTATGTACAGGTAGAGGGCAGTACAGTGTATGTACAGGTAGAGGGCAGTACAGTGTATGTACAGGTAGAGGGCAGTACAGTGTATGTACAGGTAGAGAGCAGTACAGTGTATGTACAGGTAGTGGGCAGTACAGTGTATGTACAGGTAGAGAGCAGTACAGTGTATGTACAGGTAGAGGGCAGTACAGTGTATGTACAGGTAGAGAGCAGTACAGTGTATGTACAGGTAGAGGGCAGTGCAGGGTATGTACAGGTAGAGAGCAGTACAGTGTATATACAGGTAGATGGCAGTGCAGTGTATGTACAGGAAGAGGGCAGTACAGTGTATGTGCTGGTAGAGGGCAGTACAGTGTATGTACAGGTAGTGGGCAGTACAGTGTATGTACAGGTAGAGGGCAGTACAGTGTATGTACAGGTAGATGGCAGTGCAGTGTATGTACAGGTAGAGGGCAGTGCAGTGTATGTACAGGTAGAGGGCAGTACAGTGTATGTACAGGTAGAGAGCAGTACAGTGTATATACAGGTAGAGGGCAGTACAGTGTATGTACAGGTAGAGAGCAGTACAGTGTATGTACAGGTAGAGGGCAGTGCAGTGTATGTACAGGTAGACGGCAGTACAGGGTATGTACAGGTAGACGGCAGTACAGTGTATGTACAGGTAGAGGGCAGTACAGTGTATGTACAGGTAGAGGGCAGTACAGTGTATATACAGGTACAGGGCAGTACAGTGTATGTACAGGTACAGGGCAGTGCAGTGTATGTACAGGTAGACGGCAGTACAGTGTATACACAGGTAGAGGGCAGTACAGTGTATGTACAGGTAGCAGGCAGTACAGTGTATGTACAGGTAGAGAGCAGTACAGTGTATATACAGGTAGAGGGCAGTGCGGTGTATGTACAGGTAGAGGGCAGTACAGTGTATGTACAGGTAGAGGCGAGTACAGTATATATACAGGTAGTGGGCAGTACAGTGTATGTACAGGTAGAGGGCAGTACAGTGTATGTAGAGGTAGAGGGCAGTACAGTGTATGTAGAGGTAGAGGGCAGTGCAGTGTATGTACAGGTAGAGGGCAGTACAGTGTATGTAGAGGTAGAGGGCAGTACAGTGTATGTACAGGTAGAGGGCAGTACAGTGTATGTACAGGTACAGGGGAGTACAGTGTATGTACAGGTAGAGGCCAGTACAGTGTATATACAGGTAGAGGGCAGTGCAGTGTATATACAGGTAGAGGGCAGTACAGTGTATGTACAGGTACAGGGGAGTACAGTGTATGTACAGGTAGTGGGCAGTACAGTGTATATACAGGTAGTGGGCAGTACAGTGTATGTACAGGTAGAGCGCAGTACAGTGTATGTAGAGGTAGAGGGCAGTACAGTGTATGTACAGGTAGAGGGCAGTACAGTGTATGTACAGGTATAGGGGAGTACAGTGTATGTACAGGTAGAGGCCAGTACAGTGTATGTACAGGTAGAGGGCAGTGCAGTGTATATACAGGTAGAGGGCAGTACAGTTTATGTACAGGTAGAGGGCAGTACAATGTATGTACAGGTAGAGGGCAGTGCAGTGTATGTACAGGTAGAGGGGAGTACAGTGTATGTACAGGTAGAGGCCAGTACAGTGTATATACAGGTAGAGGGCAGTGCAGTGTATGTACAGGTAGAGGGCAGTACAGTGTATGCACAGGTAGAGGGCAGTACAGTATACATACAGGTAGAGGGCAGTACAGTGTATATACAGGTAGAGGGCAGTACAGTGTATATACAGGTAGAGGGCAGTACAGTGTATATACAGGTAGAGGGCAGTACAGTGTATGTACAGGTAGAGGGCAGTACAGTGTATGTACAGGTAGAGGGCAGTGCAGTGTATATACAGGTAGATGGCAGTGCAGTGTATATACAGGTAGAGGGCAGTACAGTGTATGTACAGGTAGAGGGCAGTACAATGTATGTACAGGTAGAGGGCAGTGCAGTGTATGTACAGGTAGAGGGGAGTACAGTGTATGTACAGGTAGAGGCCAGTACAGTGTATATACAGGTAGAGGGCAGTGCAGTGTATATACAGGTAGAGGGCAGTACAGTGTATATACAGGTAGAGGGCAGTACAGTGTATGTACAGGTAGAGGGCAGTACAGTGTATGTACAGGTAGAGGCCAGTACAGTGTATATACAGGTAGAGGGCAGTGCAGTGTATATACAGGTAGAGGGCAGTACAGTGTATGTACAGGTAGAGGGCAGTACAATGTATGTACAGGTAGAGGGCAGTGCAGTGTATGTACAGGTAGAGGGGAGTACAGTGTATGTACAGGTAGAGGCCAGTACAGTGTATATACAGGTAGAGGGCAGTGCAGTGTATGTACAGGTAGAGGGCAGTACAGTGTATGCACAGGTAGAGGGCAGTACAGTATACATACAGGTAGAGGGCAGTACAGTGTATATACAGGTAGAGGGCAGTACAGTGTATATACAGGTAGAGGGCAGTACAGTGTATATACTGGTAGCGGGCAGTACAGTGTATGTACATGTAGCGGGCAGTACAGTGTATGCACAGGTAGAGGGCAGTACAGTGTATGTGCTGGTAGAGGGCAGTACAGTGTATGTACAGGTAGAGGGCAGTACAGTGTATGTACAGGTAGAGGGCAGTACAGTGTATATACAGGCAGAGGGCAGTACAGTGTATGTACAGGTAGAGGGCAGTGCAGTGTATATACAGGTAGAGGGCAGTACAGTGTATATACTGGTAGATGGCAGTACAGTGTATATACTGGTAGAGGGCAGTACAGTGTATGTACAGGTAGAGGGCAGTACAGTGTATGTACAGGTAGCGGGCAGTACAGTGTATGCACAGGTAGAGGGTAGTACAGTGTATGTACAGGTAGAGGGCAGTACAGTGTATGTACAGGTAGAGGGCAGTACAGTGTATGTACAGGTAGAGGGCAGTGCAGTGTATGTACAGGTAGAGGGCAGTACAGTGTATGTACAGGTAGGGGGCAGTACAGTGTATGCACAGGTAGAGGGCAGTACAGTGTATGTACAGGTAGAGGGCAGTACAGTGTATGTACAGGTAGATGGCAGTACAGTGTATGTACAGGTAGAGGGCAGTACAGTGTATATACAGGTAGAGGGCAGTGCAGTGTATGTACAGGTAGAGGGCAGTACAGTGTATGCACAGGTAGAGGGCAGTACAGTATACATACAGGTAGAGGGCAGTACAGTGTATATACAGGTAGAGGGCAGTACAGTGTATATACTGGTAGCGGGCAGTACAGTGTATGTACATGTAGCGGGCAGTACAGTGTATGCACAGGTAGAGGGCAGTACAGTGTATGTGCTGGTAGAGGGCAGTACAGTGTATGTACAGGTAGAGGGCAGTACAGTGTATGTACAGGTAGAGGGCAGTACAGTGTATATACAGGCAGAGGGCAGTACAGTGTATGTACAGGTAGAGGGCAGTGCAGTGTATATACAGGTAGAGGGCAGTACAGTGTATATACTGGTAGATGGCAGTACAGTGTATATACTGGTAGAGGGCAGTACAGTGTATGTACAGGTAGAGGGCAGTACAGTGTATGTACAGGTAGCGGGCAGTACAGTGTATGCACAGGTAGAGGGTAGTACAGTGTATGTACAGGTAGAGGGCAGTACAGTGTATGTACAGGTAGAGGGCAGTACAGTGTATGTACAGGTAGAGGGCAGTGCAGTGTATGTACAGGTAGAGGGCAGTACAGTGTATGTACAGGTAGGGGGCAGTACAGTGTATGCACAGGTAGAGGGCAGTACAGTGTATGTACAGGTAGAGGGCAGTACAGTGTATGTACAGGTAGATGGCAGTACAGTGTATGTACAGGTAGAGAGCAGTACAGTGTATGTACAGGTAGAGGGCAGTGCAGTGTATGTACAGGTAGAGGGCAGTACAGTGTATGTGCAGGTAGCGGGCAGTACAGTGTATGTACAGGTAAAGGGCAGTACAGTGTATGTACAGGTAGAGGGCAGTGCAGTGTATGTACAGGTAAAGGGCAGTACAGTGTATGTACAGGTAGAGGGCAGTACTGTGTATGTACAGGTAGAGGTCAGTACAGTGTATGTACAGGTAGAGGGCAGTACAGTGTATGTACAGGTAGAGGGCAGTACAGTGTATGTACAGGTAGAGGGCAGTACAGTGTATGTACAGGTACAGGGGAGTACAGTGTATGTACAGGTAGAGGCAGTACAGTGTATGTACAGGTAGAGGGCAGTACAGTGTATGTACAGGTTGAGGGCAGGACAGTGTATGTACAGGTAGATGGCAGTACAGTGTATGTACAGGTAGAGGGCAGTACAGTGTATGTACAGGTAGGGGGCAGTACAGTGTATGTACAGGTAGAGGACAGTACAGTGTATGTACAGGTAGTGGGCAGTACAGTGTATATACAGGTAGAGGGCAATACAGTGTATGTACAGATAGAGGCCAGTACAGTGTATGTACAGGTACAGGGGAGTACAGTGTATGTACAGGTAGAGGCAGTACAGTGTATGTACAGGTAGAGGGCAGTACAGTGTATGTACAGGTTGAGGGCAGGACAGTGTATGTACAGGTAGATGGCAGTACAGTGTATGTACAGGTAGAGGGCAGTACAGTGTATGTACAAGTAGAGGGCAGTGCAGTGTATGTACAAGTAGAGGGCAGTGCAGTGTATGTACAGGTAGAGAGCAGTACAGTGTATATACAGGTACAGGGCAGTACAGTGTATGTACAGGTAGAGGGCAGTGCAGTGTATGTACAGGTAGAGGGCAGTGCAGTGTATGTACAGGTAGAGGGCAGTACAGTGTATGTGCAGGTAGAGGGCAGTACAGTGTATGTACAGGTAGAGGGCAGTAAAGTGTATGTACAGGTAGAGGGCAGTACAGTGTATGTATAGGTAGAGGGCAGTACAGTGTATGTACAAGTAGAGGGCAGTGCAGTGTATGTACAGGTAGAGAGCAGTACAGTGTATGTGCAGGTAGAGGGCAGTACAGTGTATGTACAGGTAGAGGGCAGTACAGTGTATGTACAGGTAGAGGGCAGTACAGTGTATGTACAGGTAGAGGCCAGTACAGTGTATGTACAGGTGGAGAGCAGTACAGTGTATGTACAGGTAGAGGGCAGTACAGTCTATGTACAGGTAGAGAGCAGTACAGTGTATGTACAGATAGAGGGCAGTACAGTGTATGTACAGGTAGAGGGCAGTACAGTGTATGTACAGGTAGAGGGCAGTACAGTGTATGTACAGGTAGATGGCAGTACAGTGTATATACAGGTAGAGGGCAGTACAGTGTATGTACAGGTAGAGGGCAGTACAGTGTATGTGCAGGTAGTGGGCAGTGCTGTGTATGTACAGGTAGAGAGCAGTACAGTGTATGTGCAGGTAGTGGGCAGTGCTGTGTATGTACAGGTAGAGAGCAGTACAGTGTATGTACAGGTAGAGGGCAGTACAGTGTATGCACAGGTAGAGGGCAGTACAGTGTATGTGCAGGTAGTGGGCAGTACAGTGTATGTACAGGTAGAGGGCAGTACAGTGTATGTACAGGTAGAGGGCAGTACAGTGTATGCACAGGTAGAGGGCAGTACAGTGTATGCACAGGTAGAGGGCAGTACAGTGTATGTACAGGTAGAGGGCAGTACAGTGTATGTACAGGTAGAGTGCAGTACAGTGTATGTACAGGTAGAGGAAAGTACAGTGTATGTACAGGTAGAGGGCAGTACAGTGTATGGACAGGTAGGGGGCAGTACAGTGTATGTACAGGTAGATGGCAGTACATTGTATGTACAGGTAGAGGGCAGTGCAGTGTATGTACAGGTAGAGGGCAGTACAGTGTATGTACAGGTAGAGGGCAGTACAGTGTATGTACAGGTAGAGGGCAGTACAGTGTATGCACAGGTAGAGGGCAGTACAGTGTATGTACAGGTAGAGGGCAGTGCAGTGTATATACAGGTAGAGGGCAGTACAGTGTATGTACAGGTAGAGGGCAGTACAATGTATGTACAGGTAGAGGGCAGTGCAGTGTATGTACAGGTAGAGGGGAGTACAGTGTATGTACAGGTAGAGGCCAGTACAGTGTATATACAGGTAGAGGGCAGTGCAGTGTATGTACAGGTAGAGGGCAGTACAGTGTATGCACAGGTAGAGGGCAGTACAGTATACATACAGGTAGAGGGCAGTACAGTGTATATACAGGTAGAGGGCAGTACAGTGTATATACAGGTAGAGGGCAGTACAGTGTATATACTGGTAGCGGGCAGTACAGTGTATGTACATGTAGCGGGCAGTACAGTGTATGCACAGGTAGAGGGCAGTACAGTGTATGTGCTGGTAGAGGGCAGTACAGTGTATGTACAGGTAGAGGGCAGTACAGTGTATGTACAGGTAGAGGGCAGTATAGTGTATATACAGGCAGAGGGCAGTACAGTGTATGTACAGGTAGAGGGCAGTGCAGTGTATATACAGGTAGAGGGCAGTGCAGTGTATATACTGGTAGATGGCAGTACAGTGTATATACTGGTAGAGGGCAGTACAGTGTATGTACAGGTAGAGGGCAGTACAGTGTATGTACAGGTAGCGGGCAGTACAGTGTATGCACAGGTAGAGGGTAGTACAGTGTATGTACAGGTAGAGGGCAGTACAGTGTATGTACAGGTAGAGGGCAGTACAGTGTATGTACAGGTAGAGGGCAGTGCAGTGTATGTACAGGTAGAGGGCAGTACAGTGTATGTACAGGTAGGGGGCAGTACAGTGTATGCACAGGTAGAGGGCAGTACAGTGTATGTACAGGTAGAGGGCAGTACAGTGTATGTACAGGTAGATGGCAGTACAGTGTATGTACAGGTAGAGAGCAGTACAGTGTATGTACAGGTAGAGGGCAGTGCAGTGTATGTACAGGTAGAGGGCAGTACAGTGTATGTGCAGGTAGCGGGCAGTACAGTGTATGTACAGGTAAAGGGCAGTACAGTGTATGTACAGGTAGAGGGCAGTGCAGTGTATGTACAGGTAAAGGGCAGTACAGTGTATGTACAGGTAGAGGGCAGTACTGTGTATGTACAGGTAGAGGTCAGTACAGTGTATGTACAGGTAGAGGGCAGTACAGTGTATGTACAGGTAGAGGGCAGTACAGTGTATGTACAGGTAGAGGGCAGTACAGTGTATGTACAGGTACAGGGGAGTACAGTGTATGTACAGGTAGAGGCAGTACAGTGTATGTACAGGTAGAGGGCAGTACAGTGTATGTACAGGTTGAGGGCAGGACAGTGTATGTACAGGTAGATGGCAGTACAGTGTATGTACAGGTAGAGGGCAGTACAGTGTATGTACAGGTAGGGGGCAGTACAGTGTATGTACAGGTAGAGGACAGTACAGTGTATGTACAGGTAGTGGGCAGTACAGTGTATATACAGGTAGAGGGCAATACAGTGTATGTACAGATAGAGGCCAGTACAGTGTATGTACAGGTACAGGGGAGTACAGTGTATGTACAGGTAGAGGCAGTACAGTGTATGTACAGGTAGAGGGCAGTACAGTGTATGTACAGGTTGAGGGCAGGACAGTGTATGTACAGGTAGATGGCAGTACAGTGTATGTACAGGTAGAGGGCAGTACAGTGTATGTACAAGTAGAGGGCAGTGCAGTGTATGTACAAGTAGAGGGCAGTGCAGTGTATGTACAGGTAGAGAGCTGTACAGTGTATATACAGGTACAGGGCAGTACAGTGTATGTACAGGTAGAGGGCAGTGCAGTGTATGTACAGGTAGAGGGCAGTGCAGTGTATGTACAGGTAGAGGGCAGTACAGTGTATGTGCAGGTAGAGGGCAGTACAGTGTATGTACAGGTAGAGGGCAGTAAAGTGTATGTACAGGTAGAGGGCAGTACAGTGTATGTATAGGTAGAGGGCAGTACAGTGTATGTACAAGTAGAGGGCAGTGCAGTGTATGTACAGGTAGAGAGCAGTACAGTGTATGTGCAGGTAGAGGGCAGTACAGTGTATGTACAGGTAGAGGGCAGTACAGTGTATGTACAGGTAGAGGGCAGTACAGTGTATGTGCAGGTAGAGGGCAGTACAGTGTATGTACAGGTAGAGAGCAGTACAGTGTATGTACAGGTAGAGGCCAGTACAGTGTATGTACAGGTGGAGAGCAGTACAGTGTATGTACAGGTAGAGGGCAGTACAGTGTATGTACAGGTAGAGAGCAGTACAGTGTATGTACAGATAGAGGGCAGTACAGTGTATGTACAGGTAGAGGGCAGTACAGTGTATGTACAGGTAGAGGGCAGTACAGTGTATGTACAGGTAGATGGCAGTACAGTGTATATACAGGTAGAGGGCAGTACAGTGTATGCACAGGTAGAGGGCAGTACAGTGTATGTGCAGGTAGTGGGCAGTGCTGTGTATGTACAGGTAGAGAGCAGTACAGTGTATGTGCAGGTAGTGGGCAGTGCTGTGTATGTACAGGTAGAGAGCAGTACAGTGTATGTGCAGGTAGTGGGCAGTGCTGTGTATGTACAGGTAGAGAGCAGTACAGTGTATGTGCAGGTAGTGGGCAGTGCTGTGTATGTACAGGTAGAGAGCAGTACAGTGTATGTACAGGTAGAGGGCAGTACAGTGTATGCACAGGTAGAGGGCAGTACAGTGTATGTGCAGGTAGTGGGCAGTGCTGTGTATGTACAGGTAGAGAGCAGTACAGTGTATGTACAGGTAGAGGGCAGTACAGTGTATGTACAGGTAAAGGGCAGTACAGTGTATGTACAGGTAGAGGGCAGTGCAGTGTATGTACAGGTAAAGGGCAGTACAGTGTATGTACAGGTAGAGAGCAGTACTGTGTATGTGCAGGTAGTGGGCAGTGCTGTGTATGTACAGGTAGAGAGCAGTACAGTGTATGTACAGGTAGAGGGCAGTACAGTGTATGTACAGGTAGAGAGCAGTACAGTGTATGTGCAGGTAGTGGGCAGTGCTGTGTATGTACAGGTAGAGAGCAGTACAGTGTATGTACAGGTAGGGGGCAGTACAGTGTATGTACAGGTAGATGGCAGTGCAGTGTATGTACAGGTAGAGGGCAGTACAGTGTATGTACAGGTAGAGAGCAGTACAGTGTATGTAAAGGTAGAGGGCAGTACAGTGTATGTACAGGTAGAGGGCAGTACAGTGTATGCACAGGTAGAGGGCAGTACAGTGTATGTACAGGTAGAGGGCAGTGCATTGTATGTACAGGTAGAGGGCAGTACAGTGTATGTACAGGTAGAGGGCAGTACAGTGTATATACAGGTAGAGGGCAGTACAGTGTATGTACAGGTAGAGGGCAGTACAGTGTATGTACAGGTAGAGGGGAGTACAGTGTATGTACAGGTAGAGTGCAGTACAGTGTATGTACAGGTAGAGGGCAGTACAGTGTATGTACAGGTAGAGGGCAGTACATTGTATATACAGGTAGAGGGCAGTACAGTGTATGCACAGGTAGAGGGCAGTACAGTGTATGTACAGGTAGAGGGCAGTACAGTGTATGCACAGGTAGAGGGCAGTACAGTGTATGTACAGGTAGAGGGCAGTACAGTGTATGTGCAGGTAGAGGGCAGTACAGTGTATATACAGGTAGAGGGCAGTACAGTGTATATACAGGTAGAGAGCAGTACAGTGTATGTACAGGTAGAGGGCAGTACAGTGTATGTACAGGTAGTGGGCAGTGTAGTGTATGTACAGGTAGAGGGCAGTACAGTGTATGTACAGGTAGAGAGCAGTACAGTGTATGTACAGGTAGAGTGCAGTACAGTGTATGTACAGGTAGAGGACAGTACAGTATATGTACAGGTAGAGGGCAGTACAGTGTATGTACAGGTAGAGGGCAGTACAGTGTATGTACAGGTAAAGGGCAGTACAGTGTATGTACAGGTAGAGGGCAGTACAGTGTATATACAGGTAGAGGGCAGTACAGTGTATGTACAGGTAGAGGGCAGTACAGTGTATGTACAGGTAGAGGGCAGTACAGTGTATATACAGGTAGAGGGCAGTACAGTGTATGCACAGGTAGAGGGCAGTACAGTGTATGTACAGGTAGAGGGCAGTACAGTGTATGTACAGGTAGAGGGCAGTACATTGTATATACAGGTAGAGGGCAGTACAGTGTATGCACAGGTAGAGGGCAGTACAGTGTATGTACAGGTAGAGGGCAGTACATTGTATATACAGGTAGAGGGCAGTACAGTGTATGCACAGGTAGAGGGCAGTACAGTGTATGTACAGGTAGAGTGCAGTACAGTGTATGCACAGGTAGAGAGCAGTACAGTGTATGTACAGGTAGAGGGCAGTACAGTGTATGTACAGGTAGAGTGCAGTACAGTGTATGCACAGGTAGAGAGCAGTACAGTGTATGTACAGGTAGAGGGCAGTACAGTGTATGTACAGGTAGAGGGCAGTACAGTGTATGTACAGGTAGAGAGCAGTACAGTGTATGTACAGGTAGAGGGCAGTGCAGTGTATGTACAGGTAGAGGGCAGTACAGTGTATGTACAGGTAGAGGGCAGTACAGTGTATACACAGGTAGAGGGCAGTACAGTGTATGTACAGGTAGAGGGCAGTACAGTGTATGTACAGGTAGAGGGCAGTACAGTGAACAGCAGAGAACATTATGTGTGAACACATAATTTTTGGTCAACTTTAAAGGAGGATAAAGTAGCATTTAAAAACCCTTTGCTTATTGGGAAAACTTATTGTTCCTAATAATCATATGGGGGAAAGGTGTCTCGCAACTATTGTTTCAATGTACCTGTTACAGGAACACTCATTGGGCCACTCAATGGAGCATAAGTGGCGGGCACATAATTCAGTGGTAATTTTGACTACTTATTTGTACTGTGCACTTTGTAGTGTAATGTTTGTTGGTAGTCGACAACATACAATTATTTAGGAGCATAAAGTTTATAGTAGTGTATGTCAGAGGGAGGTGTATGTGATGGATGTTCACCAGTGTAACATTACCTTAGTGATTTGCTCCTCCACAGTGATGGATAAGTTATGGTTTGATATCTCCAACTTCTCAAATCGATCTACTGGAAAGGTGGAGTCTGGGAGGACCACAGAGCAGTGACAGACCCCCAGCTCATCCAGCGAGCCGGTGGAGTTATGAATCTGGTGAGACGCAAAGATAAGGAATTCAATTTCAATTTCAGTAAATGTAAATGGGGGGGGGGGGGGTTCAATACACAACTTCAAACCAGAAGAGGATCTTTTAGTTGACCAGAAATATAAATTACACCTAATATTTGGAAAGCGGATAAAATTCTGTATTTCGGCCCAGCAGAGTTGTACCTCTGAGGATGAAGGACAACAGTCTGACCTGAATAAGGGTCCTCAATCTCAATAATGGAAGTGGCTGCATATCATGTGACCTGCCACTCCATTTTGAAACTGGTGAGTAGAGCACATGACAGGACCCTCATCCAGGATCTGTTTTTGTGATCATGTTCTTCCCAGCAAGGTGACATGGTACAACCACTTTAAATTATCCTTCAACACAATTTTTAAAACCTACTATTTGTCATTTACAAAGAAATTATAAACTTTATAACAATATATATAAACTATATAGAACTCACCAGGCTGGCCGCATGATTTTGGCAGATGCCTAGTAGCAAAATGAGGATGGGGAACATGGCGTCCGCTCTGTCACTAAGTCTTCTTTACCCATCATCTTCTCTGACCCTTTTATATATACAGTGATGTGAACACTCTTATCGTCCTATCTGTTGTCTCAAATGATGAAAATATATTAGGTTCCCATCCGTCAAGAAGAGATATCACGAGATACAGATATCTGCACCGTGACATGAATATGACCCATCTTGTTACAGATTTATGGGTTTTTGTAAAGACACTACATTTATTTATTGATTATTTTTAATCAACTACTCGTAAGGAGGAACATAAAAATCTGCACTTCCTCCATTGTATATTAAATTGTAAATTTTCTGCTGATAACATTGAAAGTGTGTGAATGAACAACAGATCAATAATGTGTAACAGAATAACATCTTTAACATCGACATCTTCTTACTTTATTTCTTTTTTTCATTGGTGACTCCTTTTTTGTACAAAAATTTGATGTTGAGGATTCTGAGGTGCATCGTTCTGATCACTTTTCAAAATGGAGGAGCAAAATATGTGGTTTTGTTCAGTTATTTTCTCTTGCTGGCCCCATGATTCTTCCTGTACAGAGAGAACCTGGAGAAAAGCTATAATGATGTCTAAATTTGCCCTTGTGCTTTAAATTGTATTGGTGTCTTCAGGGGGCCGAAAAAACTTAATGTTGTGGAAGAACAGGGAGCAATAAGTTACCGTTTAAATTGTCATGTTGGCACCTGATGGTAAAATAGTGGGTTGTAGTTCGGGCACCTCATCTTTAAAAGGGTCACCATCACTGATTTAGGGGATTTAAGAGTAAGAAATAGTGCTACACCCCAGGTGGGGCACACACCAGTATGTCAGTGTGCTTGGTTTACAGTCCTTGATCTTGGTGCTAGATGTCCTTTAAACAAGAAATTTACATCTCGCTTCAAAGTTGATTTTCTGGATGATGCCATCACACTGGACCATGAAAGAAACAGAATCTAGAAGGTTTTACGCTTCCTGAAAATATATTAGTACTGGTTTAAATATCCATTGCTGATGACAGGTTCCCTTTAAGATATATCAATTATTGTTAATATATATAATTAGAAAGTATTAATGTGGTGGTTGCTCTTATGTGTGGACAAGTCTCTATCTGGGCCTGGGGAAAGGGTCAGCTAAAAACATCGGGAATGGAGACTGTGGAAAATACTGAGAAGTGAGTAAAAAATTGCCTGTAAACAAATTCTAAAAACCTCTGAATAGCAGGTAGACCCTGTGAATTGTTCTAGAGCAGAATGACCATGAGGCCAAAGTAAGACAAAGATGACTTATCAAGGACACATTTCTACAGCTTGTAGGAATAGACAAGGACACCGGACGCTGCTTCAGATTTTATTGAATTATTGTGAAAGGTAAAACATTTTGATAAATTTTCATAAAAATCCTATGAAAGAGAACGTCCTCTGATGAACATATTTTAAAGTTTATACATAGATATAAAATATATTTAAAGTCAAGTAACTTAGTACATGACAAGATATGGGTGATCCTAGGGGGGGTCATTAAAGTTGACCATAATGGGGCACATTTACTTACCCGTCCTGCGAGTTCCCTGAAAGTGCATTGTCCGATGATAATGCTGTCGCATGCGATCGGATTGTGGTGTGGCTGCGCCGGCTTTCATGTGACAGAAATGAAGGGGGGGGAGGCGGCCGTTGGACGATCCGACTGATTCGGACTGAGCGCGGGATTTAAGATTCAAATTATGTCGGAAGACAATGCACTTACATGCACCAGGAAGAAGAAGGTGAACTCCGGGGACCTGAGCGGGGAAGCGACACATGCAGGATATCGGGCACATGATCTTAGTGACTCCCCACACAGCACATTATACATGGACAATGCACTTACATGCACCAGGAAGAAGAAGGTGAACTCCGGGGACCTGAGCGGGGAAGCGACACATGCAGAATATCGGGCGCACGATCTTAGTGACTCCCCGCACAGCGCATTATACACGGACAATGCACATACATACACCAGGAAGAAGAAGGTGAACTCCGGGGACCTGAGCGGGGGAAGCGACACATGCAGGATATCGGGCGCACGATCTTAGTGACTCCCCACACAGCACATTATACACGGACAATGCACATACATACACCAGGAAGAAGAAGGTGAACTCCAGGGACCTGAGCGGGGAAGCGACACATGCAGGATATCGGCACATGCATTATCGTCAGACAACGCACTTTCTGTGAACTCTGCGGGACCGCGTAAGTAAATGTGCCCCATTCTGTCGCTTGTCATATTGATTGACTATTCGGAAGATTTGTTCAATTTCCTGTGGAATAACTCAGTATAAACTGTAAAATAATGTTGGAAGACAAACCATTTCAATTTTTTTAAAAAATTACATTGCGAAGACTAGAAGTTTGATTAGTCCTTATTACGATCCAAAAATTCTGTGTTCATTCGTGTAAGGATCCAAGCAATTTTCCCTAGGATCATGTCAAAGTCTGGGTCTTCCTGCACATCCATTACTCTGTATTATTCTGAATTGCTCTCATGTAAATTTTAAAACCTTTGTTAAAAACCTTCTACTGTTTTGGGTCTACAGTAGGATGTGGGCTTATGGTTGGGTCTTGAGCATCTATGACTTATGGTAACAGACTACACACCAACCAGTTATCGCTAAGCCTCCTGTCACGTCTGTACTTCATTCTCTACCAAACATTTGGTACATTACCAACAAGTGGTGGACAGAAAAATGTGAATATGAAGCCAAAATCAGACTACACAAGGTTTGTTTGTTGTCTGTTACCATGGAGACACATATCCAGAATATTACTTAATCGTAAATTAGTAAATCGTACAGATGTCCAGATTTTAACCAGATCCTTTCCATTTTTACCCTAGCAGAAAATTATGGAGGACCTCCACTGCTTTGGGGGGGTGGACTATTATTACATTTGAGATGTATCTCCCTGAGGAGGCTCAAACGTGAGGGCGTAGTTGACTAAGAAGCCATCATTGTACATGTAGAGCTTATGGTCGTTAGGATTGTAGGACAGACTCTGCAGCCTTTCCTTTGGTTTTTCGAAGATAATACTCAACGACCCTTTCTTTCCAGTTTTCGTATCATACATGTAGAATATCTCCTCTGCTTTGTTGTCAATGGCTCTAGTTACATACAAGACGCCGCACACCATGAACGCATTGGAGGCCGCCGGCTTGAACTGTCCGGTGGTCCAGGTCTGTTGTACTACAAGCGATATGGGGTCTATTCTACTGATGACAATGTTTCCAATGTTTTCTTCAGTAGAATAGATCGCCCAAAGCCCTTCTTCATCGGCGGCCATGTCAATGTCCTGGTAGGCCGAGGATGAGTAGGAGAACTGGTTGTTGTAGGCCGCATTAGGGAGTGTACCTCTAAGTTCCACTTTATTGAGCTGTGGATTGTATTTGCACAGATTGTTAGCGTCGTAGCAATTGAAGTACATGGAGTTATTAAACATAATCATTCCACTGCCTTGTCCATAATAACCATTAGGGATCCCTCGGTCCAAGTTATGTTTGTAGACCTCGAAATCATCGTATGTGTTGTAGGTACGTAAATAGAGCAACTTCCTTCCATCTATATAAAGAGGAGAAACCCAATGGATATTCTGATCGGCTCCGGCTAATGAATCCTTTCCCCATCCTCCATATAAGTAACCGGTTCCATAGTAGTTCAGCTGCACTATATATGGTTTACTGATGCCCTTAATGGATCCATGCTGACAGGTACCTGCAGAATAAAACCATCAAATAAATTTGTAATAGATAGAGGTGGCTCTATACAAGACATAAGAGACAAGGACCAGGGGTTATCGGGGAATATGATCCTATAATATAAAAATCAATAATGCTATAAATAAATGAAACAAAACTCAATGGGGCACATTTATTTACCCGTCCCGTCCCGATCCCCAAGGTGCATTGTCCGACGAGGATTCGGAGTTGCCGAGATTCACTAAGATCGTTTGTCCAATTTCCTGCATGTGTCGCTTCCCCACTCAGGTCCGCCGGAGTTCACCTTCGTCGTCCCGGTGCATGTAAGAGCTTGGCTTGCGACACAATTTTGAATGTTAAATCCCGCGCTTAAGGCCGACGGCCACACACCCGATTTGTGTCGCATGAAAGTTGGTGTGATTGCGCCAAAATCCGATTGCGTATGCCAAAAACCCCAGTTAAATGCGGTGCAAAACGGAAAAAGTTGGGAAACCCGACGAAAATGCAGTCCGTGGACCCTTAGTAAATGTGCCCCCATGTCTTTAATCACAAAACAGAGCTTAAAAACTTTGCTTTTATGATTCACCAATTTTTATAGGTTTTCTAGAATAGGCAAAGTTGTATTCAAGACACCTGCTAGCTAAAACTACAACTCCCATGATCACTCAGTAACAACTCCCCCTCTCACGCTCTGTTTCCATTGATGATCTAACAGACTCTCCTGCTCTGTTACCATAGTAATGATGTGTCTAATTGCCATCACTGCACATTGCCTCATGGAGTTGGGTCTCATTACAACACTGGCCATACTGGATGCACTGCAACCAGCCGACTACAGCCAAATGTAGTGATGATCACATGACCTGGCAGGAAGGTGCAGCAGGACATGTGACCAGCAGCCATCTTCTGTCCCGTGTCTCCTCTACATTAGGAGATTAAAGGGCAGGTTCCATTTTAATTCTCCATTACACTGTATGTCCACAACATTTTTCTGATAAGGGGAGCAATAATTTAAATAACAACTAACAACTATATGAATGATACTTATTCCTGGAATACCCCTTTAAAGAATTTTCATAAATTGAGCAGTAGTAACAATAGGTCAGAATATATTCAGGACAAACTAAGTTACATGGGTTACAGTAGTCTCCTAGCATGTACGTGTATCGGGGAGACCTACCATCAAATGTCCATAATCAGATAATGTATAACATACCATTGTCCAGTGGAGGAAGTGAAGGCACCGGCAGAGGTTTTGTCTGGTTCTTTTCACAATTTTCAAGTTTTTCCTTCAGCGCAGCAACTTCTCTTCTGATAACCAGGACATTGTTCTTATCATAGACCTCCAGCTGGTTCACCATGATGGAAATGTTACGGATCTAGAGCAGAATGTAGAAAAAATGAGGGTGGTTTGTTGGAGTAGCAATCACGGTTCTAAGTTATCAATCTATTTATTAACTATAATTAACTTTCAGTTCATGTATCTTTTCATCCGCCATGGAGGAGACGTCCAGTTGCTTGTGTTCATATCTAAGCAGAATCCAGACTACAATAAAAGCGAAGGCCTTGATCTCACCTCCTGGTACAGAGTCTCCACCAGAACATTGGTTCCATTCATAGAAGATTTCAGCTGCAGGATCAGAGCCTCCATTTCTCTAATCTCCAACTTCACCAACTCAAAGTCCAGCTCCGTGTATGACTGACCACCCATCTCCATCACCTCCACACGCTTGGTCAGGTTCACCAGTCTCTCGGTGTAGATGATCAGTATACTCTCATAGTGCTGGATCTGTGGGAATGTGGCAGGTTGGTTAATTTCAGGAGCATACAACTAAAGGCTTCTAACAAAGAAACACTGAAAATATTTTCAGTGTAGGGGGGCACCTAGCAATAACGCCTATATAGCAATATATAAGCACTACTTATAGGGAGAGTAGAGAAGAGTGAATCATAGCACGTATAGCAAAACAGGTAAGTATTTACAGGTAGAGAGCAGTGCAGTACATGTAGTACAGGAAGAGGGTAGTACAGTACAAGTAGTACAGGTATAGGGCAGTACAGTACAAGTAGTACAGGTAGAGGGCAGTACAGTACATGTAGTACAGGTATAGGGCAGTACTGTACAAGTAGTACAGGTAGAGGGCAGTACAGTACATGTAGTACAGGTAGAGGGCAGTACAGTACATGTAGTACAAGTAGAGGGCAGTACAGGACATGTAGTACCGGTAGAGAGCAGTACAGTACATGTAGTACAGGTAGAGGGCAGTACAGTACAAGTAGTACAGGTAGAGGGCAGTACAGTACATGTAGTACAGGTATAGGGCAGTACAATACATGTAGTACAAGGAGAGGGCAGTACAGGACATGTAGTACAGGTAGAGAGCAGTATAGTACATGTAGTAAAGGTAGGGGGTAGTACAGGACATGTAGTACAGGTAGAGGGCAGTACAGTACACGTAGTACAGGAAGAGGGCAGTACAGTACATGCAGTACAGGTATCTGACAGTACAGTACATGTAGTACAGGAATGGGGCAGTACAGTACATGTAGTACAGGTAGAGGACAGTACATGTAGTATGGGTAGAGGGCAGTACAGGACATGTAGTACAGGTAGATGACAGTACATGTAGTATGGGTAGAGGGCAGTACAGGACATGTAGTAGAGGTAGAGAGCAGTACAGTACATATAGTACAGGTAGAGGTCAGTACAGTACATGTAGTACAGGTAAGGGCGGTACAGTACATGTAGTACAGGTAGAGGGCAGTACAGGACATGTAGTACAGGTAGTGGGCAGTACAGTACATGTAGTACAGGTAGTGGGCAGTACAGTACATGCAGTACAGGAAGGAGGCAGTACAGTACATGTAGTTGAGGTAGAGAGCAGTACAGTACATGTAGTACAGGTAGGGGGCAGTACAGTACATGAAGTACAGGTAGAGGGCAGTACAGGACATGTAGTAAAGGTAGAGGGCAGTACAATACATGCAGTACAGGTAGAGGGCAGTACAGTACATGTAGTACAGGTAGAGGGCAGTACAGTACATTTAGTACAGGTAGGGGGCAGTACAGTGCATGTAGTAGAGGTAGAGAGCAGTACAGTACATGCATTACAGATAGGGGGCTGTACAGTACATGTAGTACAGGTAGAGGGCATTACAGTACATGTAGTACAGGAAGGGGGCAGTACAGTACATGTAGTAGAGGTAGAGAGCAGTACAGTACATGTAGTACAGGTAGAGGGCAGTACAGTACATGTAGTACAGGTAGGGGGCAGTACAGGACATGTAGTACAGGTATAAGGCAGTACAGGACATGTAGTACAGGTAGAGTGCAGTACAGTACACGTAGTACAGGAAGGGGGCAGTACAGAACATGTAGTACAGATAAAGAGCAGTACAGGACATGTAGTACAGGTAGAGGGCAGTACAGGACATGTAGTACAGGTAGAGGGCAGTACAGGACATGTAGTACAGGTAGAGAGCAGTGAAGTACATGTAATACAGGTAGAGGGCAGTTCAGTACATGTAGTACAGGTAGAGAGCAGTACAGTGCATGTAGTACAGGTAGAGGGCAGTACATGTAGTATGGGTAGAGGGCAGTACAGGACATGTAGTACAGGTAGAGGACAGTACATGTAGTATGGGTAGAGGGCAGTACAGGACATGTAGTACAGGTAGAGAGCAGTACAGTACATGAAGTACAGGTAGAGAGCAGTACAGTACATATAGTACAGGTAGAGGGCAGTACAGTACATGTAGTACAGGTAGGGGCGGTACAGTACAAGTAGTACAGGTAGAGGGCAGTACAGTACATGTAGTACAGGTATAGGGCAGTACAATACATGTAGTACAAGGAGAGGGCAGTACAGGACATGTAGTACAGGTAGAGAGCAGTATAGTACATGTAGTAAAGGTAGGGGGTAGTACAGGACATGTAGTACAGGTAGAGGGCAGTACAGTACACGTAGTACAGGAAGAGGGCAGTACAGTACATGCAGTACAGGTATCTGACAGTACAGTACATGTAGTACAGGAATGGGGCAGTACAGTACATGTAGTACAGGTAGAGGACAGTACATGTAGTATGGGTAGAGGGCAGTACAGGACATGTAGTACAGGTAGATGACAGTACATGTAGTATGGGTAGAGGGCAGTACAGGACATGTAGTAGAGGTAGAGAGCAGTACAGTACATATAGTACAGGTAGAGGTCAGTACAGTACATGTAGTACAGGTAAGGGCGGTACAGTACATGTAGTACAGGTAGAGGGCAGTACAGGACATGTAGTACAGGTAGTGGGCAGTACAGTACATGTAGTACAGGTAGTGGGCAGTACAGTACATGCAGTACAGGAAGGAGGCAGTACAGTACATGTAGTTGAGGTAGAGAGCAGTACAGTACATGTAGTACAGGTAGGGGGCAGTACAGTACATGAAGTACAGGTAGAGGGCAGTACAGGACATGTAGTAAAGGTAGAGGGCAGTACAATACATGCAGTACAGGTAGAGGGCAGTACAGTACATGAAGTACAGGTAGAGGCCAGTACAGTACATTTAGTACAGGTAGGGGGCAGTACAGTGCATGTAGTAGAGGTAGAGAGCAGTACAGTACATGCATTACAGATAGGGGGCTGTACAGTACATGTAGTACAGGTAGAGGGCATTACAGTACATGTAGTACAGGAAGGGGGCAGTACAGTACATGTAGTAGAGGTAGAGAGCAGTACAGTACATGTAGTACAGGTAGAGGGCAGTACAGTACATGTAGTACAGGTAGGGGGCAGTACAGGACATGTAGTACAGGTATAAGGCAGTACAGGACATGTAGTACAGGTAGAGTGCAGTACAGTACACGTAGTACAGGAAGGGGTCAGTACAGAACATGTAGTACAGATAAAGAGCAGTACAGGACATGTAGTACAGGTAGAGGGCAGTACAGGACATGTAGTACAGGTAGAGGGCAGTACAGGACATGTAGTACAGGTAGAGAGCAGTGAAGTACATGTAATACAGGTAGAGGGCAGTTCAGTACATGTAGTACAGGTAGAGAGCAGTACAGTGCATGTAGTACAGGTAGAGGGCAGTACATGTAGTATGGGTAGAGGGCAGTACAGGACATGTAGTACAGGTAGAGGACAGTACATGTAGTATGGGTAGAGGGCAGTACAGGACATGTAGTACAGGTAGAGAGCAGTACAGTACATGTAGTACAGGTAGAGAGCAGTACAGTACATATAGTACAGGTAGAGGGCAGTACAGTACATGTAGTACAGGTAGGGGCGGTACAGTACATGTAGTTCAGGTAGAGGGCAGTACAGGACATGTAGTACAGGTAGTGGGCAGTACAGTACATGCAGTACAGGAAGGGGGCAGTACAGTACATGTAGTTGAGGTAGAGAGCAGTACAGTACATGTAGTACAGGTAGGGGGCAGTACGGTACATGTAGTACAGGTAGAGGCCAGTACAGGACATGTAGTAAAGGTAGAGGGCAGTACAGTACATGTAGTACAGGTAGAGGGCAGTACAATACATTCAGTACAGGTAGAGGGCAGTACAATACATTCAGTACAGGTAGAGGGCAGTACAGTACATGTAGTACAGGTAGGGTGCAGTACAGTACATGTAGTACAGGAAGGGGGCAGTACAGTTCATGTAGTACAGGTAGAGGGCAGTACAGTACATGTAGTACAGGTAGAGGGCAGTACAGTACATGTAGTACAGGTAGGAGCCAGTACAGTACATGTAGTACAGGTAGAGGGCAGTACAGTACATGTAGTACAGGTAGAGGGCAGTACAGTACATGTAGTACAGGTAGAGGGCAGTACAGTACATGTAGTACAGGTAGAGGGTAGTACAGTACATGTAGTACAGGTAGAGGGCAGTACAGTACATGTAGTACAGGTAGAGGGCAGTACAGTTCATGTAGTACAGGTAGAGGGCAGTACAGTACATGTAGTACAGGTAGAGGGCAGTACAGTTCATGTAGCAGGGGTAAGAATAACATATACCCTTCTAGGAATACAAGTAGAGGGTAGTAGTATTGGTCTTTTTTTGAGTATTTTTCCATTACCTTAGTGACTTGCTCCTCCACAGTGATGGATAAGTTATGGTTTGATATCTCCAACTTCTCAAATCGATCTACTGGAAAGGTGGAGTCTGGAAGGACCACAGAGCAGTGACAGACCCCCAGCTCATCCAGCGAGCCGGTGGAGTTATGAATCTGGTGAGACACAACATTATGTCTTACAGAAGAATCAATCAATGGGTGAATTTAGCATTTGTAAATACAAGTAAAATTCCATCAATAACAGAAACAATGAATTCTCCAGTAAAAAGATGCAGGGATGGTGGTGGAGGGACAATTTTTGGTGAGCAGATTTGGCTCCAGCAGAGTTTAAGGTAATATACCAAGGTTGATTTTTATTCCCTGTTCACATAACAACCATCACAATGTTCCCCGACCGATTCCCGTTGTCACAAGTGGAGGCGGAGGTTTAGCATTTGCTTTACCGCTTCATTAAAGGAGATCCTAAAATATGAATGGGTGACAGGATGTTTTGAATTAGTGGGAACGGTCTAAGGATTTGGTCTTGTGATCGGTGGGGTTACAGCAGGGAGTCCTATGGGTAGGGGGTAACCATCATACTTGGTACAACAACTTTTACATCCCAGCTCAGCATAAGCTCAGTAAAACCTACGACAAACTTTTTGGAAAGAATGTAAAAGCTCTTTGAGTAGAACTCACCAGGCTGGCGGCGTGACTTTGGCAGATGCCAAGGAGCAAAATGAAGAAGGGGATCATGGTGCCCATTATGGTTTCCAATCTTCACTACCGGACAGATACTATGACCGACTTTATATACAGCGATGGGTATACTCCCCCTACTCCGTGTTATCAGCTCATGTTACGTATATTCGGTTCTCATCCATTGGAAAGAAATCCCATGAGATCCGGATATCTGCCTAATGAGTAATTACAATGACGGGTCTCGTAGATTGATGAGTTTTTAACATAGAGACCACGTGAGATTATTGATTCATTTTTATCAACTACCGTACTCAACTGAAACATGAAAAACCTGGCAGTTCCGCCGCGTTTATGTGTATAATGGAGTTTTTGTTGTTTGTGGTTCTATATAATAGTATCACTACCCAAAATACACAGGTCATTTCACTAGTTTCAGTAAACAAAAAAATATATATCTATAAATTTTTCCATCAACAGCTTGTTTTGTGTGAAAAGATCTGATGTTTCTTTTGATAGAATTTTGAGGTACAGTATTTTTTTGATCCAAAAATTAGATTTTGGTAATTTTTTAACTTTTTAAAAATTATCTACAGAATGGGTTAAAAGGGACAGGGTGATACCTGACATGTTTATGATCTTTACTGTTTATTCATTTTTATATTATCTATACGAAAAGGGGGATGATTTTAACCTTTAATTTTACAAATTTTTTAAATATTTATTTGACTATTATTTGAGACCCCCCTAGGGTACTTTAACCCTGCAGGGTCTGATTGCTCATACAATATACTGCAATACCTCTGTATTGCAGTATATACCGTAGTAATTTTACTGTTGACCTCTAATTGTCTGATTTTCAAAACTGCACCCCTCAAACTATTAAAAAAAATCGCTTTTAGAAAGATGTTTGACCCTTTGAGCGCTGCATAGTAATTAAAATAAAATGCAGGGGTAATTTAGAATGGTCTTATTTTGTTGGAAATCCATTTATTTAGCCATAAAATTTACATAAAACCCATCTTAAAATTTGTTATGGAATTTCTGGCTGCTACTTGTTGTACGGGAGCACATCGAGGCACAGGAGGGAAGGAGGGACCCACAGCTGCCAGTTTTATCCTATAGAACTTAGAGGATTTTAGTTTCTTCATTGCCCCCCTTAGGATTTCTGTTAGTGGGGCTATGGGGGCCATTTGAGGGGATTATTTTGCGGGATGCGATGCATTTTGCAGTGTTACTATTTTGCCCTATTGTTGAAAATGTATGAACTGTTTTTGGGCGAGAGGAGTAGAAAAGTATCAATTCTGTAATTGATTTTTGACTTTTTTGTTAGGTGTACCCCATATAGCCTAATAAACATCAAGCCTATTGATGTATCCTGTGGGGTCCTGCGCAGCGCTACATGTGAAAATTCACTGGCTTCAGCGAGTGCGCAGGTGTGGGGACAGAAACGCCCCCCGCCAGCCCACTTTTTGCTGGCCACGCCCATTGCTCACCTGCCCTTCCCCCGCCCTTCTACGCCACTGACAATTACAGGGATACCATACTTAGATGTGTTTTCTTAAGTTTTTACGAAAAATGGTTTTTGCATTGCCGTCTTCCAAGTGGCATATATCTTCTATTTTATGCCTACAGACCTGGTTGATAGCTTGCTTTTTGCGGGATATGTTGTACTTGAACCAGTATGATTCTGAAGTATCATTTGTGTCACGGACACTTCTTAAATACATGTACAAGCAGTTTGCAGTCTTTTCAGTGCAAAGTCCGACAGATAGCTGGCACAAAGGATTTAATAAGTGTGGGTATGTGACTGTAAGATCCTGTCACAGACCCACATTTGTAACTATAGGCGTCCCCCTAAGACAGCGGGGGTGTAAAGGGGTTCCAATTGTGGGAGAGAGACCCCCAGAAGGTAATTTAAATGCCATGGTTAAGCTGACCGCAGCATTTAACTGGTTAAATATTGTTAAGTACAACTGACCCTGTGTATACTGATGTCGGTCCAGCTCCAATGATGAACTGAACCGGCATCAGTTTAGCGACGGATATATCCATCACTGAACATGACGGATATTGTATATTGATCGCTGAACATGAAAAGGGTAAATCATCAAGTCTATTTACATCTTCCCAAAAACAAAATAGGAAGAGGTGCAGCCACTGAACTCACCTACAACCCAAATTCCCTACCTAATTGCCTGTATTAGTTAAATGGTAAGGGAAAACCTAAAGACAATCCATACTCTGAGTATATGCTCAGAGAAAAAGGAAAACGAAAAGACAGATAAATCTACGGACACAAGAGAATTGGGAAACGGGCACAGGATTGGGGTCAAGGGTTCAAACTAGATTCAGGCTCAGGTATGGGTTTGGGGTTCCCGATAAGGTTAATGGTTCAGGGTTCCTTATCAGACAGGATACAGGCTCAGGTAGAGGTTCACTGTTCTGAATCAGGTTGGAGGTTCAGGGTACTTAATCAGGCTGTTGTTCAAAACAGCAAAAGACAAGCAGACAGTAGCACTACCAATCACTGGAGAAAGTATAACCATCACTGAATGAACTGAGGATTGGATATTTAAGGTGTTCCTGGATGCCGCCCGTGAATCTGACCGGTTTGGCCACCCATCAAAAAAAACCAAACCCCCAACTCAGAAACAAGATGAAACCACCGAGCTTTCCACAAAGCACACACCCAGGTTAGACAAGGGAATTAACTCTACATGGAAGCTGCCAATCACAGCCTTGGGTACGGATATGAAGCTCAGAACAGTGCAGCCCAGAATCCATTCAGAGGGTTCTGACAACCCAAGGTTTGGAACATACAGGCAGTCCCCGGGTTACATACAAGATAGGGTCTGTAGGTTTGTTCTTAAGTTGAATTTGTATGTAATTCGGAACTGTATATTTTATCATTGTAATCCCAGCCAGAACTTTTTTCGGTCTCTGTGACAATTGGATTTTTAAAATGTTGGATTGTCATAAGAACCAGGAATAACAATAAAGCTTCATTACAGACACCTGTGATAACTGTTACATCTGATCATTGTAGCCTAGGACTAAAGTACAATAAATTACCAATATCCAGAGATCCGTTTGTAACTAGGGGTCGTATGTAAGTCGAGTGTTCTTAAGTAGGGGACCGCCTGTATAGAGTACATAATGGCCATAAGGAAACACAAAATTACATGTCAGCGGGCACAGGTTCGGAGTCTGCAGTTTTCTACTGCTTCCTTGCTAGCCGTGGGAGCAGGACCCGGTGTCTCTGAAACCCGGAGTCCTTAGGGAGAAGGGAGATGCAGTTCGTTACCGTTTCTCCCTTCTCCGCTCCTCACAGCATTATACTGAAGTAGCGCGGTGCAGAGAGGAGCAGAGCCGGCACTGCCGCAGGCTTTATAGACTTGGAGGTCACGTGACCACCGTGTCTAAAGGGGTTAACCAGAGCTACTGGGTCTAATTAGACCCAGTCCAGCTCTGATCAGCACCACCAGTGACAGGCTCTTATAGATGCCTCAGCTACAGGGTAAAACTTGTAAAACAAAAATACAGTAAAATTAAAAAAAATAAAAAGGTGAAAATGTCCCCCAGGGATCTTTTATGACCTTATGGGGGACATATAAAAAAAATCACAAACACACAAAATATATTCATAAATACTCATAAAAATACAATGACCTTTCCCCATAAAATAAAAAAAATCCCCCACTACACTACAAAAAAACACAAAAAACACAATAGTCGCCCCGTTTGGCTGAAACTATACATATTTTGTATCAAAACCACCAAAAAAATAGGGAATTCCTTATTAATGTTCATTTTGAGTTAATTTTTATTAAAAAAATATGTACTATGAATTTTAAAAAAGACTCTTTTCCTCTTTTCATCCCAAATAAGAATATAAATGAGAACAAAAAATTCAAACTTTTATTATGTTTTAACTAGCTCTATGGGGCTCATTTAGTAAGGGTTTTTCGACTTTTTCCGTTTTGCAGTAAATCGGATTTTGGCGCAATCGCGATGACTCAGGGGGCGCGACAGGATCGGGTAAGTAAATGTGCACCTATGTGTCCCAAAAAAAACAACACAAAAGTAGCACGCAAAGAAAAAAAAAAAAAAGTTATTGCCCTAAATATTTGCTAAAAATGTCCGGTCACTAAAGTCTTTTCAGGCCGCGTCACTAAGGGGTTAAAGAACTATTTCCAGCGCAGATATTTCAAAGAACATCACAACCGGCAACACCCAATTTCTTGAAGAGTTTTCTGTAGAACTAGAATGTCGGGAGAGACGGCTGCAGAGTTCTGATACATTGTGAAGGGTTCTGATTAGTGTGGAGCAGACCCAAACTGCAAAGTTCGGGTTCGTAGGTACCAAGACCTCACCCGCAGTGGTAATACCTGTGGTAAATGCTAACACAGGTCATGGGGGTAACTCTTTAATTGCTGCCCAATTTACTTCGAAAGGGTTCACTTTCTTTTATTCTCAATTATAGTTTACATATTTTTAGTATCAGGACTTTACATACATAATACAACTACAAGACCTTTAGTTAAACGCTTTACCCTGTAGTGACCGGTCATAGTTATCATCCTATGTCCCGCTCTACTCTACCGATAATGTGACCGTAAAGAACAGGAAGGAATAACACAAACCCATCATCATGAATCACACATAATAACTTCTGTTTATCGACCAGTGAAAGATAAGTGACCGTAAAATAATTTGGGGTCATGTGAAATGCCTTCACTTAATAAAGTTATCTACGTAGAAGTCGGCAGATTATGGTGCTAGGGGCGTGTCCAGATCTTACCGATATCAATGTAGGTTTTCCTCCGGTCTGGTGCCGAAAAGGCAAATGATGGCAGAACAGACCCCTGTGTCTTCCATGGGATTGACATCCAGTACATCAGCGCTTGCATGAAACTTCTGGCAGGACACTACAAATATACAAAAGCTTCGCAAAAAGCAGAATTTTGTTTTCAGTAATTCAGTTCAAGAAGTGAAACTCAAGTCATTACAAACAGAGTGAACATCTCAAAGAGTATATTGAGGTTAATTTTGATGGTTATGGCTTACAACCAAGGAAAAACCCAAAGTCATTTGGGGGTAATTTACTAAGGGCTGATTTGCATTTTCCCGACATGTTACCCGAATATTTCCGATTTGCGGCAATTTTCCCTGTATTGCCCCGGGATTTTGGCGCACGTGATCGGATTATGGCGCATCGGTGCTGGCATGCACGCGACGGAAATGGGAGGGGGGCGTGGCCGTAAGAAAACCCGACGGATTCAGAAATACCGCCGTATTTTTTTAAAAAAAAGTGTAGCTTGACACGCACTTACCTGCACCCGGCCTGGCTTGGTGAACTCCAGTGAACTCCGACGGACTGCAGCAGCGACATCTGATGGACATTGGGCGCACTACCTTACTGAATCGCCGGAAGACCCGAATCCTCCACAGAGAACGCGCCGCTGGACCGCGAAAGGACTGGGTAAGTAAATCTGCCCCATTATATCAGAAAATTAGAATTAGTAACCAAAACATCTGCAAAGGCTTCCCAAGAGTTTTTAAATGACCCCTTAGTCTGGTTCAGTAGGTGACACAATCATGGGAAAGGACTGCTGACTTTACAGATGTCCAGAAGGCATGGATGCAAGTTGAGTGGAAGGAAAAAGTGCAGGATAAACGCAGCCTCCATAGGATTGTTAAGATGAGGCCATACAAAAATGTAGGGGAGATTCACAAGAAGTGGAGGCTGCTGCAGTCAGTGCTTCAAGAGCCACCACACACAGAGATATCCGGGACATGGGCTACAATTGTCGTCTTCCATGTGTCATCCACTCCCGACCAATAAACAATGCTAGAAGAGTCTTACCTGGGCCAAGGAATAAAAAGAACTGGACTGTTACTCAGTGGACCAGGGTCTTGTTTTCAGATGAAAGTAAATTTTACATTTCATTTGGAAATCAAGGTCCGAGAGTCTGGAGGAAGAGGAGAGGAACAATCCAAGCTGCTTGAGGCCTAGTGTGAAGTGTCCACAATCAGTGATGGTTTGGGGTCCATGTCATCTGCTGATGTAGGTCCACTGTGTTTTATCAAGACCAAAGTCAGTGCAGCCGTCTACCAGGGTAAATGTTAGGGCACTTCATGCTGACGAGCTGTTTAGAGATGGAATAATCATTTTTAAACAGGACTTGGCACCAGTACACACTGCCAAAAGTACCAATACATGGTCCAATAACCACAGGATCTGTGTTTGATTGGCCAGCAAACTCACTTGACCTTAACCCCATAGAGAATCTATGAGGGACACCAGATCCAACAATGCAGACGAGCTGTAGGCTGCTATCGCACAACCTGGGCTCTGCAGCACCATCAGCTGATCACCTCTGTGCCATAAGACCTCTGCACCGCCACCAGCTGATTCCTCCATTCCATAAAACCTCTGCAGCGCCATCAGCTGATCCCTCCATGCCATAACATCTCTGCAGCACCATCAGCTGATCCCTCCATGCCATAATACCTCTGCAGCGCCATCAGCTGATCCCCCCATGGTATAACACCTCTGCAGTGCCATCAGCTGATCCCCCCATGCCATAACACCTCTGCAGTGCTATCAGCTGATCCCTCCATGCCATAACACCTCTGCAGCTCCATCAGCTGATCCCTCCATGCCATAACACCCCTGCAGTGCCATCAGCTGATCCCTCCATGCCATAACACCTCTGCAGCTCCATCAGCTGATCCCTCCATGCCATAACACCCCTGCAGCGCCATCAGCTGATCCCTCCATGCCATAACACGTATGCAGTGCCATCAGCTGATCCCTCCATGCAATAACACCTCTGCAACGCCACCAGCTGATCCCTCCATGCCATAACACCTCTGCAACGCCACCAGCTGATCCCTCCATGCCATAACACCTCTGCAGTGCTATCAGCTGATCCCTCCATGCCATAACACCTCTGCAAAGCCACCAGCTGATCCGTCCATGCCATAACACCTCTGCAGTGCCATCAGCTGATCCCTCCATGCCATAACACCTCTGCAACGCCACCAGCTGATCCCTCCATGTCATAACACCTCTGCAGTGCTATCAGCTGATCCCTCCATGCCATAACACCTCTGCAACGCCACCAGCTGATCCGTCCATGCCATAACACCTCTGCAGTGCTATTAGCTGATCCCTCCATGCCATAACACCTCTGCAACGCCACCAGCTGATCCCTCCATACCATACAACCTCTGCACCACCACCAGTTGATCCCTCCATGCCATAACACCTCTGCACCACCACCAGCTGATCCCTCCATGCCATAACACCTCTGCACCACCACCAGCTGATCCCTCCATGCCACAATAACTCTACAGCTCATCACCTCTATGCCACGCTGCATTGATGCAGTCATTCATGCAAAAGGAGCCCCAACCAATTATTGACATGATTTACTGTATAGACTTTTTATTTGGCCAAAATTTCTGTGTTCAAAATTTTTTTACATTTGGTCTTTTATAATATTCAAATTTTTTGGACCCGTCTTCCGGTGCCGGTTTGGACCATGCACCACATTTATTATAGCAACTCGACAGAATTGTTATGCATGCTTTATGTTAAAGGGGCACCAGAAAAATAAGATGGAGCACACTTCCCGAGCACTGCACAGGGCGCCAGATTCATGAAGATCGTGTGCCAGTTTTGATGAATCTGGTGCCCCCTGCAGACTCCACTGGCACACTGCACTTAGTACAGACTGCACTAGTTTTGATAAACGGGGCCCTAGGACTTTTGTTTTTTCTGCTGTAAACCATAATTATCAACATTAACATGAATATACACTTCAGTATAAAGTTCAGTCTGTTTGTAAGGACTCTTTATAGTATATGAGTTTCACTTTTTGAATTGAATTACTAAAAAAAACCTTTTGCTGATATTTTATAGTTTTTTGAGAAGCATTTGTATGTGAATGTGCCCTTAAATAATCTCATATAATAGAAAATATCCAAAGACACAATTTCATTTAAAGGGGATTTCTTGCCTATTGGTAATGATGACCTTTATAGAACGTGAGAAGTAAATTAATAGAGACCTGAAACCCCGATGTTTTTTTCTAACACCTTTATAACACAAGGCGGATAATAACAATACATCACAGCTGAGCCCTTGTCATGGGTGCCCCCCATCCGTGCCCCTCTCTGTGGTACTGCCCCGGTCCACACTCCAAACTCACCTCTCCACACTCCTGCTCCCGTCCGGCCTGGTCCACGTGCGCGGATGTTTTACCGCTGATCGCCGCCGGCAAAGGTGCCCGCGGCATCAAAAAGACGGCGGCGCGCATGCCATCTTTCCGTGGATCGTCGCTCCCGGTGACGTCATCGGGGAGCGGCGATCCGTCGCCATGGTAGCTTCGGGTCTCACGAAGACCCGAAGCTACTTCGGGTTAACCCATTCATTACCATGTGCTGTCAGCACATGGTAATGTATGAGTAGTAAAATCCCCATATACTGCCATACTGTAGTATGGCAGTATATGATAGGATCGTACAGACACCCTAGGGTTAAAGTACCCTAGGGATTCTGAAAAATAGTAGAAATAAAAATTAAAAAAAAGTTAAAATTATAATAAAAAAACCTAAAAATTCAAATCACCCCCCTTTCCCTAGAATTGATATAAATATAAATAAACAGTAAAAATCATAAACACATTAGGTATTGCCGCGTCCGAAAATGCCCGATCTATCAAAATATGATAACGTTTTTTCACTGCGTTTAACCCCGTAACGGAAAATCGCGCCCAAAGTCGAAAAGGGCACTTTTTAGCCATTTAAAATTTTTTTTTAAATTCTATAAAAAGTGATCAAAAGGTCGTACAGTCCTAAAAATGATAACATTGTAAACGTAATCAAAATCCGCAAAAAACGACACCACCCACAGCTCTGTTCACCAAAGTATGAAAAAGTTATTAGCCCCAGAAGATGGCAAAATCCCCAAAAAAATTTTGTACAGGAGGGTTTAATTTTTTTAAATGTATGAAAACATTATAAAACCTATACAAATTTAGTATCCCCGTAATTGTACCAACCCAAAGAATAAAGTAAACATGTAATTTGGGGTGCACAGTGAAATCCGTAAAATCCAAGCCCACAAGAATATGGCACAAATGCGTTTTTTTTACCAATTTCACAGCATTTGGAATTTTTTTCCTGGTACACGGCATGAAATATTAAATACCACCATTTTGAAGTGTAATTTGTTACGCAGAAAATAAGCCGTCACACAGCTCTGTACATGGAAAAATTAAAAAGTTACAGATTTTTGAATGTGGTGAGTGAAAAATGAAAACGCAAAATCGAAAAAGGGCCGTGGCGGGAAGGGGTTAAAGGCCAGCTGTTCCCAGGATTCCCTGACGGATCTTTGAACTATAGTGAGAAGAGAAAGCTTCCTTTGTTTCTTCCTATCCCATTTCTTGTTCCCGGTTTTTGCTGATCTCCTGTTGCTGACCTCGGACTTGACCTTGCATCTCTGCCGCCTGCCCTGACTTTGTGCCTGTATCCTACTACGAGACCGCCTGCTGTATCTTTACCTCGACCTTGGTTGTCAACACAAGTTATTCGCACCTGTGGAACGACCTGGTGGCACCCTGCCGCAGCAAGTCCATCCCGCCTTGCGGTGGGCTCTGGTGAAGACCAGGTGCCACTTAGATTCCGGTCCCAGGTGTCGGCTAGTACCATCTCCCATGGTGGTCCAGAGGGTCCACTGACCCTTAACCCTGACAGCCCTCTTCATACATATTTATGGTGGGTGTTAACTACTTGAATGTGTTTTATTTTATGGGATCATGGGTGGGGGGTGATGAGGAAGGTCAAGAGCATGTGAACTTAAAATATCCAGGAGCATGCTAGCTTTTAGTAGAGGGCGTTGATTATAAAACATTATATTTTACAGTATAAAGGGCAGAACATTGTAAGAGGAGATGCTGTATCACTGGTGGCTTTGGAGATACTTGTCTATGGAATCCATGAATGAGATCTACAGATTATTGAGTGGAAGTTCATATTAACTCTTCACTTTGACTCATGGCAGAAGATACAGGACTCTTTTAAATTGAAGGGCTTTATTTTTGCACTTGTGATGATATAAGTTTAGTAAAACAACAATTGGTTTATTGACCTGTTGGGATTCATTATAGACATCGCCTATTTCAGGGGTGGATGAAGACAGTGTCGGATTGGGTTTCCTTAGGGGGCCCACTCTTCATTATCCCCCAGGAAATAGACTCTAGCAGCCTCCAAATTTTGGTGTTTTCTGACGGCCCTCTGGGGTTCAGTATTGGGTTGAGCAGGGGCCCACTGGAGGATCCTCTGGTACTCTGGTGGGCCAGTCCGACACTGGATGAAGACCTCCATGGGCCCTGGACTATATGAATATTATGGCCTCTACAAGTCTGGAATCACATCCTACATCTGGTACTAGGATCAGCTTTTTGCCTACTTTTAAAACTTGTGGCTCTTGTGTATCTGTGAATTAAGACCATTGAGGATTTCGTGGGTAAAAGTCCTTCTCAGTCTAAAATATGGTGAGTGGTTTGGGTGGCCATTGGTCCCCTAGAAGACTTGGGCCCCGGGCTACCGCTATGTTATAATCCACTCCTGTGCATAATATTGATATTTCCAGTACTTACATCACTGAGAATGACAAACACATTTTGTACCTGTATAAATATCTCACCGTTATCTTTTAAACTATTATAAAATGAATTTAGAGAAGTTGCAATAAATGTCTAATGTGCAACTAGTACGAACAGTATGAAGTTATAGGGAGCACCTTCCCGTGAGAAGCAGAAAGTCTTGTCTTATTTAGTGAACACCAATTAAGCCTTTTAACTGCAGCCACTTTTTACTGTACGTCCCTCATGGTCATGGAGGAGGGGGATCTGCTGTTTTGTGAAAATCAAGCACCTACTTTAACATCATGGGTTGATGAAGGCCGTCTAACCCCTTAGATGCCACGTGTGATGCAGTATCCTGGGTTTTTTATGCTGAAAAAGATGTTTTATACTCAAGCATATACGGTACATTTAATATTCCCATGAAGCAGTAGGTGGACCCCCAAAATCAATGTCACCTGTGGGCCCTTGGTCCCCCACTCCGACCCTAGAACTGTGTACAGAAAAAAACAAAACATGAAAAATAGTTTTTTTTTTCAGCCTCCCAAAAAGTAGCATAATAAAGTAATCAAAAGTCATAGGTACCTAAAATACCGCAGATAACTCGCTCTGCAAATAAGAAAAGTGATGTTATTACAAATCATTTCACAGAAAAAAATACGGCAATGTAAAAACTGTGCAAAGAAAGGATTTTTAAAGTTTTAAAATTCGGTATTGCTGTCATTGCATGGCCCAGGGAGTGAAGATATGTTGTTGATGCTGCAAGAAGAATGTTGAAAAAGTAGAAATGTAAAATGCCAATGATTATTAATTATTCCCCCGATTTGGCATCATCAGAAAAAAAATCAATGGGGGGAACTCATGATTGCCTTTGCGCCGGAAAAGGATGCTTTTCGTCCAAAAAAACTGCCTTCAGGCACATGTACGAAGACTTCCAAACTAATTTTTGGCTGCTTTCCTATACGGTCGGAAAAGGGGGGTGTGGCCTTACAAACAGGGTTGTGGTTTTGGAGAAAGGGGAGTGATTGTATGGAAATTAGCCCATGTGCCAAAAAATAATGGCGGTTGTGTCGAAATGTGGCGCACAGTTTAGACCAGCTAAAAGCAGGTCTAAAACTAGAACTCGACAGTCCAGGTTCATTATCACAATAACGAATCTGGTGCAGCACAAGACTAGTGGCGCCCAGCTCTGCACTGCCGGAGTCTGAGACACATCCCCCAAAGAGTTAAAATGGTTCCATTAAAAAAAAAAACTACCTCCCGTGACATAAAAAACTGGTTCCAACACATAGCAGAGAACAGTCCAGATCACATGGAGACATCCATGAATAGTCCTAGGTCGGGTTTGATGTAAAGGAATATACACAGGTATACAAAGCTTCTTATTGGATTCTCATAAGGACAATCCCATTTGAGATTAAAGCCCAAGTTGGGTCATTCTTACCATAATTTTCCACATTTCCTAATAGAAGAGGGTCCAAACAAAATAATTGCCCCCTCTATTATATATATTTGTTATTATTGATGAGACCACACCTCCATTAGTAAATTTATAAAGCTATGCTACTTCAATTATGTTATTCAAGATAAACATTCCATGACATACATTGGGGGTCATTTACTAAGGGCCCGATTTGCGTTTTCCCGACGTGTTACCCGAATATTTCCGATTTGCGCCGATTTTCCCTGTATTGCCCCGGGATTTTGGCGCACGCGATCGGATTATGGCGCATCGGCACTGGCATGCGCGCAACGGAAATCGGGGGCGTGGCCGAACGAAAACACGATGTATTCGGAAAAACCGGCGCATTTAAAAATGGAAAATCTGTTGCGGAGCTTGCACTTACCTTCACTCAGCCGGCCTCGGTGTATTCCAGTGCGTTCCGATGCTCTTCAGCGCAGCAGCGCCACCTGGTGGACGTCGGAGGAACTGCCTTAGTGAATCCCGGCTGGACCCGAATCCACCGCAGAGAACGCGCCGCTGGATCGCGAATGGGCCGGGTAAGTAAATCTGCCCCATTGTCTTTTCAACCGACTAAGTAAACTATCTAGCTTGGACATGTCTCCTTCCCAAACAACTCATTGTCCTCAAAGACTGTCCTGAATCCTCCATTGACCGTACGCAAATCGTAAAGGGACATAAACTGAGGGGAATCTGTAGGGATACATTTATTTCTTGACTTGTTTACACAGAGATTATCTACTAAGTTGTGCAAATAAAAGACTTCATTTATGAAAATAGGATGGAACTTCTTACCCGGAAAAAACAACAAAAACTTTAGAAGATTAAATCTAAAATAAACATACAAAATACTTTAGATTTGTTCCTTATTATAAATCTCACGTCTACCGCAGTAGGTCATTAGAAGTGCAAGGTGAGTATTCTCTAATGAGATTCATGGTTGTCACCAGATAGAAGGTAGCTAGGTCTTCTCTCACCCTACAATTTTTTTGCATTTTTTCGTATTTTTTCACCCTAAATTAGGATTTAGGATTGTCGACGACAAATTAAAAATGGACGTCAAGAACATGTTTTAAAGACTTATTTGTGTCTTCAAGGGGCTTTATAGACTTCATATATGGATGACCTGTCTGTAGGTAAGGACATTGATATTAGATAGATGGGAGTCTTGCACTAGGAACCACCATCAATCGTGTGATTCTGATTCTGCAAAAGAACAAAACAGAAGGCCGGTTCTTTGAACTTCAGTTTGACTCCCATTAAAATTACCATGAGCTGAGCTTCAGTTCACAAGGTGGGCCACCATGCAGAGTATAAAGCTTGACTTCTGCCTTGGTTATGTCACACACGGGGGTGTGGGAGGGTCTCTTGGGGCAAGAGTCTGTGGACTCTCTGGGCCACCACGGGAGATGATGGTACTAGCCGCAACCCGGGACCGGAATCTAAGTGGCGCCTGGTCTTCGCCAGAGCCCGCCGCAAAGTGGGATGGTCTTGCTATGGAGCCACTAGGTCATTCCACGGGTGCGACTAGGCCCGCGGTGGCAGCCAAGGTAGGAAAGCAGGAGGCAGGACCTCAAGAAGCTAGGACCCCGGGAAGGCAGGACCCCGGGAAGGCAGGACTTCGGGATGGCAGGACCTCTGGAAGGCAGGACCTCAGGATGGCAGGACCTCTAGAAGGCAGGACCTCTGGAAGGCAGGACCGCCACAGGAGTACAGGATCGCCACAAGAGTGCAGGATCGCCACAGGAGTACAGGATTGCCACAGGAGTACAGGACCACCACAGGAACACCACAGGAACACAGGACTGGCACAGGAAAAGAGGAACACAGGACCGTCACAGGAACACAGGTCCACGGAGGCGTCTGGAAATGCACAAGAGGAACACAGAAAGCTTTCTCTTCAGTGGAAGAAACTGAAGATCCGGCAGAGAGTGAAGGGAGGTGGCGGATTATAAGGAGGACGCTGACCCTTTAAATCAGGACGAGTCGGCGGGCGCACCCTAGCAGCGGGAGCGCGCGGCCTTGTCAGATGGAAGGATCGCGGCCTACTCGGGACCGACGCAGAGCCAGGGGCCAAGAGAGGTGAGTACCGGCGGGGCGAGCCATGGATCGCGGGGTCACCCGTGACAGGTTATTTATGTTGAATTTAAATTTCCTATAGATGGAACATCTATAAATATTAATGTTATATCCGTAGAAAAGTTTACATCCTGTAATAGTTTGTCAACAACATCTCCACGGACAAATCTTTATTTACTAGTATCCTAGGACACACACGCTGGATTTACCAGACTTGTCTATACTTGAATATAGATCAACCACATACAAAATAAACACTTGGCCCAGAAAAAGGGGGTGGAGCTCTTGAAATTTAGTATAAAAGATTTGCCCTTCCCTCCTTTAAAGTATGTATATAAAAACTAATCCTAAATAGTACCAAGAGTCACACAGAAGACAGAGACAAGATGAAGGCCATCACTCTACTATGGTTCAGCCTTGGGATCTTCCAGACCCATGCAGCATTTGCAGTATGTAGGATATAATGATTAGACTCTCCTTCATAATTTTAGGTTGAAAATCTTCCATGTTGAAAGCTGACCACGATAGAAAACCTATTTAAATCAGATGTTTAGCATGATAACTTTTCTTATCTCAATAGGGTCCAGGTGATTCTTCTTCAAAGCCGAAGGTTGTGCCGGGCTCATCGGATGATCTGGGGGTCTGCCATTGTTCTCTTGCCATCACAGATTTCACATTTCCCATTGAACGTATGGAGTTACTGGAGACATCCAACCTTAACTTGAGTCTCAAATTCCAGGAAGAAATCAACAAGGTACTGAAATATTTGGGGGCTTTATCTTTATTACGTGTAGTCATCCACTATGTAAGGGGGTTGTTATTATCATTGCCTAACATCGGAAATGTATGACCCAAAGTAAATTATATAAAAGAAAATATATAAAAGGTGTAGCCTGAGATTTGTTTGCTGATCACTTATACTTAGACTTAGTTTGGTAGAGGTTTGGCACCCAGCACCAGGACTATTGGATGGTTGGAGAGACTGTGTGGTTCCGATGAGCACTGTGGCTTCTTCACTGCCAATCACAGCGTTGTACTTAGTATGGTGGCTGTGCTTGAGTTAATTCCGATTAACGTCTATATCTCACGGGCTTTATGTTGTGGTGGTGGAGGGTGTCAATGGAAAGTCTTTGACCAACCCATGGCCTCCTCAAACCATCACTTAGATCAATACAGATCCCTATAATGTATCCTTCATATACTAATGTACTACAATTGTAGTGGAGGGTATAGTCCTTGTCTGATTCCAGCTCAGGGACTTTCTGTTTTCTTTTTTTAACCTCACTTTTATTGGATATTTGGTTTGGAGGGTCCAAAGGGAAGTGGCTGAAAAATAAGTCTATATGAAGATGACAACAGTTAGAGGGAAAATAGGTGTCGTGGAAAGTCACTCACAATTCATTAAACCTTTATTCACTTCCAGTAACTTCATCTAGCCTAAAGTTCTTGAAGTTTTCTGAGAAAGTGTAGATCCTGGAGACTCCATAAAGGTGGGCGGTAGAGATGAGCGGATCCATTAGTTTGTTCGTAATTTTATCTGAATTGAATCTTTTCTGATTCACTTTGGAGAAATCTTTTTCATGTCAGAGAGGGTTTTAAGCGCCATAAGGGGAAGGCGGTGACACCCAAATGGATCAAGTTGTCTTCTGGTAGAGTAGGAATCATATGTACTCAACTTGGAACTGGTAGGGTGCTCAAGCAGGGTACCGCCATGTTCAGTATTTATGAAAAGGAAACTTGTCCCTCCTGAATGATGCAAATTAGTTTTTTTTTATTGTCAAAAGGGTACAGCAATCCCAACAATACAATGGGGCACATTTACTTACCCGGTCCATTCGCGTTCCAGCGGCGGCTTCTCGGACGAGTGCTCGGGTCTTCCGGCGATTCATGAAGGTCCTGTGCCCGATGTCCGCCGAGTTGCGTCGGAGTTCACTGATCTCTTCCTGGTGCATGCACGAATGGCGCGTGCAACCAATTTTTTTTTTAAATGCAGTGTTTTTTCCGAATCCGTCGGGTTTTCATTTGACCACGCCGATTTCCGTCGCGTGCATGCCAACGCCGATGCGCCACAATCCGATCGCGTGCGCCAAAAACCCGGGGCCATTCATGGAAAATCGGCGCAAATTGGAAATATTCGGGTAACACGTCGGGAAAACGTGAATCGGGCCCTTAGTAAATGACCCCCAATGTTTCCGTCCATGTTGGACCTTCGTCAGATAAAGACAGAACAGGTAGTGGGGTAGAGAAGTGGTAATGACTACTAGAGGTAGCATGGAGAAGGAGATAAGGTGGTGTGCAGTGCCAGGAGAGAATCATCTTACTGGGAATGTGACAGTGTCCAAAATATCACCGTTGTTAGATGAACCAAGCCATGATTAGAAGGAGGAAGAGCGAGGGAAGGTTAAATATATGTAAAAAATTAACCAAATGAAATAGTACATTTTTAGGAAACATCTGTGTTTTAGAGGTGGTTACATATGGTTTTCCATGAAAATTGGAGCAACATCAGTTTGGGCTGATTGAATTTGGACCCGTGTCTATTTGTGAACCTGGGACATCTAACAGAACAGAGACATCTATAATAGCTGTTGACCACATTGTTGTTGACCACATTGTTGTTCCATGTCATGCCATGTTTATATTCTTGTCTTCCGATTCATTAGATACAAGACTACCAACATAGACTGGATACTTACCTAGAGAATATAAAGAACCTGACAACTCGGGTGGAGTTATGTAACAAGGGAGGTGTCTCTTACAGTGAACTTGACTTTGAGATGTTGAAGCTGGAGATCAGTGAGCTGGAATCCTTGGTGATAGAACTGAAAACTTCATTAACTGGTTCCAATGATAAAGTAAGAGACCTGTACATAGAGGTAAGTGCTGCTGACTGGCTAACATCTAATGGACATGATATATTGAACATAGAGAAGACAAACCATTGAGGTGTTAAAAGAAGTGTAGATTACAGAGTCTTAATGCTGTCATGAATAAGCTGCCTCGGTTTCTACTGCTGGTAAGGTCCCTAGGGACAGCACAATCTCTAGTTCTAAGAGGAGGTTTGTGTGCGCCTATCACCACACATACACAATGGGGCTCATTTATTAAGGGTCCAAATAGCGCACTTTCATCAGATTTCCTGACGATTTCCGATGTGCCCTGAATTGACCCGGGATTTTGGCGCACGCGATCGGATTTTGGCACATTGGCGCCGGCTTTCACCCGACAGAAATGGGGGATTGCGGCCGCCGGACAACCCATCGGATTCGGAAAAACCGTGGAATTTAAAAAATAATTTGTGTCGCAAGATCAGCACTTACATGCACCGGAAAGAAGAAGGTGAACTCCGGGGGACCTCGGCGCAGCAGCGACACCAGGTGGACATCAGGCGCACGACCTTAGTGACTCCCGGCAGAACCGGAATCCTCGTTGGAGAATGCACCGCTGGATCGAGACTGGACCGGGTAAGTAAATGTGCCCCAATATTTTAAGACCTTCTACCATGTCTGAATGACCCATGTTTAACCTCTGCTTGTGTTACCTGACTCTGAACCTCTGAAGCCTTCACCTGTTCTGACCTCAACCGCTTTGGCGCCAGGTCCAAGTCACTTGTCACTGAATGGTGACTACTCAAAGAGGTAGCAACCTGGTGGTTCCTTGCAGATCTTTTTAATGGGGGTGAATTTAACTGGGGGTAACTTTTTGCCATCTAATTAACACTAGCTGTTAGACTCTGGTCAGAGCATTTATAGATGCTACATAAGACTATATTCATAGAAGATATTTTTTATATAGGTTGAGAACATTTCCGTCATAGTGAACCAGCTGGAAAGACATGACAAGAACAACATTTTAAAAGTACGAAAGGAAATTGCTTCCTTACAAAAACGCCTTGATGAATGCAAAGATAGTAAATCGCCAATCACGTCGCACTACGGTAAGTCCACATTTTAACCACAAATTTATACATGAAATCTGGTATCAATTACCTTCCTGTGTGCTGCTATTTTTACCATTGGTAGTTTGTTCGAAATCCATAATTGCGATAATATTGTGCTTTAGTGGAAGAAGAGATAGTGATGAAATCGATAGTAAAATTATGGCAAATTTGGGTTTCCAACACTCAAATTAAGAGCAAAGAAAATAATGTAATTCACTGATTTCCTACAGGGGGCGTCTGTAATGCTGCTATTATGCTTAGAGTGTAGAGAGGAGTGGACTATTAAAATATCCTGTTTGGGCCCAGATACAGGACCAGAAGCCCACACAGTAACACCCCAAAACACTTAAAATAATGTGGGGCGTGCTACCAGCTTACCAGCCATTTTGGTGAGGATTGGCACTCCTTGGGATGTTATAGGGGAGCGCCGATACTCCTCTCCTCAGCTACTAAGAGCCAGCACATATGGCCTACATTAATTTAAGCTTTGCCAGCATGTAAATAGACAACACCTGGGATCAGTGCCAGCACCGATCATGGTTAATAATGGCGGTGGTGTTGACACATAACTGGACATGATCGGACTAAAGTTTGTATCCCAGTTTGGGGCCCACCTCGCAAAGTTCAGTTAGGTCCTCACATGTTAGATCCCGCTCAACAATAACCGAGTATATGTAGGGATGGGGCACAACAGGGCATCTATGTAGCATCAGCCAATGGCTGCAGAGGTCTTAGTGATGTCATAAAACGGGGAGTTGTTTTGACAACTTTGGTTGGTTGGTAGCAATAATAGTTAATTACGTAATATATAACAGTTCTGGAAAGATGTCCTAGGAGAGCAGTAGAGTAAAAGTGGGTTATTGCACAGTACCCAACTTTAGAGGTTCCCTCTGCCAGAGACAGTTAAGATGAGTTCACATTTGGAATGTCTGGCACTGGGGTGTTACATTAATATCGTATTTTTTGGTTTGGCTCGTAAATGCAGTAGAGAAACCAACATGATACAATTTATGATGCAATTCACTTTACTCGTGTTATTGTTTCCAGGAACTTGTCAACATGGTGAGATTATGGATGTCGGCAAACCCCAAATCGTCCAGGTCAACTGGAGAGGAACATCCTACCCGAGCGGAGCATGGGGCAAAGAGGCATTTTTTGGCTCTACCAGTGAATTACATTGGGTCCTCAGCAGTGATTACAATTCTTACTTTACTACCGTCAGACTTTATCAATCCTATAAAGACCTCAGGCAGTACAAAACCTACAAAGACCAAGCAATCAGTGGGAAAGGGAATGCGTTGACTCTGTATAACAATTCCTTCTACTATGACTGTCACAGTAGTAGAATATGTAAGTTTGACTTAGATACTCTAAAAAGAGAAGAGAAACATGTACAAAATTTAGCGACCAGATTTTTCTACACATCCAACCAGTACCATAACATGGACCTGGAAGCAGATGAATATGGTCTTTGGGTACTTTATTCGAGGGAAGATGTTCTGGGTAACATGGTCATTGGATTGGTGAATGCAACATCCATTGAAGTGATCAAAACGTGGACCACCTCGGCATACATGCCTAGAGTTACCAACGCCTTCATGGTATGTGGGGTCATGTATGCCACCAGGACCCTCAGCACTAGAGAAGAAGAGATCTTCTACATGTACGATACCAACACGGGTGAGGAACGTCATCTGAGAATCCCATTTGAAAAGTTGTTGGAGAACATTCACAGTCTTTCCTACAACCCCAATGACCGTAAGCTCTACATGTACAACAACGGCTTTGAAGCCATTTACGATCTTCAATTCAAGCCTCTGACCGAAGGCAAATCTTAGAATTGTCTTTAAGTTGAGTAGATTGACTTCAAATCACAGTAAATTTTTCTTTATCAGAACTTTTTAAATCAGATCTTTTGAAATTTTCCCATTTTGTACTTCTTTTCCCTCTTTATTCCAAGTAAAAGCTACAGAATCAATAAACGTACATTGAATTTGGATATTTGTGCATTTTTATCATCGGTAATATAATCGTTTTTTTTTTGTGAAAAAATCCCTAAGCCTCTTCTTGTAAGTAGTGGGCTCCACAGTTTGATATAAAAAGGTTGTCTTCTCCTCAACCCTTAGAGCCTGTATTTGAGAAAGTGATTTAAAGGGAACCTGTCACCACATTTTTCACTATTACAGCTAGTGGCAGGTTCCCATAGAGCCCTAGTAATGAACTGACACCCTTCTATTCACTAAAAATTGTTCCTCTCCGACTCCTATATATTCAACTTTATATACCGTAAATGATTGGGGCCTGATTGACTGGAACCTATGAATTGATCGATTTCTCTACTTCTGAGATGTTCCATATGGCCCACCTTTAAGAAAAAAGGTCTCATTGAGATCCACTCAACATTTGGAAGAGCCACTAACTTCAAATTTGGCCCAACCTACCTCAGATATACATCATCAAGACCTATCACAATGCCGTGAATATTAAGGTAACAGCCTACAACAATTTCATTTATGGTTTGCAAGGGTATTGAGTACCCAGACCACGACCCCCTTGGCCTCTTTTAAATAACATGTCTGATACAAGGGGTAATAGTGGAGGGCAAAGATTCCTGATTCTCACTGACAGTTACGGTACTCTGGTTTTATATGACTATGTCCTCATCAAAGGCCTAACTAGTAGAGCAGTGATGGCGAACCTTTTAGAGACCGAGTGCCCAAACTACAACCAAGACCCACTTATTTATCGCAAAGTGCCAACACAGAAATGTAATTTGTGATTTATACTCCCTTCTCTGTCACAGTTTTCATTCATATCAGCACGCTGAGGACCCCAATAAAGCAGAAAATTTGGATGATCATTGTAGTTTCCCTCCAGGGTCCCATAAAGAGGAACAATTGTCAGGGCCGGAGTAGGAGCTACATAATGATAATCCAGATCTGCCCTCCCCCCCTCCACTCCTCTAGTAGTCCCAGGTAGCGCTGCCACATTAAAATAGCTCTGTGCACATCAAGTCCTGGGCTGTCTGGGACTGCAGGAAGATACCTGGAGTCATCTCTGGTCATGGCCTGGGTGCCCAGAGAAAGGGCTCTGAGTGCCACCTCTGGCACCTGTGCCATCGGTTCGCCACCACTGTAGTAGAGGATAAAGTTGGTCAGAGTTTTTTGGGGGGATCTTCTTCCTGAGAAGATCTTCAGACAAGATTACTAGGAATATGATGTCCTCATTTATCACTTACCAAAAACTTTAGAAGAGATATTCCCTCGTTCTTGGATCATGTGACCACAATTTAGTCCGGGTGGTGCTTGGGGGGGAACCTTCTGCAACTACAATTTGTTGGAAAGTGGTTGAATCCCAAAGAACAGATATGACTTTCACATTTCTGTTATGCACCTGTGGAAACAGATGACATACAACTGTAGTGTAATACTGACATCTACAGGGAATATTCTAGACTTACTCCGATGTGTTTTATGGGGATCTGATGGACATAGTATCTCATGCTACTGTCAGTTTAGGGACATTTTTCATTATTTTCCAACTCTCTGGGAATGGGTCATAGGGTCATAGGGCCTCCAGGACCACTGCTATTTTTATAAAGTTGTGTATTGTTTGAAAATACAAAAACCACAAAGGTGCCTTATGGGAACATTCCAGCAAATTTTTCAGTGACCTTTGACCCGCTGTTTTTCATTGACCAAATATGAAAGCCATTTGAGATCATTACTTTATGTCACAGTGCTAGTTTGAATATCCTTGTATGTGTGAGGATTAGGCTTTCTGTATTTCACTTATGCTTGTTTTTAAAAATATTTCTAGATCATTTTGTTTAGTTCCATAATAGTTTGAGAAGTAAGAAACATAATGGGGGTCATTTACTAAGGGCCCAAATCCCAGTTTTCCGTCGGGTTTCCTGAATATTACCGTTTTGCGCCGAATTGCCCCGGGTTTTTGGCGCACACGATCGGATTGTGGCGCATCGGCGCCGGCATGCATGCTACAGAAATCGTGGGGCGTGGCAGTCGGAAAACCCGATGGATTCTGAAAAACCGCAGTATTTTTTTTTTAAAAGTGTCGCTTGACAGGCACTTACCTGCACCCAGGCTTGCTTGGTGAACTCCAGTGAACTCCGACGGACTTCAGCGCAGCAGCGACACCTGGTGGACATCGGGCGCACTACCTTAGTGAATCCCGGCCGGACCAGAATCAGCGACGGAGAACACGCCGCTGGATCGCGAATGGACCGGGTAAGTAAATCTGCCCCATCATGTTCATGAACATTTTCCTACCTTCCTTTATGTCTACAGCTCCAGTGCAGATGGAAGAGTTTTTCTGGTAACTAAAACTCTGGAGAATCTGGAGAAACTAATAATTGTTAAGACCCAGTGAGACGTGGTACAGACCAGTCGTCCCCCACCACTGGGCCGCAGCCCAAGACCGTGGAGCACTCGGTCCCGCTCCGTGAACTGAAAAAAACAAACAAACTGTATACTCACCTCCAATGCGCCTCTTCTCCCCGCAGGTCCCGCTTCCAGCAGATGGGTAGAGGCCCTTCTACGTGCGCTGCCAGTGTGGCACTATGATTACATCATAGTGTGTGCACCGGCAGCTCGCATAATAGTGCATCGGCCATCTGCCGGGAGCCACAGGCAGAAGAAGAACCTGGAGCCGTGGAGAGCAGAAGAGCATCGGAGGTAAGTATACAGTTTTTTATTACTGTGGGGATAGGACACATTACTATTGGGGCTGGGCATGGCAGAGCACATTACTATGAGGGCTTGGCAGGGCACATAACTGGGGGGGCACAGCAGGGCATATCACTATGGGGGCTGGACAGGGCACATTATTATAGGGGCTGAGCACATGACTTTGGGGTCTTGGCTAAGCAGGAGTATCAAGGGGACATCAATAAGAGGGCTGGGCATTTTTAAGGGGGCTCTGCTGTAGACATTTTGTTAATGAGTAGCGGCTGCATTTCCCACCCTAGGCTTATATTTAAGTCAATAAAATTCCCTGATTAGTTTGTGGTACAATTAGGCGCCTCGGCTCATACTCAGGTCGACTCATACTCGGGTATGTGTGAGATAAAAAGGGGCTACAGGAAAAGGAGCACTATCAGGAGGGGTTCACATAAAAGGGGGGACTATAAATGGGGATCGAGTAACGGGAGGGGGTTACATAAAAGAGAGCACTATGAAGGTGGCCTCGGAAAAGGGGGCATTTTAGATAGTGGGCTTCAGGAAATGTGTTGGGGTTGTATACGGGCTATTTTCTGGGCACAAAATTTCTTTTTCCAGCAACCATGGTTCCGGTCGATGGAAAAATGTTTTTGGGTTTACAAAAAGGTACGGGACCACTGATATAGGCCGTTCTCTAATCTGGAAAATGAGGAGGAGGCTGTCCTATTAAATTAATTTCCAACCTACAAAAAGTAAGATCTATAATGTCCAATACCCAACTGGTAAAAGAATATGTGGGATCATTAAACTTTTTGCCTCTCCTGTGTAATAATTTCCAGGAAGTGATTCTCAATAGCGCAGGTGATGATAATATGTTTAATATAACTTCCTTCTCCTGTCTTTTGCTTTCCTCTGTCAATGATCAGAGTATCTAAAGCAGTTGAGTCTATTGGGACCGATTGCACCAAACCCAATTCCTCTACAATTCCGGTCCAGTAACAGTTACCAATGGTAATGGACTGACCTCTGCGCGGGTCACCTGGGGCACGGCCTCTCTCATCACAGCTAGTCCGGGGCTGGTTAAACTTATACTGCTAACTTAGCTTCTTGTTACTGTTTACCTGCTATATTTCTGATGGCTCTAGTGTTTCGATATTTGCTTTTGTATTTTTGTCTATCCCTTTTTTAGTCTGATTTTGTGCCGTATTTGCTTACTTCATTGTGACCTGGACCCCTGACCTCGCTTTTGTGTTTTTTTGTGTCCGCACCTTGGCATAGGGAGGGAACAGCACCTAGTTGTCCCTTATCATCTCAGGATACATGAGGCAAGAAGGCAGGGGACAGTTTTAAAGCTCCATGTGTCCTGAGACATCTTTATATACGTCTTGTATATCAGAAATGTCTTGTATATCACTGGACATTTTTTTGAGCAGTGGCATAATGGATATCAATCACATGGTCTATGCTATTCCATTTTTTTTTTAAATACTCTTTTCGAAACTCAAGGGATATTTCTAAAAAACTGCATAAATATTGAGATTTTCTCCATTATTAAACATTTGTTACAGAAAGGTCCTAATACCTTATCTGTTCTCCTCCTGTTCTACTGGCAGTGTCTGCTCGCACACCCTATCTATCTCCGCTTGACATGTCTCTATGCGTCTCTTCCATTCTGCTACATAAAAAAGGCACAGAAAGAAGCTGAGCTGTCAGCACTACACAGTCACTACACAACTCTATAAACTCAGTTTAAGCAGAGCTATCAGCCATAAGCCATGTTCAGCTTGTATTGACAAACCAAATTCATGCTGAATGCAGCCTCTCCTTAGCAACCTTTAGTTACACTGTTGCTAAGGAGAGCCGTTTCTTCTTTCTTTCTTTCTTTCTTTCCAGGATTTGTCAATAAAATATAATGAATAAATGTTCCCAACACTCAATACGTAAACAATATTAAAAGTTGTGGCACATCTGATACCATCAAAGCATAAAATAAGACAGATGTAGCAAACAACAAGGTTTGTGACCGTGTCCGGATATCTGCTTGAGTCAAAATACATGAGTTCAACATACATAGACTGTACAAATGTAGATCCTATAACGGAATGGTCTTAAAGCATAATAAATAATCTATGTGGAAAAATAAGGGGTAAATGAAAAGAAACTATCACAATTTTGTGCTTGTGTGTGATTTTATTCACGAAAGAAAGAGAAAAAACCAAACCAGTTCCATCAAAGAAAATCGAAATTGTAGAAGTCATATACAGAAGCTCACGTCCACATTTCAACAGATTTTATAGGTTACACATTGATATAAAAAGAAACGTTAAAGGAGTCGTCCACTTTCAGCAAAAATTTGATATAGTTTACAATTTTCCAATATACTTTCTGTAGCAATTCCTCTAGATCTCTTCTTGCTGTCATTCTATGTTTATGAACTTTGTTCATGGTGATGTGATGGTCACACAGGTGCATGCAGGAAATAAACCACTTGAGACTTCTATAAACAATAGACTGCACATCAGTATTAACCTTTAGCCCACCAGGGATACCAAATATCCACTAAAATGATGTACAATGTATTTGCAACTTTTTTTGAAAATTAAATCCACATAAATTATATGATATTGTTGAAAGACAAATTATTTCATGTTTAAAGATTGCAGTAAGGATAGATGAATGATTATTAATCTGCATTATATTATTATTATTATTATTATTATTATTATTATTATCTGCTTTATGATTCATAATTTAGTGTTCATTTAATGAGAAATCCTTGAGACTTTCCTTACAAAAATGTTGCCTGTACATGCTGACCACACTCTATTTCATATCTTACTTCATTCTAATAGATATTCGGTAAATTAGCAGAAAGTAAATTGGAGCATGAGTGCACAATCAGACTACACAAGATTTGTTCTTGTCTGTTGCCAAGGAAACACATTTATTGTTTGTATGTTTTGATATTCATAATATGAGTTGATTTCTAAAGGTCAGAACCAAGATAGGTTACATACAAGATAGGTTCTGTAGGTTTGTTCTTAAGTTGAATTTGTATGTAAGTTGAAACTGTGTATTTTATAATTGTAGATCCAGACAAAAAATTTTTTGTCCCAGTGTCAAATGTCAATTGGAGTTTCAAATTTTTTGCTGTAATGGGACCAAGGATTATCAATAAATCTTAATTACAGACACCTTACAGCTGATCATTGCAGCCTGAGACTAAAGTAACATCCAGAGAGGTCACCAGAGGTCACAGGGGGCAGAGGGGTCCGTCTTTAACTATGGGTCGTCTGTAAGTTGGGTGTCCTTAAGTAGGGGACCGCCTGTATATGATTATATTTGAGAAGGCTTAAAAGTGAGGTCGTAGTTGACTAAGAAGCCATCGTTGTACATGTAGAGCTTATGGTCGTTTGGATTGTAAGACAGACTCTGGACCTTCTCCTTAGGTTTTTCCAGGGGAATACTGGGCCACCCTTCCTTCCCGGTTTTTGTATCATACATGTAGAATATCTCTTCTGTTTTAATGGTGATGGCTCTAGTCACATACAAGACGCCGCACACCATGAACGCATTGGTGGCCGCCGGCTTGTACAGGGAAGTGGTCCAGGTCTGTTTCACGACAAGAGATATGGGGTCTATTCTACTGATGACAATGTTTCCAGCATTTGCTTCAGTAGCATAAATTACCCAAAGCCCTTCTTCATCGGCGGCCATGTCAATGTCCTGGAATGGTGAGGATGAGTAGGAGAACCGGTTGTTGAAAGCCGCATCCGGAAGTCCAATGTTCACTTCCACTCTGTTGAGCTGTGGGTTGTATTTGCAGAGGTTTCTACTGTTGTAACAATTATAGTACATTGTTTTATTAAACATAATCATCCCACCGCCTTGCCCATAATGTCCACCAGGGATCCCTCTGTCCAAGTAGTGATTGTGGATCACGAGATCATTGTGTGTATTGTAGATACGTAAATAGTTCATGAGTCGTCCATCTGTATTGAGAGGAGACACCCAGTAAACGTTCTGATCAGCTCCGGCTAACGAATCTCTTCCCCATCCTCCGTATCTGTAGCCGGTTCCTAGATAATTGAGTTGGACCACATATGGTTTACTGATGTTCATAATGGATCTATGTAGACAGGTACCTGCACGATAAAACCATCACATGTATTTTTAGTGAATAGCAGAGGTTCCATACAATGATAAAGAAACAAATCAAGATACAGAGAATTGGGAGGTCTCTCAAATCATATTACACATTTTTATTAATTGTCTATTGTAAGTATAAGGTAGAGTGGTCTTTGGACCCACTGTGCCCTCAGAACAGTTTAAGGCCTCATACACACAACTGTTATGGGGGCCATGTTCTGGTCTCACCACACCGTGACCAAGCCGGATGGCCTCTTGGCTTCCTTTGGAGAGGGAAGGGGTGAAGAGTGCTCACCCCTCCTCTCTCCTGCTCATGGCGTTGTGCTCACCTAGGTTATGGCCCAGCCAAGCGGCCTAACTTGGGACCAATGCTCCCAATGCTATGGGAGCTATTAAACCACCCCTGTTGGATTTCAACTTTTATTCCCTGGGTAGAAATCTAAACATAGAATATTTATAGATAGGCTGTGGTCAGGGCAGGAAGAGGTGAAAAGGTCAGAGGCTAAAAGTCCGAGCAGGCAGCTACAGTTTTACATAAAGCCAAGCTAGAATATCGTCACCTATAGAAGAATATGGGAACTAATGGTCAGAGGCCAACAACACAGCTAGGAAACACGGGAATTTATGGTCTGGTCTTTATCGGTTTGTCCCTATTTTCCTGGGTGGAAGGTGCCATAAATTGCTTGAGGCAACATAGTAGAAATAATGTTGGGACACAGTGGCCATCTAATTTTAGAACCTGGAACATGCTTCCCTTGGGATCCAGGCAATGGTACCGGTGGCCAAAAGCTCAGAACAGTGAGGTGGAGGAAGGTGGTCAAGGCACCTTAGATAAGATGCTGAAGGGCATGGACTGGGGGTTTAGCATATTATTGCTTTACCGTTGTTGGTGAACCTTTGGCCTAGTGCCAGAGATGGCTTTCTGAGCTCTCCCTCTCGGCATGGGGCCTGGTCTGGAGCTGACATTGTTCCTGCTTTGCAATAGTAATCCTATGAGTAGACTCCATACTTTGAACAGCAGGTCAAGCCCATTCACTGTACCATACAGGGTAATTTCCCATCTCAGGGATCGTCCCCCACACACATTCTATAATTAGATAATTCCATTTAAATTTACTTGGTTGTGGTGAAATCGACCTCCAACCCAGAGCATGGAAGGCAAGAACATTACCAGTGATTACTCACTGGACAGATATTGATGGACTACCATGGCCATTATAATTAAGCACTAGTTCCTGTGGCTAAACATTTCATGGCAATTGGATATCCCTGCAGTTAATATTACAGAGCATTCAGGGGGGCATGGCCGTCGGACAACCCGGCAGATTCGGAAAAACCGCAGAATTCAAAAAACTATTTGTGTTGCAAGACACGCACTAACATGCACCAGGAAGAAGAAGGTGAACTCCGGCGGAAATCGGCATAGCAGCGACACCTGCTGGATATCAGGGGCACGACCTTGGTGAATCCCGCCAGACCCGAATCCTCGTCGGACAAAGTGCCGTGGGATCGCGACTGGACCAGGTAAGTAAATGTGCCCCAGTATTTCAACCCTTCCCTACCACATAAGTCATACAATAACCTTGGCACCTGAAGTCCATGTCCCTGCCCCAACACTTGGTAGCAACTGAACAGCATAATAAATTGGGTAAATTCCCATAATAATTCATCCAAAATTACCATTTGGACACTGAATAGTTTAATTTGTGTGATTAGCTAAAAGAGCAAAGAAACTTGTGCAACAATATGGCAGACTAACATGCTTTACCAAATGTGCTAAAACGGGTCTGTCCTAGGATGAAGTGTAAAAAACAATATTCTGTGATGACATACCATTGCTCACTGGAGGAGGAAGAGGGTACGGCATTGGGTTCATCTGGTTCTTTTCACAATTTTCAAGGCGTTTTTTCAGGGCAGCAATTTCTCTTCTGATAACCAGGACGTTGTTCTTATCGTAGACCTCCAGATGGTTCACCATGATGGAAATGTTACGGATCTATAGCAGAATGAAGAATGAAGAACAAACGTCTCGAGAATTATTGTTCACTTTAAACTATATCTTTATCTATACATCTATCTTTTTGAAGAAAGAAGACATCCAGTTGGTTGATTGTGCTTATATCCAAGCAGAATCCACCCACAATAAATATAATGGACATGACCTCACTCACCTCCTGGTGCAGAGTCTCCACCAGAACATTGGTTCCATTCATAGAAGATTTCAGCTGCAGTATCAGAGCCTCCATTTCTCTAATCTCCAACTTCACCAACTCAAAGTCCAGCTCCGTGTAGGACAATCCTCCCATCTCCATCACCTCCACACGCTTGGTCAGGTTCACCAGTCTCTCCATGGAGACAGCCAGTGTCCTCTCATAGTGGTGGATCTGTAAAGATATTACAGTTACATTGGAAGTGACATGACTAATATGTTACAGGAACTATAGGACTGGTGAATCCTGCACTTGGTACTCGAATGTTAAACCAAAATTACATGTTGTTGTGTCTCCTATGCACGGCCGACATCATGTCCTGACCCACGAGTGCTGGATTCACCTGTTCTATCATTTTGGCATCTCGCTGTCTCTGCCGGCAAGATATTTCTGTCTGTGCACCATGAATCCCTCCAGGAGATGACTTCATGGGACAGCAGTGACATTGAGAAGAGTACAAAGTGCTGGCTGGTGAGATGGCCTTTTCATTTTTTTCATACTTTTTCTGTTCCGTGCCCACTGTATATATTTTTTTCTCTGTTGTATGTTCTCTTTGTAGGTAGCAGAGCAGCTGACACATTCGGTACAGGGAGCAGAACATTACACATAACAATAGAAGGAGGCTTTATGGAGAAGTACAATTTGTAGAAAATAGTACAGTACAGGTAGCACAGGTAGAGGGCAGTACAGTACATGTAGTACAGGTAGAGGGCAGTACAGTGTATGTACAGGTAGAGGGCAGTACAGTACATGTAGTACAGGTAGAGGGCAGTACAGTGTATGTACAGGTAGAGGGCAGTACAGTGTATGTACAGGTAGAGGACAGTACAGTGTATGTACAGGTAGAGGCCAGTACAGTGTATGCACAGGTAGAGGGCAGTACAGTGTATGTACAGGTAGAGGGCAGTACAGTGTATGTACAGGTAGAGGGCAGTACAGTGAATGTACAGGTAGAGGGCAGTGCAGTGTATGTACAGGTAGAGGGCAGTACAGTACAGGTAGCACAGGTAGAGGGTAGTACAGTGTATGTACAGGTAGAGGGCAGTACAGTGTATGTACAGGTAGGGGGCAGTACAGTGTATGTACAGGTAGAGGGCAGTACAGTGTATGTACAGGTAGAGGCCAGTACAGTGTATGTACAGGTAGAGGGCAGTACAGTGTATGTACAGGTAGAGGGCAGTACAGTGTATGTACAGGTAGAGGGCAGTACAGTGAATGTACAGGTAGAGGGCAGTGCAGTGTATGTACAGGTAGAGGGCAGTACAGTGTATGTACAGGTAGAGGGCAGTACAGTGAATGTACAGGTAGAGGGCAGTGCAGTGTATGTACAGGTAGAGGGCAGTACAGTGTATGTACATGTAGGGGGCAGTACAGTGTATGTACAGGTAGAGGGCAGTACAGTGTATGTACAGGTAGAGAGCAGTACAGTACATGTACAGGTAGAGGGCAGTGCAGTGTATGTACAGGTAGAGGGCAGTACAGTGTATGTATAGGTAGAGGACAGTACAGTGTATGTACAGGTAGGGGGCAGTACTGTGTATGTACAGGTAGAGGGCAGTACAGTGTATGTACAGGTAGAGGGCAGTGCAGTGTATATACAGGTAGAGGGGAGTACAGTGTATATACAGGTAGAGGGTAGTACAGTGTATGTACAGGTAGAGGGCAGTACAGTGTATGTACAGGTAAAGGGCAGGACAGTGTATGTACAGGTAGAGGGCAGGACAGTGTATGTACAGGTAGAGGGCAGGACAGTGTATGTACAGGTAGAGGGCAGGACAGTGTATGTACAGGTAGAGGGCAGTACAGTGTATGTACAGGTAGAGGGCAGTACAGTGTATGTACAGGTAGAGGCCAGTACAGTGTATATACAGGTAGAGGGCAGTGCAGTGTATGTACAGGTAGAGGGCAGTGCATTGTATGTACAGGTAGAGAGCAGTACAGTGTATGTACAGGTAGAGGGCAGTACAGTGTATGTACAGGTAGAGGGCAGTACAGTGTATGTACAGGTAGAGGGCAGTACAGTGTATGTACAGGTAGAGGCCAGTACAGTGTATATACAGGTAGAGGGCAGTGCAGTGTATGTACAGGTAGAGGGCAGTGCATTGTATGTACAGGTAGAGAGCAGTACAGTGTATGTACAGGTAGAGAGCAGTAAAGTGTATGTACAGGTAGAGGGCAGTACAGTGTATGTACAGGTAGAGGCCAGTACAGTGTATATACAGGTAGAGGGCAGTGCAGTGTATGTACAGGTAGAGGGCAGTACAGTGTATATACAGGTAGATGGCAGTACAGTGTATGTACAGGTAGAGGGCAGTACAGTGTATGTACAGGTAGAGGGCAGTGCAGTGTATGTACAGGTAGAGGGCAGTACAGTGTATGTACAGGTAGAGGCCAGTACAGTGTATGTACAGGTAGAGGGCAGTACAGTGTATGTACAGGTAGAGGGCAGTACAGTGTATGTACAGGTAGAGGGCAATACAGTGTATGTACAGGTAGAGGGCAGTACAGTGTATGTACAGGTAGAGGGCAGTACAGTGAATGTACAGGTAGAGGGCAGTGCAGTGTATGTACAGGTAGAGGGCAGTACAGTGTATGTACAGGTAGAGGGCAGTACAGTGAATGTACAGGTAGAGGGCAGTACAGTGAATGTACAGGTAGAGGGCAGTGCAGTGTATGTACAGGTAGAGGGCAGTACAGTGTATGTACATGTAGGGGGCAGTACAGTGTATGTACAGGTAGAGGGCAGTACAGTGTATGTACAGGTAGAGAGCAGTACAGTACATGTACAGGTAGAGGGCAGTGCAGTGTATGTACAGGTAGAGGGCAGTACAGTGAATGTACAGGTAGAGGGCAGTGCAGTGTATGTACAGGTAGAGGGCAGTACAGTGTATGTACAGGTAGAGGGCAGTACAGTGAATGTACAGGTAGAGGGCAGTACAGTGAATGTACAGGTAGAGGGCAGTGCAGTGTATGTACAGGTAGAGGGCAGTACAGTGTATGTACATGTAGGGGGCAGTACAGTGTATGTACAGGTAGAGGGCAGTACAGTGTATGTACAGGTAGAGAGCAGTACAGTACATGTACAGGTAGAGGGCAGTGCAGTGTATGTACAGGTAGAGGGCAGTACAGTGTATGTATAGGTAGAGGACAGTACAGTGTATGTACAGGTAGGGGGCAGTACTGTGTATGTACAGGTAGAGGGCAGTACAGTGTATGTACAGGTAGAGGGCAGTGCAGTGTATATACAGGTAGAGGGGAGTACAGTGTATATACAGGTAGAGGGTAGTACAGTGTATGTACAGGTAGAGGGCAGTACAGTGTATGTACAGGTAAAGGGCAGGACAGTGTATGTACAGGTAGAGGGCAGGACAGTGTATGTACAGGTAGAGGGCAGGACAGTGTATGTACAGGTAGAGGGCAGGACAGTGTATGTACAGGTAGAGGGCAGTACAGTGTATGTACAGGTAGAGGGCAGTACAGTGTATGTACAGGTAGAGGCCAGTACAGTGTATATACAGGTAGAGGGCAGTGCAGTGTATGTACAGGTAGAGGGCAGTGCAGTGTATGTACAGGTAGAGGGCAGTACAGCGTATGTACAGGTAGAGGGCAGTACAGCGTATATACAGGTAGAGGGCAGTACAGTGTATATACTGGTAGATGGCAGTACAGTGTATGTACAGGTAGAGGGCAGTACAGTGTATGTACAGGTAGAGGGCAGTACAGTGTATGTACAGGTAGAGGGCAGTGCAGTGTATGTACAGGTAGAGGGCAGTACAGTTTATGTACAGGTAGAGGACAGTACAGTGTATATACAGGTAGAGGGCAGTACAGTGTATATACAGGTAGAGGGCAGTACAGTGTATGTACAGGTAGAGGGCAGTGCAGTGTATGTACAGGTAGAGGGCAGTACAGTGTATGTACAGGTAGAGGGCAGTGCAGTGTATGTACAGGTAGAGGGCAGTACAGTGTATGTACAGGTAGAGGGCAGTACAGTGTATGTACAGGTAGAGGGCAGTGCAGTGTATGTACAGGTAGAGGGCAGTACAGTTTATGTACAGGTAGAGGACAGTACAGTGTATATACAGGTAGAGGGCAGTACAGTGTATATACAGGTAGAGGGCAGTACAGTGTATATACAGGTAGAGGGCAGTGCAGTGTATGTACAGGTAGAGGGCAGTACAGTGTATGTACAGGTAGAGGGCAGTGCAGTGTATGTACAGGTGGAGGGCAGTGCAGTGTATGTACAGGTAGAGGGCAGTGCAGTGTATGTACAGGTAGAGGGCAGTACAGTGTATGTACAGGTAGAGGGCAGTACAGTGTATGTACAGGTAGAGGGCAGTGCAGTGTATGTACAGGTGGAAGGCAGTACTGTGTATGTACAGGTAGAGGGCAGGACAGTGTATGTACAGGTAGAGGGCAGTGCAGTGTATGTACAGGTAGAGGGCAGGACAGTGTATCTACAGGTAGAGGGCAGGACAGTGTATGTACAGGTAGAGGGCAGGACAGTGTATGTACAGGTAGAGGGCAGGACAGTGTATGTACAGGTAGAGGGCAGTACAGTGTATGTACAGGTAGAGGGCAGGACAGTGTATCTACAGGTAGAGGGCAGGACAGTGTATGTACAGGTAGAGGGCAGGACAGTGTATGTACAGGTAGAGGGCAGGACAGTGTATGTACAGGTAGAGGGCAGTACAGTGTATGTACAGGTAGAAGGCAGTGCAATGTATGTACAGGTAGAGGGCAGTACAGTGTATGTACAGGTAGAGGGCAGTACAGTGTATGTACAGGTAGATGGCAGTACAGTGTATATACAGGTAGAGGGCAGTACTGTGTATGTACAGGTAGAGGGCAGTGCAGTGTATATACAGGTAGAGGGCAGTGCAGTGTATGTACAGGTAGAGGGCAGTGCAGTGTATGTACAGGTAGAGGGCAGTGCAGTGTATGTACAGGTAGAGGGCAGTGCAGTGTATGTACAGGTAGAGGGCAGTGCAGTGTATGTACAGGTAGAGGGCAGTACAATGTATGTACAAGTAGATGGCAGTACAGTGTATGTACAGGTAGAGGGCAGTACAGTGTATGTACAGGTAGAGGGCAGTACAGTGTATGTACAGGTAGGGGGCAGTACAGTGTATGTACAGGTAGAGGGCAGTACAGCGTATGTACAGGTAGAGGGCAGTGCAGCGTATGTACAGGTAGAGGGCAGTACAGCGTATGTACAGGTAGAGGGCAGTACAGTGTATGTACAGGTAGATGGCAGTACAGTGTATGTACAGGTAGAGGGCAGTACAGTGTATGTACAGGTAGAGGGCAGTACAGTGTATGTACAGGTTGAGGCAGTACAGTGTATGTACAGGTAGAGGGCAGTGCATTGTATGTACATGTAGAGAGCAGTACAGTGTATGTACAGGTAGAGGGCAGTACAGTGTATGTACAGGTAGAGAGCAGTACAGTGTATGTACAGGTAGAGAGCAGTACAGTGTATGTACAAGTAGAGGGCAGGACAGTGTATGTACAGGTAGAGGGGAAAACAGTGTATGTACAGGTAGAGGGGAGTACAGTGTATGTACAGGTAGAGCGCAGTACAGTGTATGTACAGGTAGAGGGCAGTACAGTGTATCTACAGGTAGAGGGCAGGACAGTGTATGTACAGGTAGAGGGGAGTACAGTGTATGTACAGGTAGAGCGCAGTACAGTGTATCTACAGGTAGAGGGCAGTACAGTGTATGTACAGGTAGAGGGCAGTACAGTGTATGTACAGGTAGAGGGCAGTACAGTGTATATACAGGTAGAGGGCAGTACAGTGTATATACAGGTAGAGGGCAGTACAGTGTATGTACAGGTAGAGGGCAGTACAGTGTATGTACAGGTAGGGGGCAGTACAGTGTATGTACAGGTAGAGGGCAGTACAGTGTATGTACATGTAGAGAGCAGTACAGTGTATGTACAGGTAGAGGGCAGGACAGTGTATGTACAGGTAGAGGGCAGTGCAGTGTATGTACAGGTAGAGAGCAGTGCATTGTATGTACAGGTAGAGAGCAGTACAGTGTATGTACAGGTAGAGGGCAGTACAGTGTATGTACAGGTAGAGAGCAGTACAGTGTATGTACAGGTAGAGAGCAGTACAGTGTATGTACAAGTAGAGGGCAGGACAGTGTATGTACAGGTAGAGGGGAGTACAGTGTATGTACAGGTAGAGGGGAGTACAGTGTATGTAAAGGTAGAGCGCAGTACAGTGTATGTACAGGTAGAGGGCAGTACAGTGTATCTACAGGTAGAGGGCAGGACAGTGTATGTACAGGTAGAGGGGAGTACAGTGTATGTACAGGTAGAGGGCAGTGCATTGTATGTACAGGTTGAGGCAGTACAGTGTATGTACAGGTAGAGGGCAGTGCATTGTATGTACAGGTAGAGAGCAGTACAGTGTATGTACAGGTAGAGGGCAGTACAATGTATGTACAGGTAGAGGGCAGTACAGTGTATGTACAGGTAGATGGCAGTACAGTGTATGTACAGGTAGAGGGCAGTACAGTGTATGTACAGGTAGAGGGCAGTACAGTGTATGTACAGGTAGAGGGCAGTACAGTGTATGTACAGGTAGAGGGCAGTACAGTGTATGTACAGGTAGAGAGCAGTACAGTGTATGTACAGGTAGAGGGCAGTACAGTGTATATACAGGTAGATGGCAGTGCAGTGTATGTACAGGTAGAGGGCAGTGCAGTGTATGTACAGGTAGAGGGCAGTACAGTGTATGTACAGGTAGAGGGGAGTACAGTGTATGTACAGGTAGATGGCAGTGCAGTGTATGTACAGGTAGAGGGCAGTACAGTGTATGTACAGGTAGGGGGCAGTACAGTGTATGTACAGGTAGAGGGCAGTACAGTGTATGTACAGGTAGAGGGCAGTACAGTGTATGTACAGGTAGAGGGGAGTACAGTGTATGTACAGGTAGAGGGGAGTACAGTGTATGTACAGGTAGATGGCAGTGCAGTGTATATACAGGTATAGGGCAGTACAGTGTATATACAGGTATAGGGCAGTACAGTGTATGTACAGGTAGAGGGGAGTACAGTGTATGTACAGGTAGAGGGGAGTACAGTGTATGTACAGGTAGAGGGCAGTACAGTGTATATACAGGTATAGGGCAGTACAGTGTATGTACAGGTAGAGGGCAGTACAGTGTATGTACAGGTAGAGGGCAGTACAGTGTATGTACAGGTAGAGGGGAGTACAGTGTATGTACAGGTAGATGGCAGTGCAGTGTATGTACAGGTAGAGGGCAGTACAGTGTATGTACAGGTAGGGGGCAGTACAGTGTATGTACAGGTAGAGGGCAGGACAGTGTATGTACAGGTAGAGGGCAGTGCAGTGTATGTACAGGTAGAGAGCAGTACAGTAAATGTACAGGTAGGGGGCAGTACAGTGTATGTACAGGTAGAGGGCAGTACAGTGTATGTACAGGTAGAGGGCAGTACAGTGTATGTACAGGTAGAGGGCAGTGCAGTGTATGTACAGGTAGAGGGCAGTACAGTGTATGTACAGGTAGGGGGCAGTACAGTGTATGTACAGGTAGAGGGCAGTACAGTGTATGTACAGGTAGAGAGCAGTACAGTGTATGTACAGGTAGAGGGCAGTACAGTGTATGTACAGGTAGAGGGCAGTGCAGTGTATGTACAGGTAGAGGGCAGTACAGCGTATGTACAGGTAGAGGGCAGTACAGTGTATGTACATTTAGAGGGCAGTGCAGTGTATGTACAGGTAGAGGGTAGTACAGTGTATATACAGGTAGAGGGCAGTGCATTGTATGTACAGGTTGAGGCAGTACAGTGTATGTACAGGTAGAGGGCAGTGCATTGTATGTACAGGTAGAGAGCAGTACAGTGTATGTACAGGTAGAGGGCAGTACAGTGTATGTACAGGTAGAGAGCAGTACAGTGTATGTACAGGTAGAGGGGAGTACAGTGTATATACAGGTAGATGGCAGTGCAGTGTATGTACAGGTAGAGGGCAGTACAGTGTATGTACAGGTAGAGGGCAGTACAGTGTATGTACAGGTAGAGGGGAGTACAGTGTATGTACAGGTAGATGGCAGTGCAGTGTATGTACAGGTAGAGGGCAGTACAGTGTATGTACAGGTAGGGGGCAGTACAGTGTATGTACAGGTAGAGGGCAGTACAGTGTATGTACATGTAGAGAGCAGTACAGTGTATGTACAGGTAGAGGGCAGTACAGTGTATGTACAGGTAGGGGGCAGTGCAGTGTATGTACAGGTAGAGGGCAGTACAGCGTATGTACAGGTAGAGGGCAGTACAGTGTATGTACATTTAGAGGGCAGTACAGTGTATGTACAGGTAGAGGGCAGTACAGTGTATGTACAGGTAGAGGGCAGTGCAGTGTATGTACAGGTAGAGGGCAGTACAGCGTATGTACAGGTAGAGGGCAGTACAGTGTATGTACATTTAGAGGGCAGTACAGTGTATGTACAGGTAGAGGGTAGTACAGTGTATATACAGGTAGAGGGCAGTGCATTGTATGTACAGGTTGAGGCAGTACAGTGTATGTACAGGTAGAGGGCAGTACAGTGTATGTACAGGTAGAGGGGAGTACAGTGTATGTACAGGTAGAGGGCAGTACAGTGTATGTACAGGTAGAGAGCAGTACAGTGTATGTACAGGTAGAGGGCAGTACAGTGTATGTACAGGTAGAGAGCAGTACAGTGTATGTACAGGTAGAGGGCAGTACAGTGTATGTACAGGTAGAGGGGAGTACAGTGTATGTACAGGTAGAGGGCAGTACAGTGTATGTACAGGTAGAGAGCAGTACAGTGTATGTACAGGTAGAGGGCAGTGCATTGTATGTACAGGTAGAGAGCAGTACAGTGTATGTACAGGTAGAGGGGAGTACAGTGTATATACAGGTAGATGGCAGTGCAGTGTATGTACAGGTAGAGGGCAGTACAGTGTATCTACAGGTAGAGAGCAGTACAGTGTATGTACAGGTAGATGGCAGTACAGTGTATGTACAGGTAGAGGACAGTACAGTGTATGTACAGGTAGAGGGCAGTGCAGTGTATGTACAGGTAGAGGGCAGTACAGTGTATCTACAGGTAGAGAGCAGTACAGTAAATGTACAGGTAGGGGGCAGTACAGTGTATGTACAGGTAGAGGGCAGTACAGTGTATGTACAGGTAGAGGGGAGTACAGTGTATGTACAGGTAGAGGGCAGTACAGTGTATCTACAGGTAGAGAGCAGTACAGTAAATGTACAGGTAGGGGGCAGTACAGTGTATGTACAGGTAGAGGGCAGTACAGTGTATGTACAGGTAGAGGGCAGTACAGTGTATGTACAGGTAGAGGGCAGTGCAGTGTATGTACAGGTAGGGGGCAGTACAGTGTATGTACAGGTAGAGGGCAGTACAGTGTATGTACAGGTAGAGGGCAGTACATTGTATATACAGGTAGAGGCAGTACAGTGTATGTACAGGTAGAGGGCAGTACAGTGTATGTACAGGTAGGGGGCAGTACAGTGTATGTACAGGTAGAGGGCAGTACAGTGTATGTACAGGTAGAGGGCAGTACAGTAAATGTACAGGTAGAGGGCAGAAAAACATTAAAAACATTGCGTGGGGAAACGTATGATGAACCTTATTTCTTCCTCCTTACTTTTTTCTTTTACTTTCAACAATTCCTTTCTCTGTGTTCTTAAAGCTACATTGTGCGCTATTTTGATTTATTGCTATAATGTCTTTGTCTTTGTTTTTGCCGTATATTTAGTTCTTGAGCTTCCTCTTTGAATTTTTCAAAGGTTGAACACTTTCATCTTTGATGGTCCTTGGTAAGTGGCCGCTACGTGCATCTAATATGCTGTCAGTTGCTGTTTTCTTCCTAAAGAGCTTTGTTTCGATCCTTTTGTCCTCACCTTTATAGATATTAAGATCCAGAAAATGAACCTGATTTTTGCTGTATTCTACTGTTAATTTTATGTTCAGTTCATTCTCATTGAGAGCTTCAAAATACTCAAGAAGTTCGGTTTTCTTTCCTTTCCAGATGCATACCACATCATCTATGTATCAACACCGTAGAACGATGTGTTTCTTCCGACCTCGGTGGTCTTCTTTGAATACATGCTCCTCCTCCCACCATCCTAAAAATAGGTTGGCAAAAGGTGGTGCGCAGGCGGCGCCCATGGCCGTTCCATGGATTTGCAGATAGAATCGGCCATTGGAAATAAAATCAAGCATGAAGCGTAACAGCTGCAGGATAAATTTTCTCAGTTTTGGGTTGTATTCAGAATCTTTTTGCAGGAAAAATTCTACTGCTTTACAACCCAAATCATGTCCTAAACTTTCGACATCACAAGTGGTTAGAATCTCATCATCTTCAAGGGTCACACCATCCAGATCCTCTACGATCTACATGGTGCCCCTGGTATAAGATGGTAATTGGTATGATATTTTTGTGATTCATTGTCCAGCCATTGGCTTGCCTTATCAGTTGGACAGCCAATGCCCGATACATTCGGTCTTCCAGGAGGACATTCTACATTCTTATGTACTTTCGATAACATGTATAAAGTCAACACTTTAGGATGTTTATTGCTGAGGAAAGCTTCTTCCTGTTTCGTTATTGCTCGATTTTCCTGGCCATCTGCAATGAGAATCTGCATATTCTTCCCCGGAGTCCGTGGTTGGATCGGCCCGTAGGACTTTATAACATTTTTGGTTATGAAGTTGTTTATTAGCTTCCGTCACATACATGTCCTTAGGCTATAGGACAGCGTTGCCTCCCGCGTCCAATTTCTTTGACACTACATCATCTAAATCCCTCAATTCTCAGCGGGCAATCTTCTCAATTTTGGTTAAATTACTTTTATAATTTTCTTATTCTGTGAGGGCCATGATATCAGATGTTACTACGTCTATGAAGACTTTTACTTGTTGGCTCCTCTCCAGAATGGTTACATTTTTAGATTTTGGTTTGTTTAGTATTTTCCCCTTCTACTTCTTCAGAATTGGATATTAGATGTAATAATGCTTCTCGATCATCCTCTGTATTCTCAGTACAAAATTTTCTGACATTAGAGATTCTAATTTTGCCAGAGCTTCTCTTCTTCCTCTGTTTTCTCTTTAAACTTTTTTTTTTTAGGCTTAAAAATGTTTTTGTACACGAATGTTCTACCAAATAAAGGTAGATCCTTAATTATTTCATGTTTGTTGGGAAGTCTTGGTAGACAAAAATGAAAACCCTTCTTGAGTGCTGAAGCCTGTGCTCCTGTGAGTACATGAGATAATTGTATTATCTACTAGAGATGAGCGAGCACTAAAATGCTCGGGTACTCGTTATTCGAGACGAACTTTTCCCGATGCTCGAGTGCTCGTTTCGAGTAACGAGCCCCATTGAAGTCAATGGGAGACTCGAGCATTTTTCAAGGGGACCAAGGCTCTGCACAGGGAAGCTTGGCCAAACACCTGGGAACCTCAGAAAAGGATGGAAACACCACGGAAATGGACAGGAAACAGCAGGGGCAGCATGCATGGATGCCTCTGAGGCTGCTTAATCGCACCATTATGCCAAAACTATGGGCAACAGCATGGCCATGACAGAGTGACAGAATGAGGCTAGATAGCATCTAAAACATCCAATAATTGACCCTGACACTATAGGGGACGGCATGCAGAGGCAGCGGCAGCAGCGGCAGGCTAGAGAGTGTCATGGCAACATACCCTAAATGGACTCAGGCTTCAAACCAATGGGTGGCAGAGAGGAACCAAAGGAGGTGAGCAAGAAGCGCTCAAATAATATCGATACATGATAAAAGTTTGCCAGTATATTTTGTGGATTACACAGCAGGGTGGCGACAAAGTTAACATGGAAGCCATGAAAACAATCCAAAATTCTGCCTGACACAGCTCGTTTGATAAAGGGACCATGTATGGAGGCAGTGAACTAGTAGTAGATTAAAGGTGCTGCAGTTAAAACTATGTTAGTTGGATCTTGGCATGGAGCTGGCGCTCCGCTGCCAGGCGAGCTTTCGCCAATCCAAGCCCCTGTCTCTAGGCTACTCCCCAAACAGCACTTCTAAGAACCTTTTGTATAAGATCAAGTGTAGTAGCGTTCTTATAAGTTTGGGATATGGCGGGTGAGGGGAATGTAAACAGATGCGCAAGAAGCGCTGAAATAATATCCGTAAATGAAAAAAGTTTTCCAGTATATTTTGTGGCTTACACAGCAGGGTGGCGACAAAGTTAACAAGTTTGATGTGGAATGCCCTGTAATAGCTCTTGGGCGGTGTGCCTTTTATCACCTAGGCTCAGCAGTTTGAGCACCGCCTGCTGTCGCTTAGCGACGGCACTGCTGCTGTGCCTAGAGCTACCGACTGATGGCGCCATGCCCACGGATGGTAATTCGGAGGAGGAGAAGGTGGAGGAGGGGTGGGAGGAGGAGGAGGCATAGTAGGCCTGAAACACCTGGACCGAGGTAGGCCCCGCAATCTTCTGCGTCCGCAGTATATGACCAGCCCCAGGGTCAGACTCGGTCCCAGCCTGCACCAAGTTAAGTGTAGTAGCGTTCTTATAAGTTTGGAATATGGCGGGTGAGGGGAATGTAAACAGATGCGCAAGAAGCGCTGAAATAATATCCGTAAATGGTAAAAGTTTGCCAGTATATTTTGAGGATTACACAGCAGGGTGGCGACAAAGTTAACAAGTTTGTTGTGGAAGCCATAAAAACAACCCAAAATTCTGCCTGACACAGCACGTTTGATAAGGCGGCCATGTATGGAGGCAGTGAACTAGTAGTAGATTAAAGGTGCTGCAGTTAAAACTATGTTAGTTGGTTCTTGGCATGGAGCTGGCGCTCCGCTGCCAGGCGAGCTTTCGCCAATCCAAGCCCCTGTCTCTAGGCTACTCCCCAAACAGCACTTCTAAGAACCTTTTGTATAAGATCAAGTGTAGTAGCGTTCTTATAAGTTTAGGATATGGCGGGTGAGGGGAATGTAAACAGATGCGCAAGAAGCGCTGAAATAATATCCGTAAATGGTAAAAGTTTGCCAGTGTATTTTGTGGATAACACAGCAGGGTGGCGACAAAGTTAACAACTTTGATGTGGAATCCATGAAAACAACCCAAATTTCGGCCTGACACAGCTCGTTTGATAAAGGGACGATGTATGGAGGCAGCTATATGGACGACTTTTGGAGGTAGCAATGGAGACAACGTGTAGAGGCTGCTATGGAGACAATTCAATTTGGATAGTGCCTGTATGTGGCAGTCCAAAAAAGTTTTCAAACCAGAGGAGCAGGTAGGTGGCCCTCCAGAAAAATGGAATAGATTGAGTGCCTGTATGTGGCAGTCCAAAAAAGTTTTTAAACCAGAGGAGCAGGTAGGTGGCCCTCCAGAAAAATGGAATAGATTGAGTGCCTGTATGTGGCAGTCCAAAAAACTTTTTAAACCAGAGGAGCAGGTAGGTGGCCCTCCAGAAAAATGGAATAGATTGAGTGCCTGTATGTGGCAGTCCAAAAAAGTTTTCAAACCAGAGGAGCAGGTAGGTGGCCCTCCAGAAAAATTGAATAGATTGAGTGCCTGTATGTGGCAGTCCAAAAAAGTTTTCAAACCAGAGGAGCAGGTAGGTGGCCCTCCAGAAAAATTGAATAGATTGAGTGCCTGTATGTGGCACTCCCAAAAATTGTTTAAAACAGAGGACCGGGTCGGTGGCCCTCCATAAAAATTAAATGCATAAAGTACTATAGCTAGAGCCAGTGGGCCCTGTCAAAAAATAGCCAGTTTCCTCTGCTTTACTGTACAAAGAGGAGGAGAAGGAGGAAAATGAGGAGGAGGAGGAGTGGATAAATTATTCAGGTTGAGCTTCCTTCACCTGGTGGAGATTGGAAATTAGGAGAAATCCAGGCTTTATTCATCTTGATAAGCGTCAGCCTGTCAGCGCTGTCAGTCGACAGGCGTGTACGCTTATCGGTGATGATGCCACCAGCTGCACTGAAAACCCGCTCGGACAAGACGCTAGCGGCAGGGCAGGCAAGAACCTCCAAGGCGTACAGCGCCAGTTCGTGCCACATGTCCAGCTTTGAAACCCAGTAGTTGTAGGGAGCTGTGTGATCATTTAGGACGATGGTATGGTCAGCTACGTACTCCCTCACCATCTTTCTGTAAAGATCAGCCCTACTCTGCCGAGACTGGGGACAGGTGACAGTGTCTTGCTGGGGTGACATAAAGCTGGCAAAAGCCTTGTAAAGCGTACCCTTGCCAGTGCTGGACAAGCTGCCTGCTCGCCTACTCTCCCTCGCTACTTGTCCCGCAGAACTACGCACTCTGCCGCTAGCGCTGTCAGAAGGGAAATACTGTTTCAGCTTGTGCACCAGGGCCTGCTGGTATTCATGCATTCTCACACTCCTTTCCTCTCCAGGGATGAGAGTGGAAAGATTTTGCTTGTACCGTGGGTCCAGGAGAGTGAACACCCAGTAATCGGTGCTGGAATAAATTCTTTGAACGCGAGGGTCATGGGATAGGCAGCCTAGCATGAAATCTGCCATATGCGCCAGAGTACCAACGCGTAAGAATTCACTCCCCTCACTGGCCTGACTGTCCATTTCCTCCTCCTCCAACTCCTCCAACTCCTCTTCTTCTGCCCAAACACGCTCAACAGTGAAGGACTCAACAATGGTCCCTTCTTGTGTCTCGCCAACATTCTCCTCCTCTTCCTCCTCATCCTCCTCCACCTCCACCTCCTCCGATATGCGCTGAGAAACAGATCTAAGGGTGCTTTGGCTATCAACAAGGGAATCTTCTTCCCCCATCTCTTGTGAGGAGCGCAAAGCTTCCGACTTCATGCTGACCAGAGAGTTTTTCAACAGGCCAAGCAGCGGGATGGTGAGGCTGATGATGGCGGCATCGCCACTGACCATCTGTGTTGACTCCTCAAAGTTACTCAGCACCTGACAGATATCAGACATCCATGTCCACTCCTCATTGTAGACTTGAGGAAGCTGACTGACCTGACTACCAGTTCTGGTGGAAGTTGACATCTGGCAGTCTACAATCGCTCGGCGCTGCTGGTAAACTCTGGATAACATGATCAGTGTTGAATTCCACCTCGTGGGCACGTCGCACAACAGTCGGTGAGCGGGCAGTTGGAGGCGGCGCTGCGCTGCCCTGAGAGTGGCAGCATCTGTGCTGGACTTCCTGAAATGCGCACAGATGCGGCGCACCTTCGTGAGCAAATCAGACAGATTGGGGTATGTCTTGAGGAAACGCTGAACTATCAGATTTAACACATGGGCCAGGCATGGCACATGTGTCAGTCTGCCGAGTTGCAGAGCCGCCACCAGGTTACGGCCGTTGTCACACACAACCATGCCTGGCTTCAGGTTCAGCGGTGCCAGCCACAGATCAGTCTGCGCCGTGATGCCCTGTAATAGTTCTTGGGCGGTGTGCCTTTTATCGCCTAGGCTCAGCAGTTTGAGCACCGCCTGCTGTCGCTTAGCGACGGCACTGCTGCTGTGCCTAGAGCTACCGACTGATGGCGCCATGCCCACGGATGGTCGTTCGGAGGAGGAGGTGGAGGAGGGGTGGGAGGAGGAGGAGGCATAGTAGGCCTGAAACACCTGGACCGAGGTAGGCCCCGCAATCCTCGGCGTCGGCAGTATATGACCAGCCGCAGGGTCAGACTCGGTCCCAGCCTCCACCAAGTTAACCCAATGTGCCGTCAGCGATATATAGTGGCCCTGCCCGGAAGCACTCATCCACGTGTCCGTGGTCAGGTGGACCTTGTCAGAAACGGCGTTGGTCAGGGCACGGATTATGTTGTCTGACACGTGCTGGTGCAGGGCTGGGACGGCACATCGGGAAAAGTAGTGGCGGCTGGGGACCGAATACCGAGGGGCGGCCGCCGCCATGAGGCTGCGAAAGGCCTCGACTGACACAGGGGAAGGAGCAGTGGTGTGCACGGCCGGAGGTGAACGCGCTTGTTGCCACTGAGTGGGGTGTTTAGCATTCATATGCCTGCGCATACTGGTGGTAGTTAAGCTATTAGTGGTGGAACCCCTGCTGATCCTGGTTTGGCAAATGTGGCACACCACAGTCCGTCGGTCATCCGGTGTTTCCTTAAAGAACCTCCAGACTTCTGAAAATCTAGCCCTCGCCGCAGGAGCCCTCGCCACGGGAGCTTCACTAGTTGACACATTTGGCGCTGATGCACCAGCTCTGGCCCTGCCTCTCCGTCTGGCCCCACCACTGCCTCTTCCAACCTGTTCTGGTCGAGGACTCTCCTCCGTCTCAGAAGCACTGTGTTCACCCGGCCTCTCAACCCAGCTTGGGTCTGTCACCTCATCATCCTCCGATCCCTCAGTCTGCTCCCCCCTCGGACTTCCTGCCCTGACAACAACTTCCCCACTGTCTGACAACCGTGTCTCATCGTCGGACACCTCTTTACACACTTCTTCCAGTACGTCAACAAGGTCATCATCACCCACAGACTGCGACTGGTGGAAAACCTGGGCATCGGAAAATTGCTCATCAGCAACCGGACAAGTGGTTTGTGACTGTGGGAAGGGTCCAGAAAACAGTTCCTCAGAGTATGCCGGTTCAAATGGCAAATTTTGCTGGGAGGGGGCAGACTGGGGGGGAGGAGGCTGAGGTGCAGGAGCTGGAGGACTGCCGATTTCGGTGACTTGGTTGGACTGCGTGGAAGACTGACTGGTGGACAAATTGCTCGAAGCATTGTCGGCAATCCACGACATCACCTGTTCGCACTGTTCTGGCCTCAACAGTGCTCTACCACGAGTCCCAGTAACTTCAGACATGAACCTAGGGAGTGTAGCTCTGCGGCGTTCCCCTGCTCCCTTATAACCGGTTGGTGTCTCACCCCGCCCAGGACCACGGCCTCTGACCCCTGCAGTAGTTGGACGCCCACGTCCCCGCCCTCGTCCTCTACCCCTAGCCCTCGGGTTAAACATTTTGAAAATGAGAGTTATAACTTTTTTTTTTTAACTTTTTTTTGTGTTTTTTTTTTTTTGTGTGTTTTTTAGTTTTTAAAACCAAACGATGCTATCCTATTGCTATGGCTATTTTCTAGCCAAGTATGAAAGCACACTGCTATGCCAGATGAGATGACGCTGAGTTATGAAAAAAATAAACGTAAAATAAAAAAAGAAATGGCAGACTGTGCCTAATTGAAATCCAACCCCCGGCCCTAATAAATTTTCCCACTTCGGTCTTTGCGATGGATATGTGCGTCACTAAGCGCAAAACACAGTGGTCGCAAGTCTCACTCCAAATTGCTCACAATTTGCTAGTAGATGCACTGCAGCAACTACAGCCACCAGCAGATCAACCAGAAATCAAATATATATAACGCTACTGTAGGCGTAATTAAGCCGTTTGTATTCTCCTATGGCTATTTTCTAGCCAAGTATTAAAGCACACTGCTATGCCAGATGAGATGACACTGAGTTATTAAAAAAATAAACGTAAAATAAAAAGAAACTGGCAGACTGTGCCTAATTGAAATCAAACCCCTAATAAATTTTCCCACTTTGGTGTTTGAGATGGATGTGTGTCACTAAGAGCTAAACACAACGGTAGCAAGTCCCCCTGCTAATTCCTCACAATATGGTACTAGCTGCACTACTAGTGCCAGCAAGCCCAGCCACAAGCAAATAAAAAAAAAAAGTATAACGTTATTGTAGCCCTAAGAAGGGCTGTTGGGTTGTTGTAGAATCACTCCTGCCTAACACTATTCTAATAGAACAGCCTAACGCTTTCCCTGACCAGCAGCAGCTCTCTCCCTAGCGGCATCCAGAGACAGAATGATCCGAGCAGCGCGGGCAGGGGCTAGTCTATTCCAGGGTCACCTGATCTGGCCAGCCAACCACTGCTATCGACGTGTAAGGGTACCACGTCATGCTGGGTGGAGTGCAAAGTCTCCTGGCTTGTGATTGGCTCTGTTTCTGGCCGCCAAAAAGCAAAACGGCGGGAGCTGCCATTTTCTCGAGCGGGCGAAATACTCGTCCGAGCAACGAGCAGTTACGAGTACGCTAATGCTCGATCGAGCATCAAGCTCGGACGAGTATGTTCGCTCATCTCTATTATATACCTGTTGTCATCCTCCGTCTCCAGTCTGTCTTTTAGTATTCCCCCCTTCCTCTTCCTCTCATTTTCCCTCTGTGATAAGTCTGTTTTCTTCTTTGTTCTCTGGAGCCCCATCTCATACAATCTCTTAAAAAATGATGATGGAGGGTCTTCTGGGATTGGCGGAGGTATTTGTGATTGTGCTGTTGGATGTGATGTTATTTGTAATGTCTCACTTCTTGACGTTTCTCTCCTATTTTCTTCGCTTTCGGGGGGCGTGGCTGTCGGACAACGCAACGGATTCAGAAAAAACGCAGAATTTAAAAAAGAAGCAGGTGAATTCCGGCGGACCTCAGCGCAGCGACACCTGGTGGACATCGGGCGCACAGAGCTTAGTGAATCCCGGCAGACCCGAATTCGGCAGACCGAGAATGCGCCGCGGGATCGCGACAGGACCAGGTAAGAAAATGTGCCCCATTGTTTCTAAAATTACTATTGTCCTCTTAATTTGTGGCTCTATTTGTTCCAGCATATATTTTTCATCTTCAATGAGAATCTACATTAACGTCTTAGAGCAGATAAGATTGTTTCCCATTTATTCTTCACTGGTTTCCTGGTTTACTGATTTCATAGGTAGGAAGGATTGGAATTCTCCGGCCTCTAGCGATGAGGTTCTCCTTTAAATATTGTTCTAAAATTCTTTTTGTCCAGCAGATTCTATCTAGACTGTTTGATGGAAAACTCTTTAAAAGTGCCCAATAATCAGTGTCGGATTGGGTTTCCTTAGGCCCACCAGATAAAATCAATTTGGGGGCCCACTTTTCATTATTCCCCAGGAAATATACTCTAGCAGCCTCCAAATTGTGGTGTTTTCTGATGGACCACTGGAGTTCCTCTGGTACTCTGGTGGGTCAGTCCGACACTGCCAATAATTCATTGAGTTCTTTCTCTGGATTATTTTCTATTGCAGTGTTGCCTTCTCTGAGGAATATACTACGAGCTTCACTCGCTTGGTTCTCAAATCTCTGTTTAATTCTGATGTCTCCAAGATCTTCACTGCACAAATCCAGCACAAACAGTTTGCTGAATCTGTGCATCTGATCTGTGTATCCTGACAATTGTAAATGCAGATTCTTCTGTTTGAGGAAGAGGGTAGTATTGGAGCAGTAATATAGGTAGAGGGTAGTACTGGACCAGTAATATTGGTAGAGGGTAGTACTGGACCAGTAATATATGTAGAGGGTAGTACTGGAGCAGTAATATAGGTAGAGGGTAGTACTGGAGCAGTAATATAGGTAGAGGGTAGTACTGGACCAGTAATATAGGTAGAGGGTAGTACTGGACCTGTAATATAGGTAGAGGGTAGTACTGAACCAGTAATATTGGTAGAGGGTAGTACTAGACCAGTAATATAGGTAGAGGGTAGTACTGGACCAGTAATATAGGTAGAGGGTAGTATTAGACCAGTAATATTGGTAGAGGGTAGAACTGGACCAGTAATATATGTAGAGGGTTGTACTGGACCAGTAATATAGGTAGATGGTAGTACTGGACCAGTAATTTAGGTATAGGGTAGTACTGAACCAGTAATATAGGTAGAGGGTAGTACTGGACCAGTAATATAGTCAGAGGGTAGTACTGGACCTGTAATATAGGTAGAGGGGTAGTACTGGACCTGTAATATAGGTAGAGGGGTAGTACTAGACCAGTAATATAGGTAGTGGGTAGTACTAGACCAGTAATATAGGTAGAGGGTAGTACTGGACCAGTAATATAGGTAGAGGGTAGTACTGGACCAGTAATATAGGTAGAGGGTAGTACTAGACCAGTAATATAGGCAGAGGGTAGTACTGGACCAGTAATATAGGTAGAGGGTAGTACTGGACCAGTAATATAGGTAGAGGGTTGTACTGGACCAGTAATATAGGTAGAGGGTAGTACTGGACCAGTAATATAGGTAGAGGGTAGTACTGGACCAGTAATATAGGTAGAGGGTAGTACTGGACCAGTAATATAGGTAGAGGGTAGTACTAGACCAGTAATATAGGCAGAGGGTAGTACTGGACCAGTAATATAGGTAGAGGGTAGTACTGGACCAGTAATATAGGTAGAGGGTTGTACTGGACCAGTAATATAGGTAGAGGGTAGTACTGGACCAGTAATATAGGTAGAGGGTAGTACTGGACCAGTAATATAGGTAGAGGGTAGTACTAGACCAGTAATATAGGTAGAGGGCAGTACTAGACCAGTAATATTGGTAGAGGGTAGTACTGGACCAGTAATATAGGTAGAGGGTAGTACTGGAACAGTAATATAGGTAGAGGGTAGTACTGGAGCAGTAATATAGGTAGAGGGTAGTACTGGAGCAGTAATATAGGTAGAGGGTAGTACTGGTCCAGTAATATAGGTAGAGGGTAGTACTAGACCTGTAATATAGGTAGAGGGTAGTACTAGACCTGTAATATAGGTAGAGGGTAGTACTAGACCTGTAATATAGGTAGAGGGTAGTACTAGACCTGTAATATAGGTAGAGGGTAGTACTGGACCAGTAATATAGGTAGAGGGTAGTACTGGACCAGTAATATAGGTAGAGGGTAGTACTGGACCAGTAATATTGGTAGAGGGTAGTACTGGACCAGTAATATAGGTAGAGGGTAGTACTGGACCAGTAATATAGGTAGAGGGTAGTACTGGACCAGTAATATAGGTAGAGGGTAGTACTGGTCCAATAATATAGGTAGAGGGTAGTACTAGACCAGTCATATAGGTAGAGGGTAGTACTAGACCAGTAATATTGGTAGAGGGTAGTACTGGACCAGTAATATAGGTAGAGGGTAGTACTGGACCAGTAATATAGGTAGAGGGTAGTACTGGACCAGTAATATAGGTAGAGGGTAGTACTAGACCTGTAATATAGGTAGAGGGTAGTACTGGACCAGTAATATAGGTAGAGGGTAGTACTAGACCAGTAATATAGGTAGAGGGCAGTACTAGACCAGTAATATTGGTAGAGGGTAGTACTGGACCAGTAATATAGGTAGAGGGTAGTACTGGAACAGTAATATAGGTAGAGGGTAGTACTGGAGCAGTAATATAGGTAGAGGGTAGTACTGGAGCAGTAATATAGGTAGAGGGTAGTACTGGTCCAGTAATATAGGTAGAGGGTAGTACTAGACCTGTAATATAGGTAGAGGGTAGTACTAGACCTGTAATATAGGTAGAGGGTAGTACTAGACCTGTAATATAGGTAGAGGGTAGTACTAGACCTGTAATATAGGTAGAGGGTAGTACTGGACCAGTAATATAGGTAGAGGGTAGTACTGGACCAGTAATATAGGTAGAGGGTAGTACTGGACCAGTAATATTGGTAGAGGGTAGTACTGGACCAGTAATATAGGTAGAGGGTAGTACTGGACCAGTAATATAGGTAGAGGGTAGTACTGGACCAGTAATATAGGTAGAGGGTAGTACTGGTCCAATAATATAGGTAGAGGGTAGTACTAGACCAGTCATATAGGTAGAGGGTAGTACTAGACCAGTAATATTGGTAGAGGGTAGTACTGGACCAGTAATATAGGTAGAGGGTAGTACTGGACCAGTAATATAGGTAGAGGGTAGTACTGGACCAGTAATATAGGTAGAGGGTAGTACTAGACCTGTAATATAGGTAGAGGGTAGTACTGGACCAGTAATATAGGTAGAGGGTAGTACTAGACCAGTAATATTGGTAGAGGGTAGAACTGGACCAGTAATATAGGTAGAGGGTAGTACTGGACCAGTAATATAGGTAGAGGGTAGTACTGGACCAGTAAAATAGGTAGAGGGTAGTACTGGACCAGTAATATAGGTAGAGGGTAGTACTGGACCAGTAATATATGTAGAGGGTAGTACTGGACCAGTAATATAGGTAGAGGGTAGTACTGGTCCAGTAATATAGGTAGAGGGTAGTACTGGTCCAGTAATATAGGTAGTAGGGTAGTACTGGACCTGTAAAATAGGTAGAGGGTAGTACTGGACCAGTAATATAGGTAGAGGGTAGTACTGGTCCAGTAATATAGGTAGAGGGTAGTACTGGTCCAGTAATATAGGTAGAGGGTAGTACTGGTCCAGTAATATAGGTAGAGGGTAGTACTGGACCTGTAAAATAGGTAGAGGGTAGTACTGGACCAGTAATATAGGTAGAGGGTAGTACTGGACCAGTAATATAGGTAGAGGGTAGTACTGGACCAGTAATATAGGTAGAGGGTAGTACTGGTCCAGTAATATAGGTAGAGGGTAGTACTGGACCAGTAATATAGGTAGAGGGTAGTACTGGACCAGTAATTTTGGTAGAGGGTAGTACTGGTCCAGTAATATAGGTAGAGGGTAGTACTGGACCAGTAATATAGGTAGAGGGTAGTACTGGACCAGTAATATAGGTAGATGGTAGTACTGGACCAGTAATATAGGTAGAGGGTAGTACTAGACCAGTAATATAGGCAGAGGGTAGTACTAGACCAGTAATATAGGTAGAGGGTAGTACTGGACCAGTAATATAGGTAGAGGGTTGTACTGGAAGAGTAATATAGGTAGAGGGTAGTACTGGACCAGTAATATAGGTAGAGGGTTAAACTGGACCAGTAATATAGGTAGAGGGTAGTACTGGACCAGTAATATAGGTAGATGGTAGTACTGGACCAGTGATATAGGTAGAGGGTAGTACTGGACCAGTAATATAGGCAGAGGGTAGTACTGGATCAGTAATATAGGTAGAGGGGTAGTTCTAGACCTGTAATATAGGTAGAGGGTAGTACTAGACCAGTAATATATGTAGAGGGTAGTACTGGACCAGTAATATAGGTAGAGGGTAGTACTGGACCAGTAATATAGGTAGAGGGTAGTACTAGACCAGTAATATAGGCAGAGGGTAATACTGGACCAGTAATATAGGTAGAGGGTAGTACTGGACCAGTAATATTGGTAGAGGGTAGTACTGGACCAGTAATATAGGTAGAGGGTAGTACTGGACCTGTAATATAGGTAGAGGGTAGTACTGGACCAGTAATATAGGTAGAGGGTAGTACTGGACCAGTAATATAGGTAGAGGGTAGTACTGGTCCAGTAATATAGGTAGAGGGTAGTACTAGACCTGTAATATAGGCAGAGGGTAGTACTAGACCAGTAATATTGGTAGAGGGTAGTACTAGACCTGTAATATAGGTAGAGGGTAGTACTGGACCAGTAATATAGGTAGAGGGTAGTACTGGACCAGTAATATAGGTAGAGGGTAGTACTGGACCAGTAATATAGGTAGAGGGTAGTACTGGACCAGTAATATAGGTAGAGGGTAGTACTGGACCAGTAATATAGGTAGAGGGTAGTACTGGACCAGTAATATAGGTAGAGGGTAGTACTGGTCCAGTAATATAGGTAGAGGGTAGTACTGGTCCAGTAATATAGGTAGAGGGTAGTACTATACCAGTAATATTGGTAGAGGGTAGTACTGGACCAGTAATATAGGTAGAGGGTAGTACTGGACCAGTAATATAGGTAGAGGGTAGTACTGGACCAGTAATATAGGTAGAGGGTAGTACTGGACCAGTAATATAGGCAGAGGGTAGTACTGGACCTGTAATATAGGTAGAGGGGTAGTACTAGACCAGTAATATAGGCAGAGGGTAGTACTAGATCAGTAATATAGGTAGTGGGTAGTACTAGACCAGTAATATATGTAGAGGGTAGTACTGGACCAGTAATATAGGTAGAGGGTAGTACTGGACCAGTAATATAGGTAGAGGGTAGTACTAGACCAGTAATATAGGCAGAGGGTAGTACTGGACCAGTAATATAGGTAGAGGGTAGTACTGGACCAGTAATATAGGTAGAGGGTTATATTGGACCAGTAATATAGGTAGAGGGTAGTACTGGACCAGTAATATAGGTAGAGGGTAGTACTAGACCAGTAATATTGGCAGAGGGTAGTACTGGACCAGTAATATAGGTAGAGGATAGTACTGGACCAGTAATATAGGTAGAGGGTTGTACTGGACCAGTAATATAGGTAGAGGGTAGTACTGGACCAGTAATATAGGTAGATGGTAGTACTGGACCAGTGATATAGGTAGAGGGTAGTACTGGACCAGTAGTATAGGTAGAGGGTATTACAAGACCAGTAATATAGGTAGAGGGGTAGTTCTAGACCTGTAATATAGGTAGAGGGTAGTACTAGACCAGTAATATATGTAGAGGGTAGTACTGGACCAGTAATATAGGTAGAGGGTAGTTCTGGACCAGTAATATAGGTAGAGGGTAGTACTAGACCATTAATATAGGCAGAGGGTAGTACTGGACCAGTAATATAGGTAGAGGGTAGTACTTGACCAGTAATATAGGTAGAGGGTTGTACTGGACCAGTAATATAGGTAGAGGGTAGGACTGGACCAGTAATATAGGTAGAGGGTAGTACTGGACCAGTAATATATGTAGAGGGTAGTACTGGACCAGTAATATAGGTAGAGGGTAGTACTGGACCAGTAATATAGGTAGAGGGTAGTACTAGACCAGTAATATAGGTAGAGGGTAGTACTAGACCAGTAATATTGGTAGAGGGTAGTACTGGACCAGTAATATAGGTAGAGGGTAGTACTGGTCCAGTAATATAGGTAGAGGGTAGTACTGGTCCAGTAATATAGGTAGAGGGTAGTACTGGACCAGTAATATAGGTAGAGGGTAGTACTAGACCAGTAATATAGGTAGATGGTAGTACTGGTCCAGTAATATAGGTAGAGGGTAGTACTAGACCTGTAATATAGGTAGAGGGTAGTACTGGACCAGTAATATATGTAGAGGGTAGTACTGGACCAGTAATATAGGTAGAGGGTAGCACTAGACCAGTAATATAGGTAGATGGTAGTACTAGACCAGTAATATATGTAGAGGGTAGTACTGGACCAGTAATATAGGTAGAGGGTAGTACTAGACCAGTAATATAGGTAGAGGGTATTACTAGACCAGTAATATTGGTAGAGGGTAGTACTGGACCAGTAATATAGGTAGAGGGTAGTACTGGACCAGTAATATAGGTAGAGGGTAGTACTAGACCAGTAATATAGGTCGAGGGTAGTACTAGACCAGTAATATAAGTAGAGGGTAGTACTGGACCAGTAATATAAGTAGAGGGTAGTACTAGACCAGTAATATAGGTAGAGGGTAGTACTGGACCAGTAATATAGGTAGAGGGTATTACTAGACCTGTAATATAGGTAGAGGGTAGTACTGGACCAGTAATATATGTAGAGGGTAGTACTGGACCAGTAATATAGGTAGAGGGTAGTACTAGACCAGTAATATAAGTAGAGGGTAGTACTGGACCAGTAATATAGGCAGAGGGTAGTACTAGACCAGTAATATAGGTAGAGGGTAGTACTAGACCAGTAATATAAGTAGAGGGTAGTACTGGACCAGTAATATAGGTAGAGGGTAGTACTAGACCAGTAATATAGGTAGATTGTAGTACTAGACCAGTAATATAGGTAGAGGGTAGTACTAGACCAGTAATATAAGTAGAGGGTAGTACTGGACCAGTAATATAGGTAGAGGGTAGTACTAGACCAGTAATATAGGTAGAGGGTAGTACTGGACCAGCAATATAGGTAGATGGTAGTACTGGACCAGCAATATAGGTAGAGGGTAGTACTAGACCAGTAATATAGGTAGAGGGTAGTACTGGACCAGTAATATAGGTAGAGGGTAGTACTGGACCAGTAATATAGGTAGAGGGTAGTACTGGACCAGTAATATAGGTAGAGGGTAGTACTGGACCAGTAATATAGGTAGAGGGTAGTACTGGACCAGTAATATAGGTAGTGGGTAGTACTGGACCAGTAATATAGGCAGAGGGTAGTACTGGACCAGTAATATAGGCAGAGGGTAGTACTGGACCAGTAATATAGGTAGAGGGTGGTACTGGACCAGTAATATAGGCAGAGGGTAGTACTGGACCAGTAATATAGGCAGAGGGTAGTACTGGACCAGTAATATAGGTAGAGGGTAGTACTGGACCAGTAATATAGGTAGAGGGTAGTACTGGACCAGTAATATAGGTAGAGGGTAGTACTGGACCAGTAATATATGTAGAGGGTAGTACTGTACCAGTAATATAGGTAGAGGGTAGTACTGGTCCAGTAATATAGGTAGAGGGTAGTACTGGTCCAGTAATATTGGTAGAGGGTAGTACTGGACCAGTAATATAGGTAGAGGGGTAGTACTAGACCAGTAATATAGGTAGAGGGTAGTACTGGTCCAGTAATATTGGTAGAGGGTAGTACTGGACCAGTAATATAGGTAGAGGGGTAGTACTAGACCAGTAATATAGGCAGAGGGTAGTACTGGACCAGTAATATAGGTAGAGGGTAGTACTGGACCAGTAATATAGGTAGAGGGTTGTACTGGACCAGTAATATAGGTAGAGGGTAGTACTGGACCAGTAATATAGGTAGAGGGTAGTTACTGGACCAGTAATAGAGGTAGTGGGTAGTACTGGACCAGTAATATAGGTAGAGGGTAGTACTGGACCAGTAATATAGGTAGAGGGTAGTACTGGACCAGTAATATAGGTAGAGGGTTGTACTGGACCAGTAATATAGGTAGAGGGTAGTACTGGACCAGTAATATATATATAGAGGGTAGTACTGGACCAGCAATATAGGTAGAGGGTAGTACTGGACCAGTAATATAGGTAGAGGGTAGTACTGGACCAGTAATATAGGTAGAGGGTAGTACTGGACCAGTAATATAGGTAGAGGGTAGTACTGGACCAGTAATATAGGCAGAGGGTAGTACTGGACCAGTAATATAGGTAGAGGGTATTACTAGACCTGTAATATAGGTAGAGGGTAGTACTGGACCAGTAATATAGTTAATTTGGCATCTGAGTATAATAATGGAATTACAGTGACTGAGGTTGTGTATATTATATGTTGTTTTAGTTTTTTTTACCATTACCTTAGTGATTTGCTCCTCCACAGTGATGGATAAGTTCTGGTTTGATATCTCCAAGTTCTCTAATCGATCTGCTGGAAAGATGGATTCTGGGAGGACCACGGAGCAGTGGCAGACCCCCAGCTCATCCAGCGAGCCGGTGGAGTTATAAATCTGCTAATAGGGGACATTAAAAATAGAAACATAAGTTTCAGTCAATGAACAAGTAACACAATAATACAGTCATAAGAAAATGCTATAATGGGGTGTGGGGCTTGTATTTGTATCCACTCGGGGGGCCTGATGTCTACTATAAGGTTTCAATTGAACCCCCCAAAATAAATACTCATAAAAACTATGACCCACATTTATTAAAGTGTCTGTGGCAGTTTTGTGTCAACAAGACAGAAAAAATGTGCCCCTAAAGGGGCAAACTTGCTCCACATTTATTACTGACCTGCGCCACAATTCTGCCCTATGAACAAAGTGCACCCAAAAAATGGTGCCCTCTTCCGAACAGTGCAGGGGGCGCCAGATTCATGAAGAGCTAGCGCCAGTTTTGATGTATCTGGCGCCCCCTGCACACTACACAGGTAACTGCACATAGTACAGACTGCATTAGTTTTGATAAATGTGGGCCTATGATTAAAAAGCATTTCCCTTATCCCTATATGGTTCCTTTCCATGGCTGTAATGTTAAAAAACTGTTTGTATATGCAACTGATGTGAGTTCTATCTCACTGTGTGAGTGCGCTAAGTGAGTCCGCCATATTAAATTTTAACTTGCATTGCCTTGACTCCTTGTTCCTGATTGACAGGTCTCACTACTTGGACATGCTGCCATATGGAATATCACCAGAGAGGGCTCTGTTACATCATTTAGCACTTCATGTCATGTGACCAGGATGATGTCATCTAAGGTCCTTTCCCCAGTTTGCAATGTCTACCCCATATATGTATCTGATAACATGAAATTACAGAATGCCATCATGGACTACTCCTCCCCATCCTCCATGGACCTCTACTCCTATACATACATGGGGTATTAGTTGCAAATCTTACTGTGTAAAGGACTTTAGATTACAGCACCCTGGCCACTTCACACGCCGAGAAGAGGCATGGGACATGGGGAGTAGTAGATGGTAGGGGCCAGCTGAGCAAAACACACCCCTCTGATGCCAGGTAATTTAATATATAAAGCTGAGTGTTTGTATGTGTTAATGCATGTATGTATGTTCGCAAGTGTCACATTTACAATCACAAAATTTTGCACAGCCACTCTCTGAGACAAGGAGACAGTCAAAGACATACAGAGAAAGAGAGAGATTAAGACAGACAGAGAGAGATAGTCAAAGACAGGCAGTGAGTGACAGAGAGGAACAGTCAAAGAGAGCTAGTCAAAGACAAACAATCAGAGACAGGTAGATAGTGTCAAAGACAGACAGAGACAGTCAAAGACAGTCATAGACAGACAGTCAAAGACTGACGGAGAGGCAGTCAAAGAAAGACAGTCAAAGACAGTCAGAGAGAGAAAGTCAAAGACAGACTTAGATATACCATCAAAGTCAGGCAGAGAGAGACAGTCAAAGACAGATAGAGATATACAGTCAAAAACAGACATTAAAATACATAGAGGGACAGTCAATGACAGTAAAAGACAGTTAGAGAAACTGTCAGAGAGAGACAGTGAAAAACAGACAAAGAGAGATAGAGACAGAGAGACAGTCAAAGCCAGGCATTCATAGACTAACAGAGAGAGACAGTCAAAGACTAGCAGAGGGATACAGCCAAATACAGTCAGAGAAAGACAGTCAAAGACGGACAGTCAAAGATAGTCAGAGAGAGACAGTAAAAGACATTCAAAGACAGAGAAAGAAAGCCAGTCAAAGATATACATTAAAGTCAGGCAGAGAGAGAGAGACAGTCAAAGACAGACAGAGAGAGACAGAGAGAGTCAGAGAGAGAAAGTCAAAGACAGACAAATAGCAACAGACAGAGAGAGAAAGTCAAGGACAGCCAGAGAGAGACAGAGACTGTCAGAAAGAGACAGTCAAAAGCAGACAGAGAGAGACAGTCAAAGACAGACAGAGACAGACAGTCAAAAACTGACAAAGACAGACAGTCAAAGACAGAGAGAGAGATAGAGAGAGAGAGAGTCAAAGACAGGCAGAGATAGAGAGAGATGGCTTGGAAGAAGCATGCTCTTTTACTAATAAAAATGTAGATGTTTTTGAAGATTTGGATTTTTTCTGCTGCATGTCTAATTTTATAAGAGAACACCCTTGGTGGCCACTTACGACCAATATAACTAATGATTATGTCCCATAAGGCAAGAGTGAGGAAGGTTTTGAAACGAGTGAAGATGGTTTTGGATTAATACACAGAAACTAATGACTACTAATCTGAAGTTTCCAGTAGGACTTACCAGGCTGACTGCGAGGTTTTGGCTGAAGCCAAGGAGTACAATGAAGAGGGTGAACATGGTGCCCTTAATGTCTTCCAGCCTTCTGCGACCCACTATATAAACTGCGCTGTGTATACTCCTCCCCTCCCTTGTTCTCATGTTACTTATAATGAAATAAATTATTATGTGAAGGTTGATAGATTGTGAAATTCTAATCCGTGGGGGCAGAAATATCCATCTACATCTACACAATGAGCAGTTCTTATATATTTAAGATATTATTATAATTAGACCCATTATAGGTTTAAAGGGATTAACAACCTAAGTAAGTAACAGTAAGATCACAATGCAAACACCTTGGGGTTCGTTTACTAAGGGACCGAATCGCTCATTTTCATCGGGTTTTCCGAAAATTACCGGTTTGCGCCGTTTTGCCTCGGGTTTTTGGCGCAAGCGATTGGCGCATCGGCACCAAGTTTCAGGCTACTGAAATCGGGAAAACTGCGGTATTTTAAAAAAAAAAAGTGTCGCTTGACACGCACTTACATGCACTAGAAGGAGGATGGTGAACTCCGGCGGACCTCGGCGCAGCAGCGACACCTAGTGGATATCGGGCGCACGGACCGTAGTGAATCCCGTCAAGCTCCGAATCAACGTCGGACAACGCGCTGCGTAATCATGAATGGACCGGGTAAGTAAATGAGCCCCCTTATCTTTTAACACTGATTCATTTTAAGTGGTCCGTTCCTTGAAAATTCAATCACGGGGAAAGCCATCATAGCTATGGAGGTACCATTTAGTTAGAAACTAGAGATAAGAGGACATGAAGTTTCCATGTGTGAGTGTGTCCCGAGTGACGGAGACATATTGCGGGATTGGCGGCTGAACAGCCAATTTGGCAAAGCCGTGATTGGCCAGGGGGACACCTCTGGCCAATCATATCCATAACTAGTTGTCCAGAGGCATGAATTTGCCGGACTGGCTGTTTGGCCACCGATTCGGCAATATGTCTATGTCACCGGAGCTAATAACCTGAATGGAAACTATGGGGGATATTTATCATATGATAGCCCCGCCGCTGCAAATTCGCAGCCCGATACATCAAGAGGCTTCCGCCTCTTGATGTATCAGGCTGCCAGCAGCGCAGCATTTATCCTACGCCAGGCAGGGCCTATGAAAAGTCGCCAGCAGCAGCGAGTGCACAGGCGCGGGGACAGTAACGCCCCGCGCCGGGCCACTCCCGTCCGCCCGCACCCCCCGCTCAGCCGGCCACGCCCCCCCTTCGGATTGGGGAAAATAATCGTAAAAGCTAGCATTTGCGATTATTTCAGGGCCTCTGCGCCACTGGCGGTGCGCAGAGGTCCTGATAAATATCCCCCCATGAGTCCACTCATCTCTATTAGAAAGCCATCTAGGCTTCAGATAAAGTACTAGATCAACTCTTACACTGTCTCAAGTTGATGTTTTAAAAGTCTAAGTCATGTTCCGGTCCATTGTACCATGAATGAGGAGGTCAGGACCATCAATTCATCTTGACTGTGTTTGATAATGTGGAGGTCAGAGCTTCAGACAGGGCATTGGGTTCCTCTTTGATTTGACAAACCATCTCATGATGAAGCTTACTTTTTGCACTTGAGCACACTCATGCAGGACAAGGGTGATTCTCAAACCATTGACCTATCTTGCTTCCACCAAATTTAACAGTAGGCCTCCACCAAACCCAGTTGGCTTCACTGGTTTATAGCTATACAATGAACTGGTTTCCTTGTCTCCAGACTCCAGAGGTGGAACTCTTTATAACAGCCTTGTCAATAGTTGACATTGTGCATGGCAATCTTATGCTCTTTTGTAGATCAGAAATTTGGGACAATGGTGGTGTTCTACGTCATGGCTACTACAGACACTAATCAGCAAAAGTTTGTTTAATTTAAGGATATAATATTGGAAGGATGAGTTACGCATTTTCTTTGTCCTTTAAAGAAAGTCATCTAAAGTCTTCTCAGTGACCAGACTGTTCTTCTCAAGATCAAAAGGTCTGGAGTGATGGGAAAAGTCAATTCTTTGACGTTATTTGAATTTCTTTTTTTTCACAAACCTGATCCAACTCTTAATACAAATGACCCAAAACTAATAGTTGCTTCAGATTTTGACGACAGGTTGTATATTACAAGTGGGACCGAAATTTGGAGGCCACTCTTACGCCTGGACCATACCTATCTTAGGATGAAGTATCCATAATCATAATCCATGGAATAGATATTTCACTAATCACTCATGGGGCAGGGGCTTTATAAGACTTAAAGGGCATCTACAGGGGCGTAACTTTAGGGGGTGCAGAGGTTGCGTTCGCACCTGGGCCCAAGAGGTTTAGGGGGCCCTTATGGTGTCACTTTCCCATATGAGAAGACTATTACTATAAACCATACATTATAGTCGGGGGCCTGGCACAGACTTTGCACTGGGGCCAATCAGCTTCTAGTTACGCATCTACCACCAGGATGAAGGACTGTATGCAAATGAACCTGACGGGCTCCAAGCTCCCTAAGTATTAATGGAGCATGAAGCCCCTCAGGCTCATTTGCATACAGTCTTTCATCATTGGTGGCAGCTGTCCTTTAATATTGCAAAAGTTTTAGTAAAACAATATTTGGCTTCCTCATAGATGTGGCCGGCTAAAGTCGTGAAGACATGGACTGTTAAGGAAATACTGGTTATGGTAATCGGTGGAGGATTATTTAAAATCTTGGAAATCCCTGAATCTGGCAGCATAATCTCTATGTGACGAGGATAAGATATCAAATATTTACCATTACTTCCATCTCCGCATTAGAGCAGCCGATACAGTAACAGTATTAGATTCTTAGAACGTTCCAGCACAGATACATTGGCAAATAAATAAGGTTTTGTAGCTGTGGAAACAACGGGACATCATTATCTTTAAGATAAATAAAAGATACATTTAAGGAATCTGATGAGAGGATGAAATGTGTAATATGCAAAGTAGTGATGTCATAATATTAGACAACATGAGGTTGTGATAACACGAGGGTTATTATGGTCTCCAATGCAGGGATCGGTATCTTAGTTGTCTCTAAAGCATCCACCGGTAAGTGGCTTCAGGAGGATACGGCTCCCTCTCTCATGCCATTAGTCCCCCTCAATTCATTGGCTGTTATGACATCTAGACACTAGACTCTGGGTCCGATAAAATAAATACTACCAAAGACAGCTACAACTGGTTCTGTAAAAAACAAATCATCAGGTCCTACAAGGTGCAGATATCAGAGCTTACCACAAAAGGCAAGCCCACGCTTAACTGGGGTAAAACCATGGAATACCGAAAAACAGAGCTACAAAAATATTTTATTCAATTTAAAATAGAATTCATGGTGTCAAATTTGGCTTTGTTATATGAAATGATTGACACAATGGGGCAGATTTACTTACCCGGCCCATTCGCGATCCAGCGGCGCGTTCTCTGCGGTGGATTCGGGTCTTCCGGCGATTCACTAAGGCAGTTCCTCCACTGTCCACCAGATGTCGCTGCTGCGCTGAAGTTCCCCGAGGTCGGCCGGAATGCACGAGCCTATACCTGGTGAAGGTAAGCGCGAGTCCCGCGACACATTTTTTTTAAAAATGCGCCGGTTTTTCCGAATCCGTTGGGTTTTTGTTCGTCCACGCCCCCCGATTTCCGTCGCGTGCGTGACAGTGCTGATGCGCCAAAATCTGATCGCGTGCGCCAAAATCCCGGGGCAATAGAGGGAAAATCGGCGCAAATCGGAAATATTCAGGTAACACGTCGTTCGTGGCCAAACGAAAACCAGACGGATTCGGAGAAACAGCCAAATTTTTTTTAAAAAAGTGTTGCGGGACACGCACTTACCTTCACCAGGAATAGGATCGTAAACTCCGGCGGACCACGGCGGACTTCAGCGCAGCAGCGACACCTGGTGGACGTCGGAGGAACTGCCTTAGTGAATCGCCGGAAGACCCGAATCCACCGCAGAAAACGCGCCACTGGATCGCGAATGGACAGGGTAAGTAAATCTGCCCCAATGACACTCTCCAGCTCTTGATACATCTCAGCTACAAACTGATTTGATCTGCTTCCCTGTCCCTGAATAAAGAACTTATCTGCCTGTAGCTTTTAGTTCTCCTTTCACTGCTGCTGATGTTTGCTGGCAGGAAGTCAGTGTGTATCAGTGTGAGCTCATCCTGGAATGTAAGGGGGCGGGGCTCAAGGCAGAGAGCAGAGAAGTGCTCAGCATCACATGATCAGACAGAAAAGCAAGATGGCTGCCGACTTTAAAGTTAGAAGAGTTGGAAACCAAGGGCAACCGAAATTGTAAACACCAGGGCTGATTGGGATTATATCTGTGAAATGCTGTATTTTTGTTAATAACAGTGAATTAGAGAATGTGTTCTTTTGTTATCCTGAGTATAATTTAGAAACTTATCTTCGTGGGAGGAAAACCCCTTTAAGGAATTCCTCCCCAATACATTTTCATTATGAAGATAAACCCTTTTTCATTAAAGCTGCAGTCATGGGTCATTCTTTTACTATTTTTCTCCACAACTACAAGGAGAGGGTCCAAATTAATTTCATTTCCTCAACTGATTTACATAATTTGCTTCTTTTTTATTTAATGCTGTCAACAGATTTATAAATTTCGGCTTTGCAAACCCATTACACAATGCAAACACACAAGACAAACATGGCAGGGCATAGACAGCATTGTCCAATTGATAGTAAACTATTTCGTAAAAGCGTATTTTTCCCTCAACCAACGTAACGTCTTTAGACTCGCCTTTGACCCATTAACATAAGTTACCTGAAAAACTCCTTAAAGGAATTTATTGACTTCTTCTTGTGTTTTCCTAGAGATTATCAGCTAAATTATGCAAATAAAGACTCAGCGCATGAATATCGGATAAAACCTTACTTCAAGGAAAAATAAAATAATATGCAAAAGACTGAATCTGAAATAAATACCCAATAGCTAAGAGTATATGACTACTGCAATAGGTCATATGAGGTCAAAGACGAGATCCATGGATGCCGCACGAGAGAGAGAGGAATCTAGGCTTTTCTTCACCTTTCTGGAAAATGGAGCTTCCTACTCCAGGCCTTAATATACTTGTCGATATCTACACCAGGACCCTCTGGTCATTCACACTGATACAATGGTCAGAACCATAAGCAGAAAGTTCCAACCATAGTATAGTGGCCAAGCTGGGGTAATGCGGCTACCATTAAGCTAGCACTATACAATGGATGGAGCCTTCTGCTTCGATGTCCATCCAGTGTTGAGATATCAAGTCAAGACATCAGTTTGAGCTTCGGGAGTCAGACAATTGGATTTTAATCTAATTACCATATATACTCGAGTATAAGCCTAGTTTTTCAGCACAAAAAAATGTGCTGAAAACCCAAACTCGGCTTATACTCGAGTCCAAAAAATATATCAAACCTCACCTTTCCGGCTTCCCCCGCCGCTGGCTATATACTGGGGGATATGGGCTGGCAGGCTATATACTGGGGGGAAGGTACTGGCTATATACTATGGGGTAGGGTCCAGCAGGCTATATAACGGGGAGGCTGTGACCAATGCATTTCCCACCCTCGGCTTATACTTGAGTCAATAGGTTTTCCCGGGTTTTTGTGGTAAAATTATGGGCCCCCGGCTTATACTTGGGTCGGCTTATACTCGAGTATGTACGGTATTTCACAAAATAAGACGTACTGACCATTAATCATCACGAGGATGTGGTTACCAGAAATAATTCCATGCTATAAAGGACATTTCATAGCCTCTTCCTGAGGGGACATTGAGTATTGTAGTGTAAAAACCCCCATTAAGGACATGGTTAAAGGTGTCACTCATTACAATAGCTGTTGTGTGGATGAAATCAGTGCAACCGAAAGAGAAGAAAATTCCCGGGAACTGAATCAGCAGTTGACCTTTAGAAGTAAGAATAGGGAGGAGATGAAAAGATTGAGACTGAATTGAAGGTTAGAATCAGGGAAAGTCCATTCTCATATAGTAAAAGCATTGAAACAAAATTGACCTACGATAATAGGAGGTGTGCACCGGGATGAAACAAATTACAGGTTTCCAGGGTAAAGTAGTATAAAATTTCAAGGACATGAGTAGATGATTTTAAAGGAACCTATTACCAGTATCTAGACCCATCACAATTCACATTTCGCTCTACAGTAGGGGTGATGCATACAGTATACATACACAGTGGGGTGGGGGGAATAAATATTTGATACATTACCGATCGTGCAGATTTTCTCATTTACAAAGAGATGAGAGGTCTGTAATTTTTATCTACAGACTTAAAAAAAAATCCATATCTCTGATTTTTAAAAAAAATTATTAGCATTTTATTGCATGAGATGACTATTTGATAAAATTGAAAAACAAAACTTAATATTCGGTACAGAAACCTTTGTTTGCAATTACGGAGGTCAGAAGTTTCTTGTAATTCTTGTAGTTTGCACACACGACAGCAGGAACTTTGGCCCACGCCTTCATACAAATCTTCTCCAGATTTTTCAGCTTTCTGTGGGCAACATTGGGGCTCATTTGGGGCACTTTAGTCGGGTTTCCAGACTTTTTCCGTTTTGCACCAAATTCTGCCAGGATTTTGGCGCACGTCATCGGATTTCAGCACCGGCTTTCACGTGACAGAAATCGGCGGAAAACCCGATGGATTCGGAAAACCCGATGGATTCAAAAGAACCAGGTGAACTCCGGCGGACCTCGGCGCAGCAGCGACACCTGGGGGACTCGCCGGAAGACCCGAATCCTCGTCGGAGAACGCACCGCTGGATCGCGACAGGATCGGGTAAGTAAATCTGCCCCATTGAGTTTCAGTTCCCTTCTAAAATTTTGGTTTTAGGTCTAACTTTCTAGGCCACTCTATAACCTTGAAATGCCCCTACAGAACGGCTCTTTAGTTGCCTTGTTTTTGTTCTTTTTGGATCATTGTGATACCACTAGACCCAGCCGTGACCCATCTTCAATGCCCTTCCTGAAGGAAAGAGCTTGTTGGCCTAAATCTTGTGATACATGCCCCATACATTAAAGGTTGGAGTTGATGGACTTGCGTCTTTTTCCAGATCTGCCCTCCATTCAATGTGGTGATTCTATCCGGTCTCCTTTGCAGAATTGCACCCCCATGCTTTATGGTTGGGACTCTGTTCTTGTTGTATTCATTCTTCTCCTCCAAGCCCAGAATAGTGTGTTACATATGTTAACAGTGGTCCAAGCTTGCTTCACGTCTTTGACCAGGTCTTCCCAAGTAGTTCTGGGGTGGTCCCTCACCTTTTTCAGAATCATCCTCACCACCTGAGGTGTCATGGATCCCTAGACTGACGAAGAATGACAGTCACCTTGTGTTTCTTCCATTGCCTTCTCACCAAGCTGCTTGTCTATGGTCCTGTCTTGTCCCAGCCTTGTGCAGGTCTACAAAGTTGCAAGTGATATCCTTAGAAAGCTATGTGGTCTTGGTGTCCATGGTGGAGATGTTGAAATGTGATTGAGAGTGACAGATGTGCCTCTTCTACAGGCAACCAGTTCAAACGCCGCAATTAATTCACCCACATAACTAACATAGCATTTAGCAGTGTAATTACAAATTAGGATGCATGTAAATAGATGTTAGACATATCCATCTGTAACCCATAGCAATTATTAGGATATTAGAGTGTCATTGGTACACCAATAGCCTAAGAGTGTTCGCTGTAATTTCAAAATGGCCGTCACTGTACTTATGAGTCTGGAATCCAGGATAAATTCCCGTTAAAGGCCCTTTCAAATGTTCTGTTCTTAAACGGTTATAACAAACATATTTAAGGTAAAACTAATAAAGCCTATACCTTGCAATCCAAAAAATCCAACTTAATACCTTTATGCCAACAGAGCATATATTTAATGTTGTGGATCATACTAATACGCCAGGTCACCACCAGTTTCCTGGAGTTATCAAACCTGTATACATTTGAATATAGCTCAACTACATAAGCCCTTGGTCAAAGACCAAGATTGGGTGGAACTCAAAGAATCTTAGTCTAAATGACTTAACACACCTTCTTTTAAGACAAGTATAAAAAAACCTAGTCAAATGGTATCAAGGGTTGTATACAGAGGACGGATACAAGATGAAGACCATCCTTCTACTATGGTTGAGTTTTGGGGTATGCCAGGCACAGACAGCTATATCGGTAAGTAGGGAACGCCATTAAAACCATTCAAAGGATATATATATACAGGCGGTCCCCTACTTAAGGACACCCGACTTACAGACGACCCATAGTTGCAGACGGATCCCTCTGCCTACTATGACCTCTGGTTAGGGTCTCTGGATGCTTTCTTTTAGTCCCAGACTGCAATGATCAGCTATAAAGTGTCTGTAATGAAGCTTTATTGATAATCCTTGGTCCAATTACAGCAAAAATTTTGAAAATCCAATTGTCACTGGGACAAAAGAAAAAAAATTTGTCTAGAACTTCAATTATAAAATATACAGTTCCGACTTACATACAAATTCAACTTAAGAACAAACCTCCGGACCCCATCTTGTATATAACCAGGGGACTGCCTGTATATATGTATGTTATAGATGTTTGGGTTGAGGGACTTCCATGTTGGAAGCTAATCACATTCGAAAACCTATGGGGCTCCAAAGTTTAGCATGATGTAAACATTTTGGGGGAAAATTTGTTGATAGGACTTTGATGGAAAAAAAATCTCTTTCTAGAGTCCAGATGATTCTCCTTCGAAGTGGAAGGTCATGGCTGGTGCAACAGATAATCAGAGGGTCTGCCATTGTTCTCTTGCCATAACAGATTTCACATTTCCTACAGAACGCATGGAGCTTCTGGAGACATCCAATTTTAACTTGAGTCTCAGATTCCAGGAAGAAATTGATAAGGTACAGAGATATATGGTGCTTACCAAAACAAAACACCAACGTGTGTGTGTATATATATATATAGGGGGTGTATAGTTCCTTTACTAAATTGGAATGAGTTGAAGTAGAGTTGGGGACGGGAAGGGTTTACAGATTTAAGGTCCATATCCTTGAACAGGGGTTACAGGGTGTGAGGAGATGCCCGGAGCAGGACCTTCTGGTCGTTGCGTTCCACCAGACCATATCCAACTCATAGATGAGGACTTCCGCCAAACACCTTCCTCTATAGGTGCCTATACATTTTCAATATCTGTCAGGTAAATGCTCAATCAAGAACAACTTCACTTGAATCTTCTGTACACAAATATTTACGGATCTACAGGACACTAAAAAGGTTGGAAGGCCCCCATGTACATTAGATAAGTTCCAAAAACTGGACCATTTTTTGCACAAATTTTGTCTTCTACATAACTCTTCATTTCTTTTTGATCTAAATTTCTTGCCGTACTTTATGCATTGTTATCTTCTGATTTATCAGATACAAGGCTACCAACAAAAGCTGGACACCTACCTAGAAAATATAAAGAACCTGACGACTCAGGTGGAGCTATGGAACAAGGAAGGAGTTTCTTTAGGTGAACTTGACTTTGAGATATTGAAGCTGGAGATCAGTGAGATGGAGTCCTTGGTGATAGGACTGAAATCTTCTTTAAAGGGTTCCAATGACAAAGTAGAAGCCTTGTTCACAGAGGTAAGTGGCTGGCGACCTCTTGTATTATTTAATGGTCATGGAACCAAGAGCATAGAGTAGCTAAAACAATGAGAGTTTTAAACTGGTGATCAGCAACTTGGAACACGAAATTAAAAGGGTATTCCATGGGTTAAATTTTTCGAATTTATTTTTTTATGGAATAGGGGAGAGAAGATAAACGGGAGTACAATCGACCCCTATCGGCACATTAGAATGGTACAACCTATGTATTAGTTTTACGTAATGTATCTATGGGCCAAAAGAATAGGAAAACACATGGGATGAGTCATGTGACACATAATGAGTCCCCTATAGATAACATATATGTGATAAATCCATGGGACAACTATAGGACTAAGACAACAGAAACTACAATGGATAGATAGGGAGAAGTTACTAAATATTCTAGTGACTTAATTCACAAGGAGAATGTATTTATCTCCTTACATGGATGAATTTTTTGTAAAATATTCTCCAGGTGTGTAAGGCGTTAAGCTTCAGCCTCCTCTCCTTTTCTTACTCCTGTGTCAAGATTTCAGAACTATATTTAAATAAAAAATAGGCATTGCAGCAGAAACATTTTTCTCTAATAAAGTTTATGACAAAGTTTACTCTTATGACCTGCACCATTCACTTCTGTATCGGATCATCTTAAAGTTATTTTTTGACAGGTGAAGAACATCTCCATCATAGCGAACCAACTGGAGACACATGACAAGAACAACATTCTAAGAGTCCGCAGGCAAATTACATCCTTACAAAATCGTCTGGATGAATGTAGAACAAGTCAGTCGCCTGTGAACGTGAAGTACGGTAAGTCCATATTATACCTCTATATACCTAAATTGTAAGGGCCCACTTCAGGGTTCAGATGTCCATCAAATACCATAAATACTCAAGTGTAAGCCAGTTTCTTCAGCACAATTTCTGTACTTCAGAAGCCCCACTCAGCTTGTACTCGAGTACCGTATATACTCGAGTATAAGCTGACATCTGACAATAGATGATGTCACAGCTTATCTCCTCCCCCTGTACAATGACCTCTATATAGATAACACTGACCCACCATTACATCACTACCAGGGGCGGACTGGCCATAAGACCCACCGGGAGAAATCCCGGTGGGCCGACTCGTTTGGGGCCGGTCCAGGGCCGGTCCAGGGCCGGTCTGACATCTGTGGGGCCGGAGAAAAAAAAAAACATTAACTCACCTTGGTAAGGATGGACACCGCGCTGAGGACCATAGGAAGGGGAGGCCGGGACTTCCCCCTGCTGTGCTTCTGCTCTCTGATGCCAGGGTCATCACGTGACACGCCTCATGACGTCCCCCGCGCGGGCCCATCTCTCCCTGCTAGGTTTGGAGGCCGGAGCACTGCTGTGAGCATTCAGCTCACAGAGACCACACAGCCCAACCCGCGATCGCCCCCCCCCCCCCCCGCGATCGCCTCCCCCGCGATCGCCCCCCCCCCCCCGCGATCGCCCCCCCCCCTCGATCGCCCGTCCCCCCTCGATCGCCCCCCCCCTCGATCGCCCCCCCCCCGCGATCGCCCCCCCCCCCGCGATTGCCCCCCCCGGTAAGTGGTAAGTGGCTGTATACATGGGAATGTATGGCTGGTGTGTATGCTACATGGGAATGTATGGTTGGTGTGTATGCTACATGGGAATGTATGGCTGGTGTATATTACGTGGGACCGTATGGCTGGTGTGTATGCTACGTGGGACCGTATGGCTGGTGTGTATGCTACGTGGGACCGTATGGCTGGTCTGTATGCTACGTGGGACCGTATGGCTGGTGTGTATATTACGTGGGACCGTATGGCTGGTGTGTATGCTACGTGGGACCGTGTGGCTGGTGTGTATGCTACGTGGGACCGTGTGGCTGGTGTGTATGCTACGTGGGAATGTATGGCTGGTGTGTATGCTACGTGGGACCGTATGGCTGGTGTGTATGCTACGTGGGACCGTATGGCTTGTGTGTATGCTTCGTGGGAATGTATGGCTGGTGTGTATGCTACGTGGGAATGTATGGCTGGTGTGTATGCTACGTGGGAATGTATGGCTGGTGTGTATGCTACTTGGGAATGTATGGCTGGTGTGTATGCTACATGGGAATGTATGGTTGGTGTGTATGCTACTTGGGAATGTATGGCTGGTGTGTATGCTACGTGGGACCGTATGGCTGGTGTGTATGCTACGTGGGACCGTGTGGCTGGTGTGTATGCTACGTGGGACCGTATGGCTGGTGTGTATGCTACGTGGGACCGTGTGGCTGGTGTGTATGCTACGTGGGACCGTATGGCTGGTGTGTATGCTACGTGGGACCGTATGGTTGGTGTGTTTGCTACGTGGGACCGTATGGTTGGTGTGTATGCTACGTGGGAATGTATGGCTGGTGTGTATGCTACGTGGGACCGTATGGCTGGTGTGTATGCTACGTGGGACCGTATGGCTGGTGTGTATGCTACGTGGGACCGTATGGTTGGTGTGTATGCTACGTGGGACCGTATGGTTGGTGTGTATGCTACGTGGGAATGTATGGCTGGTGTGTATGCTACGTGGGAATGTATGGCTGGTGTGTATGCTACGTGGGAATGTATGGCTGGTGTATATGCAACGTGGGAATGTATGGCTGGTGTGTATGCTACGTGGGAATGTGTGCCTGGTGTGTATGCTACGTGGGACCGTATGGCTGGTCTGTATGTTACATGGGAATGTATGGCTGGTGTATATGCTACGTGGGAATGTATGGCTGGTGTGTATGCTACTTGGGAATGTATGGCTGGTGTGTATGCTACGTGGGAATGTATGGCTGGTGTGTATGCTACGTGGGACCGTATGGCTGGTGTGTATGCTACTTGGGAATGTATGGTTGGTGTGTATGCTACGTCCGAATGTATGGCTGGTGTGTATGCTACGTGGGACCGTATGGTTGGTGTGTATGCTACGTGGGAATGTATGGCTGGTGTGTATGCTACGTGGGAATGTATGGCTGGTGTGTATGCTTCGTGGGACCGTATGGCTGGTGTGTATGCTACTTGGGAATGTATGGCTGGTGTGTATGCTACATGGGAATGTATGGTTGGTGTGTATGCTACTTGGGAATGTATGGCTGGTGTGTATGCTACGTGGGACCGTATGGCTGGTGTGTATGCTACGTGGGACCGTGTGGCTGGTGTGTATGCTACGTGGGACCGTATGGCTGGTGTGTATGCTACGTGGGACCGTATGGTTGGTGTGTTTGCTACGTGGGACCGTATGGTTGGTGTGTATGCTACGTGGGAATGTATGGCTGGTGTGTATGCTACGTGGGACCGTATGGCTGGTGTGTATGCTACGTGGGACCGTATGGCTGGTGTGTATGCTACGTGGGACCGTATGGTTGGTGTGTATGCTACGTGGGACCGTATGGTTGGTGTGTATGCTACGTGGGAATGTATGGCTGGTGTGTATGCTACGTGGGAATGTATGGCTGGTGTGTATGCTTCGTGGGAATGTATGGCTGGTGTGTATGCTTCGTGGGAATGTATGGCTGGTGTGTATGTTGCATGGGACTGTGTGGCTGGTGTGACTGAGGTGTATGTTACATGCGAAACTGGGGCGAGGCGGCTGTATGTAGCTGTGTTGTATAGTAGCTTATAATAGTTATATTCTTGTACACAGGGGGCAGTATTATAGTAGTTATATTCTTGTACATAGGGAGCAGTATTATAGTAGTTATATTCCTGTACATAGGGACAGTATTATAGTAGTTATATTCTTGTACATAGGGGGCAGTATTATAGTAGTTATATTCTTGTACATAGGGGGCAGTATTATAGTAGTTATATTCCTGTACATAGGGGGCAGTATTATAGTAGTTATATTCCTGTACATAGGGGGCAGTATTATAGTAGTTATATTCCTGTACATAGGGGGCAGTATTATAGTAGTTATATTCTTGTACACAGGGGGCAGTATTATAGTAGTTACATTCTTGTACATAGGGGGCAGTATTATAGTAGTTATATTCCTGTACATAGGGGGCAGTATTATAGCAGTTATATTCCTGTACATAGGGGCAGTATTATAGTAGTTATATTCTTGTACATAGGGGGCAGTATTATAGTAGTTATATTCCTGTACATAGGGGGCAGTATTATAGTAGTTATATTCTTGTACATAGGGGGCAGTATTATAGTAGTTATATTCCTGTACATAGGGGGCAGTATTATAGTAGTTATATTCCTGTACATAAGGGGCAGTATTATAGTAGTTATATCTCTGTACATAGGAGGCAGTATTATAGTAGTTATATTCTTGTACATAGGAGGCAGTATTATAGTAGTTATATCCCTGTACATAGGGGGCAGTATTATAGTAGTTATATTCTTGTACATAGGGGGCGGTATTATAGTAGTTATATCCCTGTACATAGGGGGCAGTATTATAGTAGTTATATTCTTGTACATAGGGGGCAGTATTATAGTAGTTATATTCCTGTACATAGGGGGCAGTATTATAGTAGTTATATTCTTGTACATAGAGGGCAGTATTATAGTAGTTATATTCTTGTACATAGGGGGCAGTATTATAGTAGTTATATTCCTGTACATAGGAGGCAGTATTATAGTAGTTATATTCTTGTACATAGGGGGCAGTATTATAGTAGTTATATTCTTGTACATAGGAGGCAGTATTATAGTAGTTATATTCCTGTACATAGGGGACAGTATTATAGTAGTTATATCCCTGTACATAGGAGGCAGTATTATAGTAGTTATATTCCTGTACATAGGGGGCAATTTTTATTGTAAAAACCAACAAAATACAATTAAACAAAATCATAAATACATTCTTCTGTATACACAATTATGAATCAAACAAATATAAACTCAGAGTAAATGTAACTTAGAGTCCATAGCTGCTGCTGGAAAGGAAAAAGAAGAAAACTAAATCAATAAATATAGAAATTAAACACCAGATATATTCCTCCATAATTTCCTATTTCTCTGGTCTTTCCTGACTTCCAGTGATTTTATCCACCTTAGCTCAGACAATATTTGGGATACCACAGCCATGTAGTTATAGTCCTCACTATGCAGGGACACCCGGGTTCTGGCATGCCATTGGTAATACTTTATCACTGTTATTATGAGATACATGGTTCCCGGATCTATAATACCATCTGGAGATGGGACGCCATAGATGATGTCCGGGTACTGGAGGAATTGCAGCCTCGGGATGTTCAGCAGGTCAGATACTTCCTTCCAGATCTTCCTCCCTCCCCAGCACTCAGAGATGAAATGCTCCATCGTCTCCTCCTGCTGACACCCCAGGGGACACTTCCTATCTGCCACACTCACAAACTTTAGGTTCCCTCTCACAAATAACTTCCCATGTAGTGACAACCAAGAAATATCAAACAACTTGGGGGGAAGTCGCTTCCCATTGAGGAACCTGAGACTCTTCTGTAAGGTGGTGGTCACACAGTCTCTGAGAGCGAGTGGGGAGTGGTAGAAAGCCCGACATATCCTAGTATAGAGATCCCTCCTGGTGTTACTGACAATGTAGGACTTCTCCAGCTTCCACATCCTGACACACTTCAGACCATATACCAGATACTGGGGGAGGAAGCCAGGAGTCCATCGGCCCCTCTTGAGACTGCCGCCTCGCACCCAAGACTCTGCAAAAGGCAATATCCAGTCCCTGACACTACTTACCCACAGGAGACCATTGTTTGAGTCCAGGCTTCCAAAATTAACTTTCAGAAACATGGAGTCAAAGAAGACCCTTGGATTTAACATATCCAGCCCACCCTCTCTCCTCTGCAGGTAGGTGATCCCTCTTTTTACTGGGTTCAACCTGTTCCCCCATAAAAGCTGGAAGAACAGGCTAAAGAGCCTAGCGGAGAAAGATTCTGGCAAAGGAAAGACGACAGAGACGTAGAGGAAGACAGGGACCAGGTAAGTCTTCATCATATAGGTCAGCCTCCAGTTCTTCCATCGCTGAACCTTTACATTTCCGGTATCCAACTTCTCTTCCCAATTTAGTTTGGCATTATCTTCCCTCCCGAATTTAACCCCAAGGATCTTAATATGGGTGGAGGCCTTGGCGAATTGTGGCAGATCAAAGCCAGGAGCAGCATCCAATGTCCAGAAAGCTTGACTCTTCTCAAGGTTGACCAGAGACCCGGAGGCCTCTGAGTAACTTCTGATGGCTGTGGACAGCATCTCCACCTCACGAGGTTCAGATATCACCACAGTCACATCATCCGCGTAGGCGACTACCTTCAAAGGCAAGCAATGGGGGACCGGCACCCCCTGAAAATCACACCGCTGCAGTGATCTCAGGAACGGGTCGATAGCAAACACATACAGCAGTGGACTCAGAGGACAACCTTGTCGCACCCCAGCCTCTACCCCGAAAGTGTCCCCCTGCCAACCATTGATCAGAGGAAAGCTCTCAGCCTCTCTATACAAAGTTCTCAGCCAATCTATAAATTGTCCCGGAATACCGTACTTTGACAAAGTGGCCCATAGATAATCGTGATCAACCCTGTCAAAGGCTTTAGCCTGGTCCAGACCTACAACATATCTCCCACACCTCAGAGCTTTACATCTCTCAAACATCTCCCTTATCGAGATGACTGCTCCAGAGATGTTCCGCCCTCTTACTGTGCCGTACTGAGAGCCTGCCAACAGTGCCGGGGACAAACAGACTAATCTAGAGAATAGGATTTTTGCCAGAATTTTCCTATCAACATTCAAGAGGGCGATCGGCCTCCAGTTCTTGATGTCACAAGGCTCCTTACCTTTAGACAGCAGAATAAGGGAGGACACTCTCATGGATGGAGGCATCAGGTGATTTTTTAGACAATTGGTAAACACATCCACAAGGATCGGGGCTAAGAGGTCTCTGAACTTCTTATAGAATTCTGCTGTAATACCGTCAGGACCTGGTGCCTTCTTCAGATGTAACTTATCAATGGCCTCTTTAACCTCCTCCTCTGTTATTTCTGCTGTCAAAGGAGAAAAGTCCAATTCTCTAGTATCAGGGCCTGGAGTTGCCTCCAAGAATTGAGCCATTTTGTCTTTATCCAAAACCTTCTTCTGAAATAATTCAGCATAGTAGGATCTCACCACCCCCAGGATACCCTCCCGAGATTCCTGCAAAACTCCCTGGGAGTCAGTGAGACCTGTGATCGATTTCTTAGCCACACGTTCCCGGCAACTCTCATATGGATCTGGCGTGACTAAGTTTCCATAGTCACGCTCCACAACCAGGGACGTGTAGCGGCTGTACTGATACTGCTTTATTTCAGATTTCAGTCGGTCAATCTTTTGTTTGTCATCCCCACCCGCCGAATAGAGTGACTCCAATTCTTTCCGCAGCTTGAGATACTGGCTGTACTTATTCTTACCCTTCTTCACTGACAGTCTCTTCAAGAGGGACCGGATCTCCTCCTTGACGTCCTCCCACCAGTCGGATATGTGGTTATAGAAATACACTCTCTCCGATTCACCCTGTATAAGAGAGTGGACTTGCTCCTGGACAAACACATCTTCTAATAAGGTAGAATTTAGTCTCCACAAGCCTCTTCCTATATCTGGCCGTTCTGTATTACCTAAGTAGAAGTAAAGGGCCAGGTGATCCGAATATGGGACAGACTTCTCACTTCTATCCCCAATGACCTCCGAGGGAGTCACCAGCGCTAGGTCTATTCTGCTATGCCTCCCAGCACAGGAGTAGGTAAATTTGGGTTTCCTACCACCCTGCACAAAGACATCAGACAAACCTGACTGTGCTATAATATCATTTAAGACCTTAGAGTCCCTAGCAAGAGGCCTACCAGTGGGTCTGTCACTCACTGTCCTAGTGGCGTTGAAATCACCCGCCATGATGACTGGGAGAGATGTAAATAAATATGGCTTCACGTCATTAAATAGATTGACTCTGTCAGTCACTGTCTGTGGACCATAGATATTGATAAGCCGGAGCCTTCTACCTCGGATAGTAACCTCCAGCACCAAACATCTTCCCATCGACACCTCGGTTAGTCTGTGAATGGTGACATCGTGTGTATTAAACAGTATGGAGACCCCGGCACATGGCTCCACAGACAGTGACCAGATGGACGGCCCGGAGCGCCATTCTCTCTCTGCTTCTTTTAACAAACTAAGACTATTAAGATGAGTCTCCTGTAGGAAAAAGACATCGGCATCGAGATAATGTAGATGTTCATACACCGCATGTCTTGTCCTTCTTGCCCTAATGCTGTTGACATTGCTAGATATTATTTTCAGATTAAAGTTCGCCATTAGAGCTATAACAAGAAGCAGAGAGAGTGTCCCCATCATCATAAATCTGGATCAGATCCCTCCTCTTCACCACCCGTCTCCATGTCTGATTCAGACTCTGGCCCCACCCTATGGGGTCTCCGTTTTGAGGGGGGGTCACCATCGGGATCCTCATCATACTCTGCCACCATCCTCTGCAGTTCCTTCTCTAGTTCCTCCTCTGCGTCTGACTCTGAGAGGACACTGAATCTATTCACAGTCATGGTCATATCTGTTCCACTGTCCACTCTGATCTTTGATGACTTGTGAACTGTGGTCCACTCACCCTCAGGCTTCCGGGTGGACCTATCTTTTTTCCTCCTCTTATTAGCAGATGTTGTGGCTGAAGAGGGAATGAGCACTGAGGGTGGTGCAACCTGCTGGACAACTTCCATATCTCCCTCTGTGGTTTGGGTCTGAGGCTGGTCTGGTGTTGGTACAGCATCACTTGATTCTAGGACCTGCTGAGGTTCTGGCGTAGCCTGATCTGACCCTAATAACAAAGCCTCCTCCTCCCCCAGGTCATCTGCCCCTGCCAATAGGTCTTCATCAGGGAAGCTCTTACATATCTTGTGCCAGGCATTGGGACAATCCCTGTGGGCATGCCCGATCTCACCGCACAGGTTACACCTGATGTTTTGGCAGTCCGCACTCACATGGCCGATATCCCCACACAGGCTGCACTTGACCACAGAGCAATTACTGGCGATGTGACCGACTCTACCGCATTTGAAGCATCTACGGGGCTGACCTGGATAGAAACATACCCCCTTCTCCCGGCCAATGAAGAAGGAGTTGGGCAGATGCTGGGTTATGTTGTTATATTGTCTTAATTTCACCAGGACCTTCCACCCTCCTGTCCAGATCCCGTCCTCATCCCGGGTCTTGGTGAGCTCTGACATGAGGTCACAGTGCCTCTTGAGCCAGATGACAATATCCTGCTGGGGGACAGACTCATTCCAGAAGATGACTGTGACAGTGACTGTACCAAGTTTAGAGATGGGGATGAAGCTGAAATTATTCCACCCCTCTGCATCTCTAAACCTGGGGAAGATGGCCCAAAAGCGGTCCAGGTTGCCCATCAGCTTAAAGCTCACATCATATCCCTGGCGATCGGGGAGGTTAATTACTGCCAAAATGTCACTTGGCGAGAAACCCATTTGTTCACACAATAGCGACCTGACCACAAACCGCCTGTCAGGTAGGTCCTCCTTGGCCCCTTTGTGCCTAAATCTCACCACATTCCTCCTCTTAAATGCCTGACCGGTGTAATGAGAGCCGGATGAAAAAGATGGTGCACCCCGGCTCCAGGCGTTGCCAGAAGAAGACTGGTGAGGGCCAGTACCCTGCTGTGTCTGGGGGCGCTGCGGGGGCTGCTGGGCTCCTGCACTCTGAGGGTCTGATACCTCAGCAACTAGAGGGGGGAAGTCCTGAGCATCAGACTGTACTACCCCCTCCCCACCATCAGCCTCCATACACTGCTCTGCCTGCTCTATGGCAACATCCCACACAGACTGCGCTTCCCCTGCTGGAACATTATCACACACAATGGTATTATCAGGAGGAGATACAGATGCATCAGCATTATCACCAACATTGGGGGCAGCAGTGTCACAGATATTAGAAACAGCATTAGGCACTGATGTATGAGCAGTATCAGGCACTGAAGTCCCATCAATGTCAGTACAATCCGTCCCAGCAGAGTCCTGATGATCCTGCTCAGATGCCACAGTGTTACCTTCAGGATCAGGTGCACAGTCCTGCTGCAGTGAGCCGTCAACTGGGACTTGTGGTGCTTGTTCTCCACCGCTACCATCAGGCAGATGTCCACGTTGCACGCTGAATGCTGGGACATGCGGTGTTTTCACTGCTCTGGTAACATCAGAGGGACGGCTGTGATCCTTCTGCTGATTGCAGGCTGCTGGGACTTGTGGTGCCTCTGCTGTGGGTGGTTGCTGTTTCATGGCTTTATCTTTCTTGTAGAGATCCCCTTGCTGGTATGGGAAAGTCGCAGGCTGGAGTATAGGTTTCCCCTTGGTCTCAGTTGCCGGATTAGATGCTCCTCCATGATGTCTCTGGGCCTGGAAGCGCTCCTGGTTCCTGTAGGTCTCTGCCAGGGGACCCATCTGCTCCAGGACAGCCTCAGTCTGGGCGACATTGTCAGCGAGCTGCTTGGCCAGGGTGGTCAGCTTCTTGTCTAACAGCTCATGTCTCTCCGGGTTTGCTGCCTTGAGCTTGTAGGCACAGTCAATGTTTTTTTGTAGCAGCAGTTTTTGTTCCTTCAGGTTTCCCAGTCTCTTTACCAGTGCTGGGATCTGATCAGCCAGGAGGAGCTCAGGTGCACGCTCAGCCGCTGCATAGGGAGTTGCTGCAGGTGCACGCTCAGCCGCTGCACATGGAGTTGCTGCAGGTTTCTTACAGGTGGTAGGTGATGGCACTCTGTTGGGTCCGGGTCTCTGCGCCACTGTTGGGTTCTGACGCGCTGCGGCTCTTACTGCTGGGGGATGACACTGTCCAGTAGCAGCACTTGTGGCAGCCTGAGGCCTCCCTGCTAGTTTGGTCTCGGCCTTGCTGCCTCCACTCCCATACCTTGTGCGCTCAGAGCGGATCAGTACAGGCTGCTGCAGGTTCTCCAGCAAGGTCTGCTTCTCCAGAGATGTCCTCCTCTGCCTGGCTGATGGAGGTGTACACGGCACAGGTGAGGCCGGGGCTGGAGGCTTCCTCTGCTCCTGCACAACCTGCTCGCTCCTCTGTCCTGGATGACCCGACATTGTGTTCCCACTCACTGGCTTCTGCTGCACATTCACACTGGTAGGTGACTTCACCAAACTGGAACTTACTGCTGCTTCTTTCTTCACAAACTCTTCATTCTTTACTTCACTGCTTCTGGCAGAACTGGAGCCGCTGACATGACTTACTGTACCGGAGATTTTAGGATTCTCATCCATTAGTTTTGGTGTCTGGGAGTTATTTCCCAGAGAAGGCCTTGGAGCCTGGGCCTTGCATGGGGAACTTCCCCACCCAGGGTGGCCCCGCCCTGGGCTAGCTCCAGACATGAGGAGACCTCAGGAGCTCACACTGCACACAACCTCTCAGATAGGGGGCAGTATTATAGTAGTTATATTCTTGTACATAGGGGGCAGTATTATAGTAGTTATATTCCTGTACATAGGGGGCAGTATTATAGTAGTTATATTCCTGTACATAAGGGGCAGTATTATAGTAGTTATATCTCTGTACATAGGAGGCAGTATTATAGTAGTTATATTCTTGTACATAGGAGGCAGTATTATAGTAGTTATATCCCTGTACATAGGGGGCAGTATTAAAGTAGTTATATTCTTGTACATAGGGGGCAGTATTATATTAGTTATATTCTTGTACATAGGGGGCAGTATTATAGTAGTTATATTCTTGTACATAGGGGGCAGTATTATAGTAGTTATATTCCTGTACATAGGGGGCAGTATTAAAGTAGTTATATTCTTGTACATAGGGGGCAGTATTATAGTAGTTATATTCTTGTACATAGGGGGCAGTATTATAGTAGTTATATTCTTGTACATAGGGGGCAGTATTATAGTAGCTATATTCTTGTACATAGGGGGCAGTATTATAGTAGCTATATTCTTGTACATAGGGGGCAGTATTATAGTAGTTATACTCTTGTACATACGGGACAGTATTATAGTAGTTATATTCTTGTACATAGGGGGCAGTATTATAGTAGTTATATTCTTGTACATAGGGGGCAGTATTATAGTAGTTATATTCTTGTACATAGGGGACAGTATTATAGTAGTTATATTCTTGTACATAGGGGACAGTATTATAGTAGTTATATTCTTGTACATAGGGGGCAGTATTATAGTAGTTATATTCTTGTACATAGGGGGCAGTATTATAGTAGTTATATCCCTGTACATAGGGGGCAGTATTATAGTAGTTATATTCTTGTACATAGGGGGCAGTATTATAGTAGTTATATTCTTGTACATAGGGGCAGTATTATAGTAGTTATATTCTTGTACATAGGGGACAGTATTATAGTAGTTATATTCTTGTACATAGGGGGCAGTATTATAGTAGTTACATCGGAAAGTAGTTGTTTATCGGAAAAGGTAGTGTAGTATTAAGTTGTGTTCTCTTAAAAAAAGAAGCTTTATTCCTGTATAAGGAAGGTAGTATGAATTTCTTTCTCTGTGCGGTACATGTTTATTTAGACCATCTATAAACAGTTTGTAACTCCACCCATATCACATGACCACGCCTACTTGTTTTGACACCGCCTACAGAATGGGGCCACTTTAACAGTTTTTTCCAGGGCCACTTTAAATTCCCAGTCCGCCCCTGATCACTACTGACAATAGATGGTGTCACAGCTTATCTCCTCCCCCTCCCTGTACAATGACCTCTATATAGATAACAAGGACCCATCATTACATCACTACTGACAATAGATGATGTCACAGCTTATCTCCTCCCCCTCCCTGTACAATGACCTCTATATAGATAACACTGACCCATCATTACATCACTACTGACAATAGATGATGTCACAGCTTATCTCCTCCCCCTCCCTGTACAATGACCTCTATATAGATAACACTGACCCATCATTACATCACTACTGACAATAGATGATGTCACTGCTAATCCCCTTCCCCTCCCTGTACAATGACCTCTATATAGATAACACCGACCCATCATTACATCACTACTGACAATAGATGATGTCACAGCTTATTTCCTCCTCCTCCCTGTACAATGACCTCTATATAGATAACACTGACCCATCATTACATCACTACTGACAATAGATGATGTCACAGCTTATCTCCTCCCCCTCCCTGTACAATGACCTCTATATAGATAACACTGACCCATCATTACATCACTACTGACAATAGATGATGTCACAGCTTATCTCCTCCTCCTCCCTGTACAATGACCTCTATATAGATAACACTGACCCATCATTACATCACTACTGACAATAGATGATGTCACAGCTTATCTCCTCCTCCTCCCTGTACAATGACCTCTATATAGATAACACTGACCCATCATTACATCACTACTGACAATAGATGATGTCACAGCTTATCTCCTCCCCCTCCCTGTACAATGACCTCTATATAGATAACACTGACCCATCATTACATCACTACTGACAATAGATGATGTCACAGCTTATCTCCTCCCCCTCCTGTACAATGACCTCTATATAGATAACACTGACCCATCATTACATCACTACTGACAATAGATGATGTCACAGCTTATCTGCTCCCCCTCCCTTTACAATGACCTTTATATAGATAACACTGACCCATCATTACATCACTACTGACAATAGATGATGTCACAGCTTATCCCCTCCCCCTCCCTGTACAATGACCTCTATATAGATAACACTGACCCATCATTACATCACTACTGACAATAGATGATGTCACAGCTTATCTCCTCCACCTCCCTGTACAATGACCTCTATATAGATAACACTGACCCATCATTACATCACTACTGACAATAGATGATGTCACAGCTTATCCCCTCCCCCTCCCTGTACAATGACCTCTATATAGATAACACTGACCCATCATTACATCACTACTGACAATAGATGATGTCACAGCTTATCCCCTCCCCCTCCCTGTACAATGACCTCTATATAGATAGCACCAGGGGCGGACTGGCCATAAGACCCACCGGGAGAAATCCCGGTGGGCCAACTCGTTTGGGGCCGGTCCAGGGCCGGTCTGACATCTGTGGGGCCGGAGAAAAAAAAAAACATTAACTCACCTTGGTAAGGATGGACACCGCGCTGAGGACCATAGGAAGGGGAGGTCGGGACTTCCCCCTGCTGTGCTTCTGCTCTCTGATGCCAGGGTCATCACGTGACACGCCTCATGACGTCCCCCGCGCGGGCCCATCTCTCCCTGCTAGGTTTGGAGGCCGGAGCACTGCTGTGAGCATTCAGCTCACAGAGACCACACAGCCCAACCCGCGATCGCCCCCCCCACCCCGCGATCGCCCCCCCCCGCGATCGCCCCCCCCCCCGCGATCGCCCCCCCCCTCGATCGCCCCCCCCCCTCAATCGCCCCCCCCCCCGCGATTGCCCCCCCCGGTAAGTGGTAAGTGGCTGTATACATGGGAATGTATGGCTGGTGTGTATGCTACATGGGAATATATGGCTGGTGTGTATATTACGTGGGACCGTATGGCTGGTCTGTATGCTACATGGGAATGTATGGCTGGTGTGTATGCTACGTGGGAATGTATGGCTGGTGTGTATGCTACGTGGGAATGTATGGCTGGCGTGTATGCTACGTGGGACCGTGTGGCTGGTGTGTATGCTACATGGGAATGTACGGCTGGTGTGTATGCTACATGGGAATGTATGGCTGGTGTGTATATTACGTGGGACCGTATGGCTGGTCTGTATGCTACATGGGAATGTATGGCTGGTGTGTATGCTACGTGGGACCGTGTGGCTGGTGTGTATGCTACGTGGGAATGTATGGCTGGCGTGTATGCTACGTGGGACCGTATGGCTGGTCTGTATGCTACGTGGGACCGTATGGCTGGTGTGTATATTACGTGGGACCGTATGGCTGGTGTGTATGCTACGTGGGACCGTGTGGCTGGTGTGTATGCTACGTTGGACCGTGTGGCTGGTGTGTATGCTACGTGGGAATGTATGGCTGGTGTGTATGCTACGTGGGAATGTATGGCTGGTGTGTATGCTACGTGGGAATGTATGGCTGGTGTGTATGCTACGTGGGAATGTATGGCTGGTGTGTATGCTTCGTGGGAATGTATGGCTGGTGTGTATGCTACATGGGACCGTATGGCTGGTGTGTATGCTACATGGGACCGTGTGGCTGGTGTGTATGCTACGTGGGACCGTGTGGCTGGTGTGTATGCTACGTGGGACCGTGTGGCTGGTGTGTATGCTACGTGGGACCGTGTGGCTGGTGTGTATGCTACGTGGGACCGTATGGCTGGTGTGTATGCTACGTGGGAATGTATGGCTGGTGTGTATGCTACGTGGGAATGTATGGCTGGTGTGTATGCTTCGTGGGAATGTATGGCTGGTGTGTATGCTACGTGGGACCGTATGGCTGGTGTGTATGCTACGTGGGACCGTGTGGCTGGTGTGTATGCTACGTGGGACCGTGTGGCTGGTCTGTATGCTACGTGGGACCGTATGGCTGGTGTGTATGCTACGTGGGAATGTATGGCTGGTGTGTATGCTACGTGGGAATGTATGGCTGGTGTGTATGCTTCGTGGGAATGTATGGCTGGTGTGTATGCTACGTGGGACCGCATGGCTGGTGTGTATGCTACGTGGGACCGTGTGGCTGGTGTGTATGCTACGTGGGACCGTGTGGCTGGTGTGTATGCTACGTGGGACCGTGTGGCTGGTCTGTATGCTACGTGGGACCGTATGGCTGGTGTGTATGCTACTTGGGAATGTATGGCTGGTGTGTATGCTTCGTGGGAATGTATGGCTGGTGTGTATGCTACGTGGGAATGTATGGCTGGTGTGTATGCTACGTAGGAATGTATGGCTGGTGTGTATGCTTCGTGGGAATGTATGGCTGGTGTGTATGCTACTTGGGAATGTATGGCTGGTGTGTATGCTACATGGGAATGTATGGTTGGTGTGTATGCTACTTGGGAATGTATGGCTGGTGTGTATGCTACGTGGGAATGTATGGCTGGTGTGTATGCTACATGGGAATGTATGGTTGGTGTGTATGCTACTTGGGAATGTATGGCTGGTGTGTATGCTAAATGGGAATGTATGGCTGGTGTGTATGCTACATGGGAATGTATGGTTGGTGTGTATGCTACTTGGGAATGTATGGCTGGTGTGTATGCTACGTGGGAATGTATGGCTGGTGTGTATGCTACGTGGGACCGTGTGGCTGGTGTGTATGCTACGTGGGAATGTATGGCTGGTGTGTATGCTTCGTGGGAATGTATGGCTGGTGTGTATGCTACTTGGGAATGTATGGCTGGTGTGTATGCTACGTGGGAATGTATGGCTGGTGTGTATGCTACATGGGAATGTATGGTTGGTGTGTATGCTACTTGGGAATGTATGGCTGGTGTGTATGCTACATGGGAATGTATGGTTGGTGTGTATGCTACTTGGGAATGTATGGCTGGTGTGTATGCTACGTGGGACCGTATGGCTGGTGTGTATGCTACGTGGGACCGTGTGGCTGGTGTGTATGCTACGTGGGACCGTGTGGCTGGTGTGTATGCTACGTGGGAATGTATGGCTGGTGTGTATGCTTCGTGGGAATGTATGGCTGGTGTGTATGCTACGTGGGAATGTATGGCTGGTGTGTATGCTACTTGGGAATGTATGGCTGGTGTGTATGCTACATGGGAATGTATGGTTGGTGTGTATGCTACTTGGGAATGTATGGCTGGTGTGTATGCTACGTGGGACCGTATGGCTGGTGTGTATGCTACGTGGGACCGTGTGGCTGGTGTGTATGCTACGTGGGACCGTATGGCTGGTGTGTATGCTACGTGGGACCGTATGGTTGGTGTGTTTGCTACGTGGGACCGTATGGTTGGTGTGTATGCTACGTGGGAATGTATGGCTGGTGTGTATGCTACGTGGGACCGTATGGCTGGTGTGTATGCTACGTGGGACCGTATGGCTGGTGTGTATGCTACGTGGGACCGTATGGCTGGTGTGTATGCTACGTGGGACCGTATGGTTGGTGTGTATGCTACGTGGGACCGTATGGCTGGTGTGTATGCTACGTGGGACCGTATGGCTGGTGTGTATGCTACGTGGGACCGTATGGTTGGTGTTTATGCTACGTGGGACCGTATGGTTGGTGTGTATGCTACGTGGGAATGTATGGCTGGTGTGTATGCTACGTGGGAATGTATGGCTGGTGTATATGCTACGTGGGAATGTATGGCTGGTGTGTATTCTACGTGGGAATGTGTGCCTGGTGTGTATGCTACGTGGGACCGTATGTCTGGTCTGTATGTTACATGGGAATATATGGCTGGTGTATATGCTACGTGGGACCGTGTGGCTGGTGTGTATGCTACTTGGGAATGTATGGCTGGTGTGTATGCTACGTGGGAATGTATGGCTGGTGTGTATGCTTCGTGGGACCGTATGGCTGGTGTGTATGTTGCATGGGACTGCGTGGCTGGTGTGACTGAGGTGTATGTTACATGCGAAACTGGGGCGAGGCGGCTGTATGTAGCTGTGTTGTATAGTAGCTTATAATAGTTATATTCTTGTACATAGGGAGCAGTATTATAGTAGTTATATTCTTGTACATAGGGGGCAGTATTATAGTAGTTATATTCTTGTACATAGGGGGCAGTATTATAGTAGTTATATTCCTGTACATAGGGGGCAGTATTATAGTAGTTATATTCTTGTACACAGGGGGCAGTATTATAGTAGTTACATTCTTGTACATAGGGGGCAGTATTATAGTAGTTATATTCCTGTACATAGGGGGCAGTATTATAGTAGTTATATTCCTGTACATAGGGGGCAGTATAATAGCAGTTATATTCCTGTACATAGGGGCAGTATTATAGTAGTTATATTCTTGTACATAGGGGGCAGTATTATAGTAGTTATATTCCTGTACATAGGGGGCAGTATTATAGTAGTTATATTCTTGTACATAGGGGGCAGTATTATAGTAGTTATATTCCTGTACATAGGGGGCAGTATTATAGTAGTTATATTCCTGTACATAGGGACAGTATTATAGTAGTTATATTCCTGTACATAGGGGGCAGTATTATAGTAGTTATATTCTTGTACATAGGGGGCAGTATTATAGTAGTTATATTCCTGTACATAGGGGGCAGTATTATAGTAGTTATATTCTTGTACATAGGGGGCAGTATTATAGTAGTTATATTCCTGAACATAGGGACAGTATTATAGTAGTTATATTCCTGTACATAGGGGGCAGTATTATAGTAGTTATATTCTTGTACATAGGGGGCAGTATTATAGTAGTTATATTCCTGTACATAGGGGGCAGTATTATAGTAGTTATATTCCTGTACATAGGGGGCAGTATTATAGTAGTTATATCTCTGTACATAGGAGGCAGTATTATAGTAGTTATATTCTTGTACATAGGAGGCAGTATTATAGTAGTTATATCCCTGTACATAGGGGGCAGTATTATAGTAGTTATATTTCTGTACATAGGGGGCAGTATTAAAGTAGTTATATTCTTGTACATAGGGGGCAGTATTATAGTAGTTATATTCTTGTACATAGGGGGCAGTATTATAGTAGTTATATTCTTGTACATAGGGGACAGTATTATAGTAGTTATATTCTTGTACATAGGGGCAGTATTATAGTAGTTATATTCTTGTACATAGGGGACAGTATTATAGTAGTTATATTCTTGTACATAGGGGGCAGTATTATAGTAGTTATATTCTTGTACATAGGGGACAGTATTATAGTAGGTATATTCTTGTACATAGGGGGCAGTATTATAGTAGTTATATTCCTGTACATAGGGGGCAGTATTAAAGTAGTTATATTCTTGTACATAGGGGGCAGTATTATAGTAGTTATATTCTTGTACATAGGGGGCAGTATTATAGTAGTTATATTCTTGTACATAGGGGACAGTATTATAGTAGTTATATTCTTGTACATAGGGGCAGTATTATAGTAGTTATATTCTTGTACATAGGGGACAGTATTATAGTAGTTATATTCTTGTACATAGGGGGCAGTATTATAGTAGTTATATTCTTGTACATAGGGGACAGTATTATAGTAGTTATATTCTTGTACATAGGGGGCAGTATTATAGTAGTTATATTCTTGTACATAGGGGACAGTATTATAGTAGTTATATTCTTGTACATAGGGGCAGTATTATAGTAGTTATATTCTTGTACATAGGGGACAGTATTATAGTAGTTATATTCTTGTACATAGGGGGCAGTATTATAGTAGTTATATTCTTGTACATAGGGGGCAGTATTATAGTAGTTATATCCCTGTACATAGGGGGCAGTATTATAATAGTTATATTCTTGTACATAGGGGGCAGTATTATAGTAGTTATATTCTTGTACATAGGGGGCAGTATTATAGTAGTTATATTCTTGTACATAGGGGGCAGTATTATAGTAGTTATATCCCTGTACATAGGGGGCAGTATTATAGTAGTTATATTCTTGTACATAGGGGGCAGTATTATAGTAGTTATATTCTTATACATAGGGGCAGTATTATAGTAGTTATATTCTTGTACATAGGGGACAGTATTATAGTAGTTATATTCTTGTACATAGGGGGCAGTATTATAGTAGTTACATCGGAAAGTAGTTGTTTATCGGAAAAGGTAGTGTAGTATTAAGTTGTGTTCTCTTAAAAAAAGAAGCTTTATTCCTGTATAAGGAAGGTAGTATGAATTTCTTTCTCTGTGCGGTACATGTTTATTTAGACCATCTATAAACAGTTTGTAACTCCACCCATATCACATGACCACGCCTACTTGTTTTGACTCCGCCCACAGAATGGGGCCACTTTAACAGTTTTTTCCAGGGCCACTTTAAATTCCCAGTCCGCCCCTGGATAGCACTGACCCATCATTACATCACTACTGACAATAGATGATGTCACAGCTTATCCCCTCCCCCTCCCTGTACAATGACCTCTATATAGATAACACTGACCCATTATTACATCACTACTGACAATAGATGATGTCACAGCTTATCTCCTCCCCTCCCTGTACAATGACCTCTATATAGATGACACTGACCCATCATTACATCACTACTGACAATAGATGATGTCACAGCTTATCCCCTCCTCCTCCCTGTACAATGACCTCTATATAGATAACACTGACCCATCATTACATCACTACTGACAATAGATGATGTCACAGCTTATCTCCTCCCCCTCCCTGTACAATGACCTCTATATAGATGACACTGACCCATCATTACATCACTACTGACAATAGATGATGTCACAGCTTATCCCCTCCTCCTCCCTGTACAATGACCTCTATATAGATAACACTGACCCATCATTACATCACTACTGACAATAGATGATGTCACAGCTTATCTCCTCCCCCTCCCTGTACAATGACCTCTATATAGATAACACTGACCCATCATTACATCACTACTGACAATAGATGATGTCACAGCTTATCTCCTCCCCCTCCCTGTACAATGATCTCTATATAGATAACACTGACCCATCATTACATCACTACTGACAATAGATGATGTCACAGCTTATCTCCTTCCCCTCCATGTACAATGTCCTCTATATAGATAACACTGACCCATCATTACATCACTACTGACAATAGATGATGTCACAGCTTATCTCCTCCCCCTCCCTGTACAATGACCTCTATATAGATGACACTGACCCATCATTACATCACTACTGACAATAGATGATGTCACAGCTTATCCCCTCCTCCTCCCTGTACAATGACCTCTATATAGATAACACTGACCCATCATTACATCACTACTGACAATAGATGATGTCACAGCTTATCTCCTCCCCCTCCCTGTACAATGACCTCTATATAGATAACACTGACCCATCATTACATCACTACTGACAATAGATGATGTCACAGCTTATCTCCTCCCCCTCCCTGTACAATGACCTCTATATAGATAACACTGACCCATCATTACATCACTACTGACAATAGATGATGTCACAGCTTATCTCCTTCCCCTCCATGTACAATGTCCTCTATATAGATAACACTGACCCATCATTACATCACTACTGACAATAGATGATGTCACAGCTTATTTCCTCCCCCTCCCTGTACAATGACCTCTATATAGATAACACTGACCCATCATTACATCACTACTGACAATAGATGATGTCACAGCTTATCTCCTCCCCCTCCCTGTACAATGACCTCTATATAGATAACACTGACCCATCATTACATCACTACTGACAATAGATGATGTCACAGCTTATCTCCTCCCCCTCCCTGTATAATGACCTCTATATAGATAACACTGACCCATCATTACATCACTACTGACAATAGATGATGTCACAGCTTATCTCCTCCCCCTCCCTGTACAATGACCTCTATATAGATAATACTGACCCATCATTACATCACTACTGACAATAGATAATGTCACAGCTTATCTCCTCCCCCTCCCTGTACAATGACCTCTATATAGATAACACTGACCCATCATTACATCACTACTGACAATAGATGATGTCACAGCTTATCTCCTCCCCCTCCCTGTACAATGACCTCTATATAGATAACACTGACCCATCATTACATGACTACTGACAATAGATGATGTCACAGCTTATCTCCTCCTCCTCCCTGTACAATGTCCTCTATATAGATAGCGCTGACCCATCATTACATCACTACTGACAATAGATGATGTCACAGCTTATCTCCTCCCCCTCCCTGTACAATGACCTCTATATAGATAACACTGACCCATCATTACATCACTACTGACACTAGATGATGTCACAGCTTATCTCCTCCTCCTCCCTTTACAATGACCTTTATATAGATAACACTGACCCATCATTACATCACTACTGACAATAGATGATGTCACAGCTTATCTCCTCCCCCTCCCTGTACAATGACCTCTATATAGATAACACTGACCCATCATTACATCACTACTGACAATAGATGATGTCACAGCTTATCTCCTCCTCCTCCCTTTACAATGACCTCTATATAGATAACACTGACCCATCATTACATCACTACTGACAATAGATGATGTCACAGCTTATCCCCTCCCCCTCCCTGTACAATGACCTCTATATAGATAACACTGACCCATCATTACATCACTACTGACACTAGATGATGTCACAGCTTATCTCCTCCCCCTCCCTGTACAATGACCTCTATATAGATAACACTGACCCATCATTACATCACTACTGACAATAGATGATGTCACAGCTTATCTCCTCCCCCTCCCTGTACAATGACCTCTATATAGATAACACTGACCCATCATTACATCACTACTGACAATAGATGATGTCACAGCTTATCTCCTCCCCCTCCCTGTACAATGACCTCTATATAGATAACACTGACCCATCATTACATGACTACTGACAATAGATGATGTCACAGCTTATCTCCTCCTCCTCCCTGTACAATGTCCTCTATATAGATAGCGCTGACCCATCATTACATCACTACTGACAATAGATGATGTCACAGCTTATCTCCTCCCCCTCCCTGTACAATGACCTCTATATAGATAACACTGACCCATCATTACATCACTACTGACACTAGATGATGTCACAGCTTATCTCCTCCTCCTCCCTTTACAATGACCTTTATATAGATAACACTGACCCATCATTACATCACTACTGACAATAGATGATGTCACAGCTTATCTCCTCCCCCTCCCTGTACAATGACCTCTATATAGATAACACTGACCCATCATTACATCACTACTGACAATAGATGATGTCACAGCTTATCTCCTCCTCCTCCCTTTACAATGACCTCTATATAGATAACACTGACCCATCATTACATCACTACTGACAATAGATGATGTCACAGCTTATCCCCTCCCCCTCCCTGTACAATGACCTCTATATAGATAACACTGACCCATCATTACATCACTACTGACACTAGATGATGTCACAGCTTATCTCCTCCCCCTCCCTGTACAATGACCTCTATATAGATAACACTGACCCATCATTACATCACTACTGACAATAGATGATGTCACAGCTTATCTCCTCCCCCTCCCTGTACAATGACCTCTATATAGATAACACTGACCCATCATTACATCACTACTGACAATAGATGATGTCACAGCTTATCTCCTCCCCCTCCCTGTACAATGACCTCTATATAGATAACACTGACCCATCATTACATCACTACTGACAATAGATGATGTCACAGCTTATCTCCTCCCCCTCCCTGTACAATGACCTCTATATAGATAACACTGACCCATCATTACATCACTACTGACACTAGATGATGTCACAGCTTATCTCCTCCTCCTCCCTTTACAATGACCTTTATATAGATAACACTGACCCATCATTACATCACTACTGACAATAGATGATGTCACAGCTTATCTCCTCCCCCTCCCTGTACAATGACCTCTATATAGATAACACTGACCCATCATTACATCACTACTGACAATAGATGATGTCACAGCTTATCTCCTCCTCCTCCCTTTACAATGACCTCTATATAGATAACACTGACCCATCATTACATCACTACTGACAATAGATGATGTCACAGCTTATCCCCTCCCCCTCCCTGTACAATGACCTCTATATAGATAACACTGACCCATCATTACATCACTACTGACACTAGATGATGTCACAGCTTATCTCCTCCCCCTCCCTGTACAATGACCTCTATATAGATAACACTGACCCATCATTACATCACTACTGACAATAGATGATGTCACAGCTTATCTCCTCCCCCTCCCTGTACAATGACCTCTATATAGATAACACTGACCCATCATTACATCACTACTGACAATAGATGATGTCACAGCTTATCTCCTCCCCCTCCCTGTACAATGACCTCTATATAGATAACACTGACCCATCATTACATCACTACTGACAATAGATGATGTCACAGCTTATCTCCTCCCCCTCCCTGTACAATGACCTCTATATAGATAACACTGACCCATCATTACATCACTACTGACAATAGATGATGTCACAGCTTATCTCCTCCTCCTCCCTTTACAATGACCTCTATATAGATAACACTGACCCATCATTACATCACTACTGACAATAGATGATGTCACAGCTTATCCCCTCCCCCTCCCTGTACAATGACCTCTATATAGATAACACTGACCCATCATTACATCACTACTGACAATAGATGATGTCACAGCTTATCTCCTCCCCCTCCCTGTACAATGACCTCTATATAGATAACACTGACCCATCATTACATCACTACTGACAATAGATGATGTCACAGCTTATCTCCTCCCCCTCCCTGTACAATGACCTCTATATAGATAACACTGACCCATCATTACATCACTACTGACAATAGATGATGTCACAGCTTATCTCCTCCTCCTCCCTTTACAATGACCTCTATATAGATAACACTGACCCATCATTACATCACTACTGACAATAGATGATGTCACAGCTTATCTCCTCCCCCTCCCTATACAATGACCTTTATATAGATAACACTGACCGATCATTACATTTAGCAAAACCTCAAGCAAGGGTTTCACTCTAGTTTCATTTTAATCCAGCCAAGTTCTTGTGTCTTCTATAGACATTTCATCATATCTAGTTTATGATTGTACTGATCTTATCATTACCAGGCACTTGTGAACATGGTGAGATTATGAATGTCAGCAAACCACATATCGTCCAGGTCAACTGGAGAGGAACATCCTACCAGATAGGTGGATGGGGGAAAGAGTCACATTTTGGTTCTACCAGTGAATTATATTGGGTCCTGGTTGGTGATAGTAGTTCCTACTTCAGTAATGTGCGACTTTATAAATCCTATAAAGACCTCAGACAGTACAAAACCTACAAAGACCAGCAGACTACTTCTGGTAGAGGTAGTGGTTTAACTCTATACAACAATTCCTTGTACTATCACTGTCACACCAGGGATGTCTGCAAAACCAATCTGGAAACTAACAAGCAAGATATTATGACCTATTCGAATGTTGCCACCAGATTTTCCTACGCCTCGTCCAAGAACCAAGACATAGACCTGGAAGTGGATGAATATGGACTGTGGGCTCTTTATTCGAGGGAAGATGTTCTGGGTAACATGGTCATTGGATTGGTGAATGCAACGTCCCTTCATGTGATCAGAACGTGGACCACCTCGGTATACAAGCCAAGTGTTACCAATGCCTTCATGGTATGTGGGGTCATGTATGCCACCAGGACCCTCAGCACTAGGGAAGAAGAGATATTCTACATGTACGATACCAACACGGGTGAGGAACGTCATCTGAGAATCCCATTTGAGAAGATTTTGGATAACATTCACAGTCTTTCCTACAACCCCAATGACCGTAAGCTCTACACGTACAACGATGGCTTCGAAATCATTTACGATCTTCAATTCAAGCCTCTGACTGAAGGCAAATCTTAAACGAGTTTCTTGTGTTGAGTTGATTTTGTTTAGAATAATCTTTCAAACTTTCCAAATTCGAGGTTTTTCCTTTTTTCAACATTTTCTAAGAAAATCATAAAACACTTGTGAAAGGTCTTGTCTCCGAAAATTAAATAAAGTCACTATTGCATTGGGAATGTTGTACGTGTAGTATTTGTTGACCAAACCTTAAGACTAGTCCAAGGTGATTGACTCTACAGGACCTTACAATCATTATTTGCAACTCATGTGTCGTAGTGTAAGATCCGAGAAAATACTGCCCGAGCTGCAAGATCTGGTCAGGAAGGAAGGGAGGTGCCGTATTATAATGGCGAGCTGGATAAGCCAGCGCCAATCAGGAGGACGCTGGCCCTTTAAATCATAAAGAACCGGTGCGCACCCTAGTGGGCGGGGACGTGTTCGGCCTAGTCAGGCAGCAGGAACGCGGCCTATACGGGACCGGAGCAGAGCCAGGAGAGGTGAGTATGGGCCGGGAGGACACAGCGCCACATGGAAGGGCACAGGTGTATGGATCCATGGTATGTATCGCGATTACGGCCATGACATAGTTAAAATGTATGTCACAGGTGTACCACACTCTATGCTTATACAGTGGGATAGGTCACCCGGTTCTGACGTGAATATGGGGATAGAAGGAAACATTGGCAGCAGACAAAGTTCTTGGTGTTTCTGTCACTGTCTTATAGGGTCCTCCTTGAGGTTATGTTCAGCAGAGGCTGGGGAGGGATGTAGCACTTCTGCATCCGCCCCCCAACTAGATTTAAATGGACTCCTCTAAGTGTACACAGGAGGCAAAAAGATGGAAAGATGTAGCTTGATTTGTCCTTGCAACCTGCCTTATGTATAAAACATAAACTGGGCAGATGAAGGCAAAAATTATGCCTTTGTCAATAGGGCTCATTTACTTACCCAGTCCTGCCGGGATCCCGTGGCACGTTGTCCGACGTGGATTCGTGTTCTGCCGGGATTCACTAAGGTCGTGCGCCCGATATCCATCAGGTGTCGCTGCAGCGCCGAGGTCTACGGAAATCGGGGGGCGTGGCCGAACGAAAACCCGACATATTCGGAAAAACCGCCGCATTTAAAAACCGAAAAAGTGTCGCTTGGGAAGCGCTTACCTTCACCTGGTCCAGCTCGGTGCATTCCGGCGCGTTCAGATGATTTTCAGCGCAGCAGCGCCACCTGGTGGACGGCGGAGGAACTACCTTCATAAATCCCAACCGGACCCGAATCCTGTGCAGAGAACGCACGCTGGATCGCGCATGGGCCGGGTAAGTAAATCTGCCCCAATTAGTTTTTTAAATTCCTCATTTTTTCCGAATCAGTCGGTTGTCGGGTTGTGATTTTGGATATATGTTGCAATAAATGACACTAAATGTATCCGATCTGCCCTATAATTTTGATGCTTTTTCATGGCCAAAACTGCATGAAAAACTAAGCCGAGGGAACAGTCAGATTTTGATGTTTTTTGAGTAAATCAGATAAGATCAGAAGACAGTAGTAATCAAATATTACTCAAATATGGTAAGTGCGACCATACAATCCCTATATGGGTGTGTATAGTTCAGTAAGAGTTAAAAATCTTGTTTACCTTTCAGATTTGGTGATCGCAGATTAGATAATCTTTCTACAATGTAAGACATTGACATTTCCTGAAGTGAACGTGGCCTTTACCGATTACAACATCATTGCAACATGTACAGGACACAGGGTTTACATACACTGTACAAAGTGGCCCAATGGATGTTTCCTCACTCAGCTTAACCAAACGGAACAATTTCAGGTGGGGTGGGGGCTGGGTGTACAGTTTTATCAGAGATAAGGTTCAAACCGATTTAGGTCAATTAAGTCCAATGTGTAATCCAGCAATAATGAGTGGACGGGAAAATCCACCTATGGCAGAGATCACATGTAGAGATGAGCGAACACTAAAATGCTCGGGTACTCGTTATTCGAGACGAACTTTTCCCGATGCTCGAGTGCTCGTCTCGAATAACGAACCCCATTGAAGTCAATGGGAGACTCGAGCATTTTTCAAGGGGACCAAGGGTCTGCACAGGGAAGCTTGGCCAAACACCTGGGAACCTCAGAAAAGGATGGAAACACCACGGAAATGGACAGGAAACAGCAGGGGCAGCATGCATGGATGCCTCTGAGGCTGCATAATCGCACCATTATGCCAAAATTATGGGCAACAGCATGGCCATGACAGAGTGACAGAATGAAGCTAGATAGCATCTAAAACATCCAATAATTGACCCTGAC